>NC_133576.1:22143349-22462360 GCF_964106895.1 Numenius arquata
GGTGGAAGGGAGGAGCCAGAGGTCAGAGGTCACGCAGAGAGCCCTCTCATTGATCGGCAGGGCGGCTGGCCCACTCGGAGGGCGGCGGGTGGGCGTGGCCGGACGTGAGGCGGCGGGGAGGGGCTCGCCCCTTCCGGCGTGGCGGGGCGGGGGCAAGGTTGGGAGTGGGGGGGGGCGGGCCGCGCTCGGTTACGCGCAGGGCGGCCGGAGCAGCATGGCGGAAGACGAGAGCGATCAGGAGTCGGAGCGGCTCAGTGAGGAGCTGGAGGCGCTAGTGACACCGGGCCAGCCCGCTGGCCTACCGCCCCTCCTCAACAGCCAGTATTACTGCCGCCGCTTCTGCCAGGTGAGCGCCACCCCCCCACCCCCCCCCCCCCTTCCCACCCAGACCCGTTTCTCGCCTTTCCCTCCCCCCACCACTGGCGGGGCCTGCCGCCCCCTCGAGGTGCGGGGAACGCCGCTGGGACGGGGCTGCTGCCCCCTTAGCCCTTTGCCGGGCGGGGGTCGGGCCGCTCGCCAGCGGCCTGGGGTCAGTGGCGGGGCAGGGCCCGGCCCAATACCTCGCTAACCCCCGGCCCGGCTCGCTCCTGGGTCTTGAGGCGGAGAAGGGGAGTAGTGGCGATGCCAGGCCTTCCGCAGGGCCGCGGGGAGTTGAGTGCCCCCGGCCCGGCCCGAGGGGAGGGTGGAGGCTGGACTGGGGGGGGGGGGGGGGGGGGGGGGGGGGGGGGAAAGACGGTGCCTCTGGGCGGGGTGGGGGGGGGGGGGAGAGACGGTGCCTCTGGGCGGGGGGGGGCTGCCGGGAGCCGGGGGGGGGAGAGCCGAGAGCGGCGGAAGGTGGCGAGGCCCCGCCGCTGCTGGGAGCTGCTGCCTCTTCTGGGCCCGGCGACCTGGGACACGTGTGGTGCTGGCGGCAGCGGCGGTGCTGCGGGCAAAATAATTCCGGGTGGCTTTGCCTGGGCTGGGGAGTTGGGCGGGTGGCAGAGGGAGGGAGAGAGGGAAAAAGGGCGTCGGAAACAGTTCCCATAACGGTAGCTAAATTAGACCAGGGTAATTATTTTTATTTTTTTTTTTCCTTTGGAAAGCAGCGTTTCTTCATGCGGGCCCAGAATTCTTGTGCTCTTTGCAATCTCTTTCTGTATGCCTTGCAAAGTAGCAAGCAACAACAGGTTGCTTTTCCTAGTTGCTTTCATCAGCAGGTGTTAATGAAACATTAGTTATGCTGGGTATTTCAGCTACACTACTTGCTGTTTTCAGAAACATAGTCTAGAGGGTTTTCTGTATGGAATTATTTCATTTCATCGACTTTTTGGCTGCTTACCTCACTGTTATGATCGTTTCTTTCCGTTTGTTTTCTTATTTTATTCTTCCTGTTTTAACATTCAATATAACATCTATTGGAAATATTGTTTACTGTAGGATGTGCTTAAAATCGTCATGGGTAGCATACTGCTAAGTAAGTCCACAGGTTGTCTTTTGGTTTTATCGATCCTTTTACATTTTCTTCTCTTTAGTGATTTCTCTAAACTTAGTATGTGTGAAAAAAATTGTGAATCCAGTAAAAGCAGAAATGAAAGTTTTTGGAAGTGTGGCGTAAACTACAATTGTAAGAAATCGCAACCATATTTAAGTTGGCAGGTTGGAAAGACTTCAGCTTCTGCTAAATGCAGAGAGTTTTATCATAGATTTTTCTAGCTATACTTGCTGTGTCTTGAATTCATTGTGTTAAGGAGGAAGTGCAGGCAGGGTGATAGTTCCATGTGCTAGTGCCAATCCCGTTTCCCAGACAAAGCTAGGAATTAGTAGGGAACTGAAGGGGACAAGACCAGGGGAGGGATTTTCCTATAAAATACTTGTATCACAGTTATTAATGATAGAGGTCTAAAGCATTTGACCTTGACTTCTCCTGCAGTTTCTTTTGTGTAGAAAAATTGCCAAGCCCTCTCCCCTACTTTGTTTTGCTTTGAGTTTATTAACTCTCCACATGGACAGCTAATGTTCTGAATATATAAAGGGTTCTGTTTCTTTTCTCTTAAATTTTCTCTTTAACAAAGCATAGTTTAAATAAGCCTGATGAAAGTGAGTTAATATATTAACACTTTATCTCCAGGGATTTGGGTTTTATTGTTTACATTTGGCCTGGTTTGGTCAGCAGTCATGTGCTCGCTCAAAATAAAATCTTCCATGTTTCATTTAACCATGTTTTTTAGTAAAGGATTCTTCTACTCATTGAACTATATAAACACAAGGTGTTAGCTGCTGTAGTGTACTGGTGTGAAAAGCTAGTAGCTGTGTGACATTTGTGGTTTGACAACAAATGAAGTTGTGCATGCTCCGCATTAGCTCATCTACCTTCATGAGATTGACAGTGGTGTAATTATACCGGTCTATATATACCTGTACATACAGAGGGCTGATAGGCCCTCAGCCTATTTAATAAGTGATGAAGCATATTTATCTTTCTTCTTCAGAAAGTATCATGAAGTTTAGGTTACCTCTTTCTCATGACTTGCGTTGCAAAACAAAACTTCTCTCTTAAATACTGCGTCACTTTATTAGATTGAATTTCCTCCCCCCTACTCCCCAAGATGTGTCTTTTTTAGCGCAGTTTTCCCCTTTCTAGTTTTTTTCAGAGCTTGTTCCTTTATACTTTTCTATCCAGATCTTGCGAAGGTCACATTTGGCTGTTGTGCAGATCAAGCCTCTCCACCTCATTCCATGCTGCATTGATAACACAATTTTGTTTGTCTTGATGGTCATTTGGTCCTTACTTGCCTCCTGTGTTCCTGGTTTTGTGTCAAAAGTTGAACAGCAGTTGTAGAGATAGTTGCTTAGTGATAGTATCATGCGTTTGAACTACCCAGAAGAAACATTTTTATTTTCAGAATAACAACCTGTTAAAATATATGGCTGTGTTTTGATCATAGTGATGAAGCTTGGTGTCAGCTGAAAAGAGTATTGTTTAGATTGCTTATAGTTGTGCTACTGTGTGAAGTATGTGCACATCCATGTCTCTCAGTAGGAGCTACAGGAAAAATGGAGCAAGGTGTAAAGCCTTTTTGGTCAGTAGATCCATTTTCTGTAGATAGAAGCAAAGACCCCTTGACTGATCTTAAAAGAGTAAGAAAGTGGCTTAAACTTAGACCTTGAAAAGCATTGGTATGCACATCTTTCATCCTTGAAGTAAGTTAGAAAGGTAAAACATCGCTGTCAACAGCCAGCTTCAGTGCTCTTGGTGCCTGGAGTATACCAGCTGAACTTCACTTTCAGACAGTAGATTAAGTAACAGTTATAAACGATGACTGGGTTATTGGAGGGTTTTCCTTAAATATATATGAAATCATAATTTACTGATACAAGGTGAAGTCACAATGTTGAATCTCTAAACCCATGTGTAATTTATGGTGTCTGTGTTTGTATTGTAGGTGTGCATGGTCACACAGAGTCACTACAGCCTGTATCTTCCAAGACAAAGTGGATAATATGTTTTCTTTGATTGTTATTTGAGACTGATGACATGGGGAGAGAAAAAAATATCAAGATTTCTGTGATTGGGAACGAGAAGTGACAGTCGGATGATGAGATAAAAGCCCAGCTTACGCATCTCACCAGCTGTTTCTATGTTACTTTCTAAAAAATGCTGATCTGGCATTTCTTGCTGTTAGTGAAGTTTGCTGTGTACTGAAACCACTTACATGCTGGGAAAAGTGAGTCTACTGTTCCCAACTTTGACAAGCAAAAGAACAAGGTGTCTGTAACTACTTTGTAGGCTTAAAGAAATTTGGAAGGTGGTACCTAGCAGAAACCCCTTCAGAAACCCCCATTTGGAAGAGCTTTATGAATTTCAGTTTACATTGTATGCAGAACTTGAAATTCTTTCATGAGATTTCTCGGGGACCAGAGCCATTGAGAGGTTCCCGTGTGAGTTAAATGCAAATGATGAAGGGCAGAGAAAGTAATGTAGATGGTTGCTTGTTGGTATGAGGGTCGAGAGAGTACTTTTATAATTAGAAGGATGAATTCTTAAATTTACTTGATTTGAAAACAGACCTTAACATTGAGCTGGAGAATGGCTATAGCTTACTTCATTGCACTTGAAGTAGGTATGGTTTTATCAACAAGCTTGCTTGCTTCTGAAGAGAAAATTGCATTTTCTCTTCAGAATTTTTCTCATACCTTTAAGTACTATCAAACTATTACAAGTTACTCCCAGCGTTTCTGTAGTTGTCCACATGGCTGCATAACTGTACTAGGTGTTATTTTACACTGTGCAGTACTGACTGAAATAAACACAAGGTGAGTGATCTGAAGAAGGTACTACTGTGAGGGCTAAACACTGCTTGATCTGCTCTTACTGTGGCATCAGCTTTCCCCCTTCCAGTATGATCTGGCTTCCTGAAATAAAGATTACCTGGTTTGCTTACAGTACTTGGTGGTACCTGGAGTCACTGCTAGAAAAATAATTCTCGGGTTTATGGACTCAAAAGCCAAGAACTAAAATTTAGTAACACGCTAGAGAAGATAGCATTTCCTGGATTTATTTTAGTAGACAAAGAAAATTACAAGGGTGTATGACTCAACTGTTATCTGTCTTGCTTTGTGGGGATGAAGGTAGAAAAATATATGTCTTTGAACGTTTGTTCTTCTGATTTTGGGATTAATACATTTTCACACCTTTTGTGATGTGCTTAAATTTGAAAGTAGTTGCTTTTGACTCTTATATTGAACCTCAAGTCAATGGTTGTTAAGTTGCTTTTATATCTTTTACCAAAAAAACCTGCCAACTCTTTAGGTTATGCCAGGCTTTTATTTTACTACTTTTTGGACCTTTGGGATCCATATGTGATCTCCATACACTGTTTTAAAGTTTGGCTACAGAAATCTTGCTCGCATGAGTACGAGTAGTGGAAAGTGATCTCTTCAGTCTCTTTAAAGCTTATTTCTCTGCGAAGGTATAGTTTGTAGTTTTGTAGCCCCTATTTTCTCTTGTAATGATTTGTGGTGTTCTAGGTTTTTGGTTCAGGGGGTGGGGGGGGAAGGGAGGGGTTGTTTATTATTTTTTTTTTCTGTTGTTGGTTGATTTGGTTTTTGTTTTTCTTTTTTTTTTTTTTTTTTGGTAGCTTCCTGAATAAATCTGCTTTATGCTTGTTAATGGCTCAAATTTTGAGAGCACTATTGAAAGTCACATTTTCTTCCTTATTTGACTGACGTTTTTTGGGTTTTCAGATGTGTGACATTGCTACTTACGTGAAAGCTTGTGAAGAACATATACATTGCAGTAACTAAATTTACCTATCTATCAAAGAATACCACAACTGTTTGAAACAGTTTAAATTTAAAAATTGACTTGTCGTTGTGTTCTGTATTTACTGAGTCTCTTTTTCCATGCTTGGTTGGTGAAAACAAGCATATTCAATTTGCTAGTTAACGGTTCAGTATTGTGCTGCTTGAGATTCAAGTAAAGTTCAGGTTTAAAAGGAAATCCTTAGAAAATAGCTGTGGCAAGCACCAGGTCGTGTTTACTCCCAAACTGAATGCCAAGTGTGAGCGTCCAGTTCTGTTGGGGGTTTACCTGTCTGCAAAGAAGGATGTCCTGGGTTAGGTGGTGGCACTCTTTCCTTTGACACTCGATGGGAAACCTGATAAGCCACTATCATGCAAGACCAGGGTGTGGTATATATAGTGCATTTGACTGTTTTCAGGCAACTCTTGGGAGAATTCACAATAGTAGCTGAATCGCAACCTCTTCATTTGCAGATAGGTAGACTGAAAGAGTCGGTCTTCAGTGCTCGTCATTAACATGCTAAAGTCTTTCTTATTCACGTACTCAGTACCGTCTTTATACTGGCTTTTCGGCAGCTTTTGTGCCTGCTGTCCTCTTAACTTTACCCTGAGGAAGTATCTCCCTGTTTTAAAAGTGTAATTAAGGAGTTAGTGTTTTTAAAAAGGAAACATTGTGCACATGTGTGAATGTTGTGTGCTTCATCTTACTAACGTTTTTCTCCTTCCACTTCTTGGCAATTTTTCTGTTTCACACTCTCAAACTTATTGGTGTTGCTGCTTTTCTGGTTTTTAACGTGTTGTCTCAAAGTTTAGCTTTTGTATGAAAATAAGCTTTTGAGTTTTGCTAGGAAAAATACATCAAGATTGCATCTTATAAAGGAGTTGCAGGTTTTTATATATAAAAGGAAGCATCTTCATTGAATTATGCTTCTGTAGCATAGTGTGACAGATTTTTCAAGTTAGAAAAGGCACATTTACTGCAGTAAGTAATGCAAAAATCAAAAAGTTAAGTCCTTTTGGGTAGCAGTTGTTCACATGAGGGAAAGAATTTATTGTACTTTTTACCTGAAACACATCTTAAGTTTTGTTTTACTAGTATCTCTGGTGATCTGGACATGTGAACACACACATGAATGCATAAGATTGTAATTTCTCCCATATATAATCAAAACAATTCCTTAAATTAGTGGACTTTCACACTAGGGGCTACTAATCAAAAGGTGAGGAGGAATATTACTTCTTTTCAATATAAATGTTTATCTTTGTTATAGAATCTTAAACAGGCACATTTACCAGTGCTACAGGTAGATAAAACTGCTTTTCTAGAATTAATGTATAGTTTTCACTGTTGTGCAAGTGACAGACTGTAAATATGTGTGGAAACTGCTCTTTGGGTAGCTGAATGTAAAGAATGTATGGAACCCAGCCTTAGATATTTTTCTTGCCTCAAGCAGGCTGAGGAAACGGATGAGATTTCGATGATTAAGGGTGGGGGCAAGCATTTAGCTTTAAGGGTAGAGCTTTGGCAGAAACTTGTCTCATAGGATGTGTCATGCTGTTGCTGGGTGATGTTTTTTCTTTTGCCAGAAGTGTGATTATGTTTGGTTACTCCTTATCTCCTTATGTAATATTCACATGTGAATTGCAGTAAAGCCATTGCTTACATCTTTTTGGTTTTTTTTTTTTTTCAGTTACACCATCTAAAACCACTTAAAACTAGTATCTATTAAATAATGTCGTATGTTATCTTAGGGCCTTTTCCACTCTCGAATTGGATAATGGAATCCTTTTTCGCAAGGGCGCAGTTACCTTGATTGTATGCAGAAACAGACCAAAATGCTTGTCACCCATTAAATAGGTTAAAAAAAAAAAAAACAACAGTAAAAAAGGTGTGATTATTTCTTCTGGTGTTTCCAGGTAGAGTAAATTTAGTGTTACTCAAGTTCTCTTGTAGAACTGAACGTTGGTATCCAAGCTGCTCTGGTACTTCTGCTGAACGGGTAACCATAGTAGGTGTTCCTTTTAATTATGGTCTTTAGTTTTCAGGAAACGATTATTATTTTTTTTTTTAACAGGCCCGTTTTTTGCCTGACATTTTAAATCCTTTTTTCTTCATTATCTTCTGTGACAACCACTATATTTGCTTATTATAACAAATGACAAGCACTGTATTTGCCAACTAGCTTTCTTTTTCTGGAAACTAGAAATAGCAGTACTCACAAAACTGTTGTGGTTTTAATCCTATGGTGACTTCCTTTACTGTTAAATCTCACAAAAAATTACAGAAGTAACTTCATTTAAAATCCTACTGATGGCAAAACTTTAAAATTGGTGGGATTTGTTCTTTTTTGTTGTGAGGCAGGACAGGAAAAGCTGTAGCAACTTCAGGCCTAGTGCTGCATAAAACATTTGTTTTTTGTGTCCTACATATTTGTAAATCTACTTACTTGCAATGTTACTTCTCGAGTGTCTGGAATATAGTCAAATCACTTTATATATATATTTAATCACTTAAAATATTGTGTGTATTAAATCGTTTAAAATATAACATTTTAGGGAAAATGAGTTTTTAGGTTGGTTCAGGCCTTTGGTTGCTACCTTGTTATTTTGGGGGACAGTTGCTTTAGTTGCCTGCTTAGAAACTTATAGGTGACTTGATTTTGCACTTGACAGGGCAGTTACTCAAACATATTAAAGAAGGGGAAGTAGTGTATTGATATGGGAGGAAGGTGGAGTTGAATGGGGGGTGTGTGTGTGTCAGAAAGATGCTACAGTCGCCCTTACAGTATCTGTACTGAATGAGAAAGGGAAGGCAGGAAAGGCCCCACAGTCTCTTCATGGATGGTAGTGATTTGAAAGGGAGAGATAGACGGGGGAATGATGCATGGAAAGTCTTTAAGTATATAAAAATTGCACCGTAACAATTCTTGAAGGGGAATCATTACAGAAAGTCACAATAAAATGTCACCTACCTTCTGGTTTTCTGCACTATATGTTGGACAAGGGACAGGCCACTTTGTTTTGACAATGTTATGTGCTTCTTGTTTGCTTGGCTTCATTTTATTGAAATTAATGTGCTTGTTAAAAACGTGCTGATAAGCATAAACTTTAAATAAAGCATTCAGTACTCAAGCAGCATACTCAGATTTTTCTGAAGTGCTCTGATGACACAACTTGGCAACATGAGGGTGAATGTACGTGTGTCCCTTTGACTTTAGTTGTAAAGGTTTGGGGTTTGATTTTTTTTTTTCTTTGGGGGTTCTTTTTGGCATAAACCTTTACCTATGTTCTGTTTTGCAGTCCTGTTTCAAAGGATGGCATGTTGAATATTTTGAAGAGAAAAAGGTGTTCGTTTCTATTATAGAAAAAGCTATTCCATGAGAACACAGACATTGAAGTATACATAGAATTGTAAAACAAACAATTCCCCTTCTGTATAGAATGTGTGTGCAGCATAGTTTAGAATTTATTTCACACTTAGTTTAGCCTTTACTCTCCCTGACCTCCCTCTCCGTCATTTATTGGTGATTGTTGCAAGTCTGCTGAGACTTGACCAATTTTAGGCTTTTTTTTTTTTTTTTTTCCCCTGGGATTGACAAATGGATGGTTTCATGTATCCATACTCAGAAAAAGAGTATTCTTCCTAACTAGTTGCAGGGGATGCGACAGACTGTTGCTGTAAACCTTTTGTGGATACTTTTGAGTTGGAGACGAACTGCTTAACTAAGGCAATGTTGCTGTTGTGGTATGTGCCACCTCTGGTATTTCTGGGGCAGGGTGGTGGGCCACTTCAGAGACCTGATGCAGGCAGTGACTGATGCCTTTTTTTTGGTAGAGGTGGCTGTTCTCTATCAGTTAGTTCCTGAACTAGCTTGCTTTGGGTTTAGATGAGCACTGTAGGTGCAGCAAGGGCAAGTCGTAGGACTGTATAAACCTTTATGAAGTGTGGGCAGTAGGGCTGTACCTTTCAGAGACTACAATGTCTAACTATTAGACTCGACACAAGCCTTTGTTGTATGCCTTTTGAATGCTGATAAATTTGCAGAAGCAGTACACGGACATTAGGAGCAGAATCTTACCAAAAGTTCATGTATGCCTAACACAAAGAATGACATGAGCAAATACAGTAACTTTCCCCTCTTAACTATTTTCAGTTCAGCTGATTTACTGTAGTTAGTAACTTTTAGTGGATATCTGGTTCAGTACCTCTTACCTGTTTTCACACAGCTTCTTTCAACTCATGTGTTCCTTTTGTAAGGAGCTCCACAGCTTAACTTCACGCTACGTGAAGAACTACCTCCTGTAATTCATTTTGATCCTGCTTGCAAACCTTGTTTGGTGTGTCCCCCTCCCGTACTGGTTATTTCATCCTAAAGTGTCCTAGTTAACTGCATTGATTCTTATGTGAAATTTGTTTCGCTACTTAGCATTTCTTGCTATCCTTTGAAGCTTTTTCTTTTTAGGCCTCTGTGATCTCTTTCGAAATAGGAATGGGTAGGTAGCAAAACAGCATGCAATTTTATAGATGTGGGGATATGAGCAGGTAGCACTGTGCTTTGTTTTATCTTACTACTCTCCTAATATTTAAATTGCTTTCTTGGCCATTGTGATGAGCATTGAGGTGATTTTTCATTAAAACATCTACCATAATAACACAGACTTGCTCTTTGGTGGTAATTGTCGGTTTGAAGGCCATCTATTAAACGTTTGGAATGTTTTGTTCCCCAGTACTGCTGCACACTTGCCTGTGCTGAATTTCATCACTCGCTGTCGTAAATCCGTTTGATAGTTCTTGACAGTTAGCACTTTATGCCACCAAGGGAAAAAAAAAAAACAGTATCATAAAGTGTTATCTCATTGCTTGAAATCATTTATGAACATATCTATACTGTGCCTCTCAGATCAAAGTGTTGTGAAACACCATGGTGGGAACTGACATTTTAGTTCTTTTGTTGGGCCGTTTGGAGGCTAAAACCACTGAAGGACACTGTCTCTGTCTGCTTTGTTTCTCTTAAGGCTTTTTGTGATCTCTGGTGCCAAGGACCTTGTTAAAAGTATTTCAGAGAACTTGCATTAGGTGTGTGAGGCAGTACTATTTTATAAAGTGATTATTCTTCCTTGTAAGAAGAGTATTTATCTACAAGTCTGCTCTTTTTCTTCCAGTTGACCTAGGTATTTATTGCATTAAGCTAACAGATTTTCAAACACAAATTATTAAAATAAATTTGGTGGGAAGGCAAAATCTACTTCCAAAATATCAATTAGTCTCAGTTGTTGTTGATGAGGAGAAAAAAAAAAATTCCAGTCCTGTTATCAGTAACTGCTTAACTTTGGAGCAGCTATAACCAAACTGTCAGAAATGGGACATTTCATGGGACAGAACTGGCCTGTTCATGTTGCAGAGCCTTAAACGTAAGTTAGGCATGCAGCTTTGGAACTAAAAATGTAGGCCACTTAACCTGACTTATAAGTCCTTTATTTAGGTCACGGGGAATTAGACAATTCTAAGTGGGATTCACAGACTTACAACCCTCTTCACAATTTCTTTTTGACTTAAATCTGATTTTTGGTTTAATCTATGCTTTGTTGGCCAGCCTGATTCTTCCGATGGGTGCCCAGGTGTAACCAGGATTGTCACTTCATAGCTTTCTTGAAGCCAGTTATTTTGTCCTTCTGCATGCTATGGAGTGCTTTATCTTTCTCTTTACAGTATGGCTGATAGCATTGTGTTTCCCCACCAGCTTCTCACTTTCTTAGGATGTAGGAGATCTCAGTTAGGTTTCCTCAGCTGGAGAGGAGTACCCTAGGCCGTGAAGTGCAGGAAGTCCACTCTTCTGCTTATATTGAAGCTGTGCCGTTATAATGGAAGAAAATAACGCAAGAGTAAGCGAGCAGAGGGAGCCTGACTGGAGTGCAATGAGCTAAGCTATGTGCCAGAGTGTGGAAGAAATACAGTTTTCAGTCTCTGCTTAGAATGCTTCCTATGAGTCATGTCTTAGCTGTTGATTAAAAGAGGAGAGACGACCCAAAGCCCTTTGCCTTCTACTTGCCAGTGGGCTGCAGCATAATGACTAGTTTGTCACAGAATTGGTGGGTGCCCTTACATCTGTTTATTGCTGTGCTTTGTGCCAACTTGGTCCTGTGTGTTTTATACATGGAGTGCTCTAAATGGACCAGGCCTTTCAGAGGACTTCAGTGTAGGTGTACCCATGTAGAAATATCGGCTGGTGCTGGGTTACCGAGCCTCCCAATGTGGGCAAAGGCAGTGCCAGAAATTTGCATTTATTAATACAAACAAGATTGGCTGGATGAGCAGACAAGGTTTTTTCTCAGTTTTCTCTATTAAAACATCTATATTTCACCTTCATGTTTCTCTGTAAATAGTGATGCAGTTCCGTAACTGTAGATCAGGGCATAACTAGCCTTAGTTCTGTCATGTAGATAAAAAAGGCCAAATTTATTTATTTGATCAGATAAGAATGGGTGACTGTATATTTGTGCCCATCTCTGCTGACATAAAGGCTAGAAGACCACAAGCTAGTCATTCCACGCTTTGAAAGTTTTAGAATGGAATGTCTGGATATTGTTACAGACCAATTTGTATGTTCTTGCACTATAAAAACTTGTGTTTAAATGTAGAGTGTAATATCTGCTGTGATACTATGTAAGAAGGAAGTATTTCCTGCCTTACCCTATGAGAACAGAAGTTGAAGGTTCTTTGTGGTATATCTTTTATGATGTAGGACAAAGTTTGTTTTGTTTTCTTTTTTGACACAAATTGGTCAGTTTTTTTGGTTGTAAACCCTAATTCTGAGGGAGAAGGAGGGGAGATAAAGCAGGTACAGTATTAACTACTTATTTCTGACTAAAGAGGACGTTTTCCATTGTAATATGTATTTCAATGGTTTTGTCGTTAGGTTGTTGAAGACTATGCTGGAAGATGGCAGGTTCCTTTGCCTCAGCTTCAGGTGCTTCAGACGGCGCTCTGTTGTTTCACGTCTGCCTGTGTATCATTCCCAGCTGAATGTGAGCACGTACAATATGTATTGAGTAGCCTAGCTTTGTAAGTACATCTTATTTTCTCATTATTTCCTTTACAATATAGACTCTGTGTTACTTCTATAATTGCAGTAGGGTCTTGGAGATCCTCAGAACTTTTAAAAGTGGTTTTACCAGGTGATTTAACTACGTAGAACCAAGAACTGCTAACTGAGGATACAAAAATAAGAATTTAGTTTAGTCTTTTTATGTCCTTGTTGGATATTCAAGTTGGATATTACAATGTTGTGTCGTAAGGATTTTCTGGCAAAATGAATAATCTAAAGCAGTAAGTGATCACCATACAGACTTGTTTTTGGAAAATCTTATTTTAGGGTATTTGAAAACCAGCCTTGGACAGCACATATTTGTAAATTAAGGTTATCTAAAGTCTTTACTGTTCTGCCACTAGTGATGTAATAAGCTAAGTGTTAAGATAGATTTTGTGTAGTGTTTAATAAATGAGTCCATTTTAAAATTGATTTGTGTGTTTGAGTCATCAAAATGGTTATGGAGATGACTTATACAGTTAACTGACCAAAAGTCATATTCAACTTTAACAAAGAACTGCAGTATGTTAGATCATATATCTTGCTATAATCTTGAATTTCTTGATGCATTGGTGGTTTTCCCACATGAAGGCTGAAAGTGTCGGGGTAATGAGCAGTAGATAAGTAAAAGTCCCATTATTTTTTTTCTTGCTCTAAAAACCTACTTTTCAGGTTTCAAAACCTCAATGTTGAATGGAAGCAAAAAAAAAATAAATCTTTTGAGTTAGATATACTTAGCTGAGATGCAGTTTACTTGATCTTCTCTCAGCAGATGAGACAAAAACCTAAAAGCTGGCTTTATTGCAAGTTTGGTTTGAATACATCGGATTTATTTGTCCAGCTGGTTAAACTGCTTTCTTGTTGAACGTTGCTTTCAAATACAACTCGATTACTTAGTTCAGAGTTTTGTGTGGAAATGTCTCGCTCCTGCCTCATCTAGTCATCTGAAGTGAACATTCTCGTAGTCTTCCTCTCTTAATTTACTTGGTCAGGAGGACTGAGTTGCTTATCCTTTATGTTCTTGAACTACTAGTATTAATTACGTAGGAGTCAAGGCTTTATCTGCACAATTATAGAGTATCTCTTGCCTTTAAATGTTGGTGAAATTTCACCAAACAGATTTACTGTTTCGTGTGTGTGTTGAAATTATTTGACATGGGACTACTTACAGAATCAGAAGATCAGAATTTTTAAAACTAGAATGCTTAGGTATCAGAATGACTAGCAGTTACATCAAAACATGGTGACCTCTTTCCCTCTTCCCCCCCCCCCCCCTTAGTTTTTAGGAGAAAAAAACTCATCAAGTTCAAACCACACTTTTTAAATTTTTGATATTTTTAAATATCAAAGCTTGGGAGGAAAAAAGGTAGAAATTTGGGTATTTGTTGTATGTAGGGTGGTCACTTCCTGATAATCTAGAAGTGAATTGATCACTGAGTTCCTGTCACCCTTGTCTATCTTGGGTTTTGGAGCTGGGTTTGCTCATGGAGATTTTCTTCCATTCTAGAATGCCACCTTATTTTTTATTTCTGACTCTGACTGGCATAGTTTTGTACGTGATATCATAAAGGGATCCTGGGACATAGTAGTTTCAGTTACCTGGGAAACCTTGCTCGAATCTCTTTTTTGAAAATTTGGTGTGTATTAAGTCTTAGTTCTTGGAGAGCAAAAATCTGCCTGACTGTTTTGTCATGCTTGAGTAAGATTTCCTTGGTAACCAGACAATAAACTGTTAACAGTAGTGACTGTTGGCATTTCCTATACTTCCTAGTCTTTTTAGTCATCCCAAATGAAGCAGCATCTGTACTACCATTTAGATTGGGGAATTTTAATAACGGTGCCAGCATACTAGTGTTCTTAGGCAATCTTCTGATGCCAGTAATATCAAAGTAGTGATGTGATAAATCTAGAAATACCATATTATAAATGGATGACTGTAAATGTGGATGGGTAATGCTGCAGACTGTTTTAAGGTAACAGAGCCAAGCTGGAATTGACTATTGTAATTCTAACTGAATTGAGACTGGTGATGAGGAAACATACATATTTTGATAGTTTCCTTTATTAGTCTGATAAGAGTGTGGAGCAGGTGAATTGGTTGGGAAGAAAACTGTAGTTTACACTTGTCCACTATTAATTTCCAGTATTAATTTTTTTTTCCTAGATCCTATTCTCCTTAAATCAGTCAAAGCAAATAAAAATGGATTTATGCATCACTTGCTATAACTAGTTTTGTCTTATTATTGGAGTTCCAGTTTGGCTCCTTTCCAGATCATGACATGACTCATGCCTGACCTTTCCTGAGAGTCAAATATGGTGCAAAACTTTGTTTATCAACGTAAAATGAGATAATGTTTTTTCAAAACAAATTACTTATGTGGATACTAGTTGTTTTTTTCGTTCCATATTTGAGTTGAGATTCAAAGACCTAATCTGGAGAAAAAAATATGTCATTGAACATAGTGAATGTGTATCTTAAATTTTCTAGGTCTGTTTTTGGCATAGCTTATTTATCACTGGTTAGGAAAAAAATTACTGCAGCATAATCTAAAGAAAATCTGATTTTATGATACTTTAGCATTATTCCCAGACAAAACTTCATTTTGGTTTTGTGAATATTAAGAACTTTCAATGCACAATATTTCTGAAAATGTTATTGAGAGGAAAAATTGCCTTAAGTCTGTTCTTTAACTTCTTTTGAATTACCGTTATTAAAAATGAAACGGTTTGTAGGAATACTTTGGGTGTTAACTGCAAATGTATTGAAGATTGGCTTTATGTTTGGGGATAATGGCAATGAATTTAAATTTAATTGTTCTGCAAAAAAGTTTCTTGTCCAGCTGTTTGTGGAAATCTGCCTTTGTTTTAAGAGCTGTTGCAACAAAAGTCTAAATGCTGCAGTCAGGAGAGAAATTGCCATCAGCAAGATCTTGAGTCAAAAACCTGTAGGTTGGAAGAGTGTTGGAACCTCTTTCAGGAGTCATTTTCCACCTTCTCGCTTTCTGCCTCCTTATTCTCCCTGTTCATTTGGGAAAAATACCTAGAAGAATCTTAAAGAAAATTATTCATATTTTCTTCTGTTATGAGACCAAAGCCTTTGCTGTTCAGTCCTGTTTCTTAGACACCCTAGATGCACAGTTCTTTCAGTACTTTATTAGTACTATCTTTCCCTCTGAGAATCGCTCAGTTATTGCCTGCTGCTCATGACTTTTCTCAACCAGAAATTGCAGATTTTGTTAGTGCAGTACTTGATAGTTACCTTTCCCAAATAGCAATTAAATTTCTCAGAATTTTAAGGCAAAGCAATAGCAGGTGCACTGGAGCTGGCTGCAGATCTGTGAAATCTAACTACCTAGTTTTTGATTGAATTGACTGAGTTGCAGGTATTATCTGAAAGTATGCTTCTGTAAGCAAAGACCTAAATTGACTTGAGCTCTGGAAAGCTTCTTTTTACCAGCCTCTCTGATTCTGCTATCAGGATTTTTTGTCTCAGTCACTGTATTAAAAATAAATAAAATGCTAGACAAGTCTTTTAAGATGATGGAAAACATGGAGGCCACAGGTCAGTTTGAATCTAGGCTGCTGTTGAAAGGATTAGTCCTGCCTCTTCCCTTATCTACACCTCTTTTGAGATAACACATGTGAATTCATGTTGCTGCACATAGGCCTGATTTGCTTAAAAACTTAGTGGTGGTAAAATTGAAGTCTAATGAATTCATTTGAATGCTATGCAGAAAGTAAATGCAGTTCCATTTGCGTATTTGTGCAAAAGCTCTCCCTGAAAATAATCTTCAAAGTCTTTTTTGGATTTATGAAATTAATAGCAAAAGGCTTTTATTTGGAAATAATGAAATTAATATTACCTTTCAACCGGCATCTTCATTGAGAGACTTCAGTGGGTGTTATGGCAAGACAGGCTGAAATGGAATAAAATGTTTTAGTAGCAGAAAGCTTATCATACTTGAAAAATAGGAATTGTTGGGAATCTACATTCATACGAAGTTACTATTTCTTGAATGTAACTCCTTATACACTATAGTAATTTTACAGTTGTCCCCTTTCTTCCTCAAAATTGCTGTATATCTGACAAACGCTTTGGCTTTTGAGGAAGATTAACTTTTATAATGGTGAATGGGGAGCAGCAGTATGGAGGACATGAGTTCTTGAGGTCTCAGATCAGGCAGGTCCTGTGAGTCTAAACATCCTGAACTTATGAAAAAGGTGTGGCAGAAGGGATTTTAAGTTGTGTTTATGTATAATCTGTTTTGTTGCTGATTGGTCTTGTTAGTTTATCTATAGCTGTATTGTATTTGTGACTTGATGCCTGATGAAAACTGTGTTTGGGGGTTGTGTGGGGAAGTCTAACTGCAAAAATCCACCACAATGTCAGACTAACATAAAGTTTTTGGAATATGTGTTTAGAGATTGTGGACACTAGCCAAACTTTTTAGAGTGACTCTGGCATGGGCACGGGTCTAGAACTTACGAAAGTCCTAATTTTGGTTTTAGTGCTGTGGAAAGTAATAGACTTAACAGTAGTTTCATTTTTTGAATGAGCATTTTTAGTTTGGTTGACTTATCACTACTTCTGTTTTTTAGGAGTTTTTTTGAATTGCTGCTGTTCTTTGGAAAAGATGAGTTCTATGAAGATCCTTTGAAAGATATTTTAGGTTCAATCCAGGTAGTGTTGCCTACTTTCATATAAACCTTTATTTTAGTACATATAAAGACAGTTTTTGTGAATATATAACCTGGAGGAAACAGTGAACATTATAGTGAAAAGAGGTAGCTGCTTTACTTACATTTCTACCCAAAGGGGAAAAAAAAGAATGGGTGCTTGAAGGGAAAACCGTTTATTCATACATTTATCATCAGTATTGCTATTTGAATCTACTTAGACTAAGTAAAATGTACTTAACTTTGTTTATAATACCAGTCTTCTTAAAGACATACTCTGTGCTTTTCCTGTATAAGAGAGAGAAGCTTTGCTTGTTTATATCTAGCAAGAACTTAATGGCATCCAGTGTTGTGTACCAGTTTGACATGAAACCTCAAGTTTCCCTCTGCGTTCTTAAAGAGTAAATTTGAAATTGAAGCTTTGTCTCAATGAACTCTTCAGGTCAGCATAAATTTGCACTGTTTAAAACTGTTATACTGTTGGCTAGACTGGGGCAAGGTTTTGTACAGCTGTATACAACTGCATAAGATAAATGATCCTGGATTTAAAAACATGCTTTTTTTTTTTTTTGCCAGATAAGTCTTTTTGACCTGAACTGGTTTTGAGAGTTGAGTTCACTGCATAGGAACGCAAGCACTTGTGCCAGCATGAGAGGAAACTTTGTTGTAGGGAAAGAAAGGATGAAAAACAGGGTTGTTGCTTCAGTTAATACTGATCATGGAGCTGCAGTTGGAGAAATAGCTATCTCATTGTTATTTTTATGTTGATACCTGTTTGTTACTGCTGCTACAAATTAATGTGTCAGCACTACTTATCTTAATTATCAAATCGGCAGCAATTACATGCTTGATTAGAACTGGTGGAAGAAGGGGGTCAAGGAGTTTGTTGGCACCCTCAGGAATGGTTATGATCTCTTGTATAAGAGTAATGGGACATTTTGGCAATCTGGCAATAGGTACTTTTCTAAAACAGTCCACGAGCATGAAAGAATTTAGGAAAAAATGTGATATATAATATTTTTTCTGTGCTTTTGTATTACAGTTCTCATTTGTCTTGACTTTTAAACAATGAATGTATTAAAACATATCTTAATTTTCTAGATAAAGATTTTCTGAATCAGTTGTATAATCAAACTGGCAGTGAAAAGGATTGTTTCAGTTACTTAAATGGTTTTTACCATAAAGCATGTTCATCTGAACATAAAAGAAAAAAATTGAGTTGAAACTAAAAGAATTTACAGCAAAAACCATGAAGTTTATTGTATGTGTGTAGAAGCCATTCTTCAGCTGCATTTTTTTCTTTGTTTCAAAATTAGATACCTTTTCCTTGTAATCAAAATTCTACTGTTGATGAATATTAATGTTGGTACTTTTACCAGCAAGTAACCGGGGGGGACGGCGAGAGGGGAGAGGTGTGCAAAACCTGGCATATGTGTAAATCATGGGTGGCCAAACCACTCCAGATTATTTTAGGCAAGCGTAATTTCTGTTATGTAGAGATTTGGTGAAAAATGGTTGCTTGAGGGCTGGTGACTCACATAGCTTAATTCAGATTTTCCCTCTTAGAAGTCAGACACCATGACTGGATCACAAATCCAGCATCAACATGTCTAAATCTGTGCAGAATAGCATGAGGTGAAGGCTTCTCCCACAGAATATGCCAGTAATATCTCTAATTCAAGGAAGGATGTTTTTGCATTGTTATATGCAAATGACACTGTTGCTGCGTTCTTGTAGAAGATATGAACATTCTGGCTTCCACAGTTCTGTATTACTGTTTTTAGAGAATATAAGTTGTTGCTTTAGGGCTTTGTGTAGGCCTGGTCAATAAAAGAATTTGTAGCTTGAATTGTTGACTGAGGAGATATTTAAACATGCGTGGGCTTTCATATTTTTGGATGGCCTAACTTTGTTTATAGACAAGATTTTTTTTTCATTCTTTCTAATTGTTTTTCTTTTTATATGTAGGAATGTCAGAATCTTCTAAATAGATACAGAAATATGAACCTGGAACTAGTGACTCGCATCATTCGAGATGGTGGACCGTGGGAGGATCCAGTATTACAAGCAATTCTTAAAGCAAAGCCTGTATCACAGGACTTGGGTACTTCATTTACCACATTGATTGTTTTTTGTTTTTTGGTTTGGTTTTTTTTTTAGAGTACTGAAAAAGTGTTAATTTATATGCTTTTTTTGATATTAGAGTCAGGTGTTGTCAGCTGGCATTGCACATAATTTAACTATTTTTCTGCAGTAAAATGTTCTGGTCCCTTTTTTTGTTTGAAAAAAGACCACTCAATGTCTTTGTTAGTAGTTTAAGTCTACTTCTATAAGGTAGAGATCAGATTATTTAGATAGAAGAGGCTACTGAGCAGTTGCTTATAAAATGAGTTTACCAAATCCAGGTGTTCAACCCCTGAAAGAGCATGGAGAGTGACTTGACTTCCTGTAGGCCACTGAAGTAACATGATCAGGGGAGGTCCTGATACGTATTTCTGTCTCATGGTAGTCTGACTCTTTAAATTTTCTTTTAAATTGTAAATTCTTGGCCTTATGGTGTTACTTGGCTCTGTTTAGAATGAGGCCTGCAACTGCTCTTCATAGCTGCTTTCTGTTTATGTATATGTAATTCCTAGACTTGGGAGTAGGAGAAAGCTTTCTGTTCAGGCTGCAAAGTAAAACAGCATTTTTAACAGTGCGTGGAAGCAAACATTACTGGAATGTTAATGAAAGTTCATAAGGGGAAAATATCTAATGTACAGCAAAGTCTTTACTAATATCTTATGTGACGTATTTGCTAGCAGTGTTCATAGACGAGTTCT
Organism: Numenius arquata; assembly: GCF_964106895.1. NCBI lineage: Eukaryota > Metazoa > Chordata > Aves > Charadriiformes > Scolopacidae > Numenius > Numenius arquata. The sequence continues at coordinate 22,163,217 of NC_133576.1, forward strand.
TAAAAGTTGTTTCTATTTGATAGTGATAGAAAATACCAGTTTTTCTCTAGCTACTATGGTGTAATGCATGATCCAAATTCATCACTGTGTTTATGACAATAAGTTCCTTCTGTAGAGAGAGGAAAAGGACTATAAAGTCAGAACAGCTTGGTGAGCTGCCTCTAACCAGAGAAAGTATTCTGGTAGCAAATTAAAATAATTAAGTTATGTTAGTTATGTAGTCTTAGTTGTTTTGTCTCTCTCTTCTGTGAAGCAAGCACTTGAGCAACGTAGTTTACCCATTATTTTATTAAATATCTGATAAACTTCTAGTCAAATACGTACAGAAACAAAATGAAAAAGATTCTCCTTGATTTGCTGTGCATCACATGCCAAACTCTAGAAATTTTGGTGGTCATGATCTGAAGTTAGGTCTCAATCTCCATCTCTCCAGCAAAGAATTAGTTTATTCCTTTGCCTTAATTATTCCCTTGATCATCATGAAGCCTCTATATGATGGGCAACAGTTTAAAGATTTTTACTTAACTTTTAACCTCGAAGAGTAGGAATGAAGGCTGCCTGATTTCACTAGATGATTGTTTTGTTTCCTTTTATTGCAGGCCACATCTCCTTTCCCTCTGTTGAGGTATTCTTCCTCCTTTTATCTTCTGATATCCCTACACACCCCCTTGACATATCACATTTGTGATGACAAACATTTTATTTTAGATAATATCTTTTGGAAGCTTTTTCTTTCTTGTCTCACTTCCTTTAAAATCTGATTCTTGTGGGGTCTTAGCAAAGCAAACATTCTGTGCTGCTTTATAGGCGGGCAGTATTTGGTGCATATTTTGGAACTTGGCCATATAGTTCCCTCAGGGATCACTATTTTAAATGAGGAAAACTGCTATTATTGCTGATTCACCAACCATTACTTGCAAAAGTCAGTTTGATAAATACGTACTGCGTGAACTACATAATCCTGTCTTGGCTTCATTAATTACATGGAGAAGCTTAGGCCAAGACAAACCTCGCTGTGTCTGTCTTTACATGAATTGTAGTATAATTTGAGATGTTGCAGTCTATTTTGAGATGGCTGAAAAGGAAGGCAGCCTTTGGGTTTAAAGAAAGATAGCAGGGTTGAAACATAGGAACAGTAAACTTGTAATAGATCAGGGAGAATAAGGCGGCCTACTGTGAACATCTAGAAGAGAATATTGTAGACAGAGGTACACTCAGATGTAAGCAGTCAGTTAGTTTCTAAGCTGAGGGTTGGCATCAGTCGCTCTAAAGCAAAGCACCGCACAGGCTGCCTGGACAAGAATAGATGTTGTTTTCCCAAGCCTTTTTTAACGTATCACAGACTTGGCTAAATGCTGCTATAGTTAGCAGTTGTCCTTTGCTTGAGGGGTTAGGAGAGTGGGAAAGGAGGACGTTCTACTACAAGGAGGGAGCACAGTCCTGCCAGTGGTGTAGCTGGAACTCACAAGCTGTTTAGAAACAGTGTTGGAGGATGTAGGAGACCCCCTCCCCTTCCCTGGGGGCCTGTGCTGTCAGAAGTGGGATTCTTAGTTACAGAGCAGAGGGCCATACTGACCTAAGAGTCCTCCACATAAAAAGTGGGAACGATATAACAAGTTAACCTGTATTGTGAGCTGCAATCTTCCCTCGTTTAAGGGAAAATGATGTTACAGATAGTTCTTAGACATGCAACATTTTCTTAACGTTGGCATATAACAAAAGCTAACTATTTCTGGCCTAATTTTTCAATGTTGAATATTCAGTAATCTGTTGTATAATGCTTGTATCTGAAACTGATGATGGGGTTTATTATCATAGAGTATGTTAATTCCAAAAAAGAGAGACCTTTGCTTTTAAGGATTGTTCTGTATGATCACTTTTTCTTGCAGTTAGTGACCATTGTTAGACACTGGCTTTTCTTTCAGTCCTCATCTTTACTAAGTTTGTACCCAGAAGTGCTAATGGATGGTGAGAATGAGATCTTCTCTTATAATGGACCTTAAGCCTTTTATCACCTTGAATAATATTCCTTAAGTGTTCATCAGCATGTAATCCATTAGCTTGCGTAAAAATAAAGATGCTAGAGAAATCCTGTTTCCAAGCTTAAAGAATGTCTTTCAAACCAGGTGTCCTCTTAAAAAAAGTTTAAGTGAAAGCTTGTTATACAAGTAATCTTTGTTTGGGGAAAAAAATTTCTCTTGGCTGTTCAGATTGTGGTTTTCATTAACCACTTCTATATCTGTTTTCTTTTTTCTTTTTTGAAATATGAAACACTGTATGGTACACACTAGAAATTGTGGAGTTTTTACTCTTTCTCTTAAGGTAGCTGTTGAGAATATAAGAGGAAGATCAGGCCATATTGTCGAATACATTACGTAAATTTTAACAGACTATTGACACCTCGGAGTGTGCACTTACTTAACAAGATGCAAACAATTCTCAAAATAAAAGCAGCATTATTGTATTTTGTAGCCTTGAGTGATATTTTAACTTTTAATCCTAAGAGATACTAGAATCTGTATGATCTTTTATAATACAGGCATGTATTATAAAATATCCTAAGGCATGTCTTCTATGTATATCATAGTTTATTAAATACTTAAGTGTTAAGTATTTTGAGTATCTCAGATGTGAAATTATTTCATTGAAATGTTAGCTTTAAGATTAGCTTTTAGATCTGAAAAAGAGATTTCCAGAAATCCAGCGTTAGATTGTAAAGGTATTTAGGGATTTAGATGTAAGAATTGTGCCCAGTAGCACTTTTAGAGGAAGAAAAAGTATATTTTCCACTTACCCAAGCAAAATCAAGGTGTTCAAAGTTACTTAAAGCAACAGCATGTGAAATGTAGTTAACTTTTTCACCACTCTGAGCTGTTCCATTTTAATGGGTAATGAGTATCCTGAGTTGTTTTATATATTAACAATTATAGCATTGGAAGTGTTGTCAATCCTATACTTCTGACAATCACCCAGATTACAGTGCTGAGAAAGGAGGAATTTTTCTTTCTTGAAAATGTTTGTATCTGCTTTTATATAGTGTATATTTTACTAATCCTTTGCAGCACTTGTGTTAATCTGTTAGAAACAAACTACTGAATTAGATTACCGGTATAAGAAAAATAACAATTTCTGTTTCCAAGCGGAAGGACAGATTATTTATGATATTTAAATTCATATTTGTTAGCTTCTTTAGCAGAACCTTTTTAAAATATTATTTGTTGACCTTGCACTAGTAAAAACAACATTACATTTAAATATATTTGTTGTTTGGACTTCATATTCTAATTGCCTTTAAATCTTTCTTTTCTGTACAGTTAACAAATATTTAAGCTCTGAAAATCCACTGTTCTTTGAACTACGTGCCAGATACCTTATTGCCTGTGAACGCATCCCTGAGGCAATGGCTCTTATCAAATCTTGCATAAATCATCCAGATATCAGTAAAGATCTGTATTTCCATCAAGCTCTTTTCACCTGTCTTTATATGTCACCATTAGAAGATCAGCTATTCCAGGAGGTATTGTTTGTCAGTATACATTTTTTTTTTTAATGAAGTGGTACATTTTACTTACTGTATACAAGTTGTCAAGAGGAGCATATGGAACTCTGTTTTTGTAGAACCAAATGTCATAAAATCAGGGAACCGCACCAGTGTTGCTTAACTTAACTATGCAAAGCTTAAGCCAGCACTAAGTGTTAAGAGCCTACAAATCTAGTTGACCTAAATGCAATTTTTTTGGTCAAGTTTACTTGTAGATATATTGCCTAAATAGGTTGAGTCATTAATATTTTGTAACTTCAGTGTATTGACTGTTTTACTCTTGACTATTATTTTAGGAAAAGCACTTGAGCCTAATTGATGTCAGTCCAGTGTTATGTATGTTATATAGTTTTGTTAGCCTTAAAGCTTTTTTAATGATGCCCCAGTATGTAAAATGACACTCTAGCTGCATGTGACCCTACTTTTTACCACTGAGAGTACTTACTAGATAACAGTGCTTTTCTTAACCTTGTTTTAAGAACAAGCTACTGTCATGGAAAAAAGTGCTTTTGTGTAGTCTTTTAATTTCTCAAACAATTATTCTGATTGTCACTACTCCTAAGAAATATCAGTGAGCTCTAAGTATCTCCAAAATATTTATTTACAGACCTGCACAAAAGCTGTTCCAAAGAAATCCTTTGTCAATAGCAATTCCTGAAGTTTTCAGTTTCTTCTTTAGTGTAGCAAGGTCTGGTAGGTTTTCATTTTGTGTTAGCAAACTTATCTAAAATGATTTTATTTTAATTGTATAGCACTTGTTGAGGACTGATTGCAAGAGTGGAATTGAGATCATCTGCAACACTGAAAAAGAAGGGAAGACTACCTTAGCCTTACAGCTATGTGAATCGTTCCTAGTCCCACAGCTTCAAAATGGGGACATGTATTGTATATGGTAAATACTTTATTTCTGGTGAAGCAGCTTAGCAGATAATAAATGCTTATTGCCAAAATGAAACTCGTCTAACTTTGAGGTGTAGCTCAAGTTTAAAATACCAGATAAAAACATTCTAACATGGTTTTTAAACATTCTTAGTACATCTGTTATGCCTGTTGCCTTTTTACACAATCACGTAGGTGGCAGCCTACATAGTACATAACGCTTATTAACTGTTTCAAAGTAACAGAAGGGTAAGCCTTTACATACTTAAGGCTGTAAATACCTATAAATATGGCACTTATTATTAGCAATGTGTAACAATATGCAGTCTGTAGACTTTCTGGCAATGCAGGTATTTTGCTGTCCTGCTGGTTAAATGACACTGCTTATAATAACCAAGCTGTACTATGTCACCAATGTGTCTAAAAAGAGAATATATGATTGTGAAAATGTGCTATGAGTTATAGAAACTTCTACTTCAATAACAGAGCCATAGCATAAATGGTGGTTCTCTAGAAAACATTTAAGTAAGAGTGTTTTCATACACACTGAATCAGCTGGATAATTGGACATTTCTATGGCTAAGAAACATTTGCTAAAGAGTTGTCAAATTTCATCATTCTGAGGACTGAAAGATGGCTAAGGAAGATAATTCTTCTGTTTAGCCTGTATAATTTCTGTACCTAAAGTAACATTTGCATTCCTTGATAAAGTATGCTTTATTTCTTTGTTTGATTATGTAGTTGAAGCAAAAAGGCTTGGTCAGCAAGGATTTGATTGATTTTGTTTTCTTATTAATCTGCGTAACTAATTTTAATATGGAGTTCAGAATATATATAGGATTTCCCTGCTCCCAGATTCTGGGAATTGAAATGTAAGATGTTTTTTTTTGTTTGTTTGTTTTGTTTTGAGGAAGTAATGAAGGACAAACATGATAATGCTTAGTTTGTTCATATATTTTTCCTTAACTATTGGGTAATTGGTTGAGTTGAATCAAGACCTCTGGAATTATGATTATGACGTATATTTATAATGCAATGTATTGGCAGTATCTAGTGGCATTTTTTCAGTCTGTCCAGAAAAAGGAGGGCATGACTGTCCCTTATAGGACTGATGAAGAAATTCGACAAAAAAGGTACATAATTTGTATGAGCCCAGTGACCAGCTTTGGAATGGAATCCAACGTGGCCAATTCCTGCCCAAATGCTGCATTTCCTGACTTCTTACTTATCAGGAAATTTGCATATGTAACCTATACATATCAGTTATGTGGCTAGTGCTTTCTGTTTCAGGGATTCAGTCTTTCAAGAAATTATTTTCAAATATTGGAATTAAACCTACTTTTTATACCTTTTGCTATAGTAACATGTTAACCTTGCTGTTATCCGGTTTATCATTAAATTTTGCATAATCCGTTTTGAAAATTGCTATTCAAAACAAGATGTCTGTTCTTATGTTCTGGCAAAGTGGATGTCAAAAATGAAGTGCCAGGAGAGACTAAAGTACTGTTTGATACCTGTTTATCAAAGAAACCATTTTGGCATCTCTTAGTATTGTAATCTTCTGTTCAGAATATAGAACTTGCGGATATTTGAAAGAGTTCAAAGCAGTTATGTCTGTGCAGCTAGAATAGCTGTTTTGTTCTTTTACAGATCTTGAGCCTTAACAGTTGTGTACCCAACAAGAGAAATCTGTATCATGCTTAATAGATAATGTAAACTGGAACAAAGCTTGTGAAGGCATGACTATACTGTAATTCAAATTACTGAAGAAGGAGGAGCCTGGTTAAATTAACCCATATTGTGGTTTTTTTCCATAGAGAAGATTTTAACATCTTCAGCACAACATAAATCATCTTGCCTTGTTTGGAATTTAGGACCTTGCAGATCTAGCAGCGAACACTACTAGCAAAGATATCAAAATAGATTAGAAAGCTGTAAATAGAAGATATTTGACCGCTTCATGTGAAGCGACCTATATAAAATCTTCAAGCTGAAGCCATTAGCTCTCATTCTCTCAGAGAAAAATGGACTTTAAGCAGCTCTGTCACAAAACTCTTATTGTTTTGATTGATATTAAGAATAAATTCTAGATTTAGGTGATCTGAATTACTCTTCTGAAACAAAAACCCACTTAAAAATTAAACTCAAAGCAAGCTGTGCTTGTCTTACTAGAAATATTTGTGTACAAGGTATTGGTAAGACATCAGTCCATAATGATGTTATTAATGACTTTCTAGTATCAAAAAGTGATGTCTCTTCAGGAAGGCAGCCAAAATTTTGATGGAACAGCCGTAGCAGAATGGCTTGCCTTCTCTGCCCGGCAATTTTTAAATGCTGTTGTGTTTTTTTTCAAGTGGTTCCCATGCAGTGAATTCAGTAAGTCAAGGTTTTTTTTTCCCGTGTTTGATCATTCTTTGTCCTTGAGGTAACTTTTGTGAATTGGATAACATTTTGATAGTGTGTGCTATCTATACCCAAGGAAAGGTAAGACTTTCTACTTACCAACAACAGCAAAGGTTTCGTATCTAGCTAAAGTAGAGTGGGCTTAGCCATTCTCTTGTGTTGCTGATGGAGACACGCAAGGGTTTTGGTATTTTGTGGGCCGTTAACGAACTGGAATACCTGGTTGCCTCTGGTAAAGAGGTACTGAGTTCTGTGATCTCACAGTAACAATTTAAACTGCCCCAACATGTCTATAATTGTTTAAGCACAGGCCTTAGTGTGAACTAAGTTATACTATCCAAGAAGTAAGTGTCATTAAGTACTGTACTGCTATGCCATAATAATTGAGCAAATAGAAAACTACCCCTGCCTACGTTATCTCAAGTTGGTCATTTGTGTTGTGGTTAGTGACACAGAAATATCTCCCAAGTGCTGCTAACCAGCATTAAAAGCATTAAAGCATTTAAGTGGTTGAAATAGAGTCCAATCAGCTTTTCAAGAATGCTTTAATCCTTAATGATTATCAAAGTCAGAAATGTGCTTGAGGAGGAGAAGTCTCTGTGTCGACACAGGCTAAGACTAAAATACTATTTTACATCAGGGTCTAGTCAAATGGTGGTTAAAATGGTTTAACAAAAGCTTGCTTTTCACCCATGGAGCTGTTCCTTCTACTTTCAGTTTTCTCCATTACTTTTTCAGTTCTTTCCTTGTGCCAGCCATCACACTTGTCTGAACACATGGCAAGCCACTTTAAGCGCTAATCTCTCAGAGGAATAATTTGAATTTTTTTAAAGTTCTCTGGGATTAGTGTTGAAATGGCTTGCTCTGAAATAGTATGAGACAGAGTAAGTTGTGTTATTTAACTGCTGTAACTTTTAACAGCAAAAATGTTCAGTTCTTTCTTTCATACCTCAGGTTGAGATTTTTACTGATTTTTTTTTTTTTTTTTTTTTTTTTTTTTTAATGAATGGTTTGATGCGCTAGTTTCAAACTTGTACGTGAAGTTTGCAAAGACTTAAAGAATTTAGAATTCCAGCCTGGTAAAGGCAAAGGTGAACGCCTTGTTTCTTTAGAAAACCTGTAAGACTAATTTTTTGTGGGTAGAGCTGCTTACAGGACTCTGATTTTCAGAGTTTCCCCCATGTAAGTTTGATCTTTCTTTCAACCTCAGTTTTCTTGGGTTCTGAATGAAAGAAAACAATCAAGTTCTCTTGTCTAGCTCTTAAAATGTTAAGCAGAATTGTAGAGCTGTCTTAACTTTAAAAGTGAAGTTGGTGTTTTGTCATAGGCAGTTTTGTCACTTCCCTTCATGCAGGTGCTGACCTCACTAGACAAGTGTGATCTCAAAAGGTTTGTCTGACTTGTATCTGGCACAGACTAGAGACTCTGGAAGATCAGCCAAATATTTTGTCAGTAACTGGGTTTGTGTTTTCTGAGGGAGGAGGCTGGTGGAATAAAAACTTGTCTTCCTTCAGAAAATTAAAAGTCGATTGGTCCCCTGTTTTCGTTGTAATGTTATGGTGGGACATCTGCCTAGTTCTAACTACGTCGACTCCTGTGTAAAATCTTTGTGCTGGCAAATTTTCTTATAACTAAAAGTTAAGTCCAGTTGCCTTTCCAAGTCTCTGAATTAAAAGTGCATACGGACTGTAAATTTCAATTAACTATATTTTATAGACTAAACATGTTACCTGTTTAAGAGCTCTGCTGCAGCGTCTAGCAATCTATTCTGTTGTCTCCTTGTATCAGTCAAATGTTATTTGGCTGAAGATCATAGAAATGTATGAATAGCTGTAGAGCCTGATACTTTGATGTAACTGCATGTTGGCCAGAAAGACCAGTGATGACAGCAGTAAAACCAGAAAATTGTGTTGTAATATGCATAGCTGGAGAACATCAATATTTCCTGTCAGTGGACTGTGTCAGAAGCTAGCTTTCTACAGTGCTCACGTTTTCTACATTCAAACACTTCTTTTCCTGAAGAACTCCTCATCCTTGCACTGAAAGTCAGAATCCCAAGAGCACAAAGCTTGCTGTTCAGCCTGATATTTATTGCCTGTGGTGTTAAGGGCTAGATACTGTAGCATCTGATTTTATTATGCAGTTCTCTGATACTAAGCTGAATACATTAATATTTTGTTGAATATTTAATTGGCTCAGTGATAGGAGATACCCTGAATGCTTTAACAAAGTAATTAAGTTGCAGTTTCCATTGTGCATGTAGTGTACATTTGTGCTGTTAATTAGATTGGTATTACACCCTCAAATATGATTTTAGTTACAGTATATGCAAATAGTTGTTCTTAGTAATGCATCACGCTTAGTGATAGAGTTCTAAAACTCAATCTAACTGAAATATTTTTTTTTTTTTTTGTTCCTATAGGGACCTGATCTTCATTTGGAGTAAACTGCAGCTTAAATCTAACCCATCAAAACAAGTATTTGTTGACCAGTGCTACCAGCTTTTAAGAATTGCTACAAATGTCAGAGTAATTTTCCCTTTCATGAAAGTCATTAAGGATGAAGTAAGTTTTACTCATTTGGTTTACCCCACCCTGCATGTTTTTTGTCATTAATTAAAGAGAAGTGATGTTTATATTGTGCAATGGCTACTTTTTGTGGAAAGTGAAGAAGGGGTAGGGAAGGCCACAATGCTAATGTAAAAATTTTGTCAGCTTCCAGAATGTGCTTCAATGTTATGATTGCCCTTGATCTGTTGTGTATGTTTAAGATTTTTTTTTTTTTGACTGAATCCTGAATTTTTCTTTGTCTGCAATAAGTTTGAGGAATGTCATCCTCTACAAGTAAATGGGAAAATTAATACTAAATGCATGGAGCAATTTATTTTTTTTTTAGCCTGACTCTGTTAAGGAAATAGGACTTGTGTAATGCCATTGTATCCGCCTTTAATCCTTGTTAGGTTCTGAATCCTTTCACTGGTTCTAATCAAATCTGAAGAGGTGCTTAATGTAACATAAAGGAAAAGCTAGACTAAGATAGGAGAAGACATAATTTTGCTTCAGAAAAGTGCACTGTGTTTCATGCTTCACTTGTTAGTCTTATACCATTCCATACAAACATCTGCAAAAGACGGTAACGTGCAACACTTTGCACACCAGAGTGCGAGTTGTTTCCAAACAAATGTTGTTTGTTATCTTTAACCTGACTGAATAGACCTCCTTCATATTCTGTGCCCCAAATAAATTATAAATTGTTTTGTCATGGGTGATTTGCTGCTGTTCAAGATTTTAATCTCAGTATGTATTCTAAAATATTTGTGGTGACATGAATAACTTTATTTTTATTTGTGTCTGGATGTTCTTTTTTTCTTTATTAACATGTATTTGTTAACACACATTTAAATAAAGGTAGGTTTTAATTATTTCTAAACTTCCTGAAATTCTTTTTACACTAGTCTGCTACAAGTTGGGCTGTATGTTTCTGATCATCTCTAAGAATTACGTGTTCACAGCCCAAAATGTGGAATAGGAATTCTGTTTGTTGGAAGGATAGCTTGTCAATTCTAAAATTCAATCCTTTTAGAATACTTAGCCATGGCTTGTTATGGTTTCCCATGTGGTTTCCCTGGTGATCATTGTTCAAAACTGAGGGCAATATTTTATAGCTTGTATTTTTATGCAATGCAAGTTAGATCTGTTAGAACAGGGATAAAATAGAGTAACTATCCAATTATAGTATGAAACCTCTTCTGTCTGCATCTTTGTTACGTAGGCTACTGCTAGATCAGATATGATTTGCTGCAGTCTTGTTTTATATCCTCAGATAATGAATTGTACTTCACTATAGAACTGCACATGGCAAAAGTATCCGAAGCTTTGTTGACGGTAGCTGTATACCTCTCAATGTGAACCAGATGTTATTTTTGAGCATTTTTGTATCTGTATTTTATAGTCTTGTTTGAGCGTTATTTTAAAATGTAGATGCCTTTAGATGAAGTTTACTAGCAGGATGCTTTCTGAACTCCTAACTATTATATTGCAAGTAGATTAATATAAATACATTGGATATTGATGTTTGGGCATTGTTTATACCAGTTGTTTCTTGTTTGGTTTTTTTTTTTTTTTCTGTGGGTCTATTGTTCTTTTATTTTACTTTCAAGCTATAGACTTCCGTAAGCTCATATGGAAAATACCATTATGCATACTCTATAACTATGTACACTGTAATTTCCTTTGTGCAGGTTGGTGAAGATGGTCTTCAGATATGTGTTGAGATATGTGGATGTGCCCTACAGTTGGACCTCCGTGAAGATCCCAACATGAAAAGTCTTATTTATAAAGCAATTGCTCATTTTCTGCCAAATGACTTGGAGATCCTCAGAATTTGTGCTCTTTCAATCTTTTTTCTTGAGCGCACCTTGGAATCTTACTACACTGTTGAACACTTATATAAATGTGCAGATGAAGAATACAATGAGTGCACTAGTTCTGTTCAAAACCGTGTACGTTTTGAATTGCTTCCAATTTTGAAAAAAGGTTTGTTTTTTGATCCCGAGTTTTGGAATTTCTTGATGATCAAGCAGAATTGCTTAGCATTACTGGGGGATAAAGCCTTTGCTGGCTTAAGTGAAAGTACACTGGAAAACTCTACTGCAAATACAGAGAAGACAGCAGAGCATAGGGCTCTGAGTGAGGAACACGTCTGTTCAACAGATGTAAGCAATGGGGAGTTTGACCCTGAAGACCTCTCTGAAGCCCAGTCCAAAGGTAATGCCAAAAAGAACCATGAAGCTCTTGAGGCATCTAACATGTTAGATCAAACTGTACCAAGGCACCGCTGTGTGATATGCAACAAGGAATTTCTTGGTGGTCACATTGTGAAACATGCACAAGCTCACCAAAAAAAGGGCAGTTTTTCCTGTGTACTTTGCACCAGAAAGTTCAGGCAAAAAGGACTTATGCTGAAGCACTTAAAGAATCATGTCAGGAAGATAGAAAGGCAACATCTTGCTGCAGTTCTTGAGGCTGGTCAGCAGGCTCCTGCTGTTAATGAACTAGAATGTTCTGATGTTTCTCTGTCTCTTGAAAATGGGAATTCTGATGGTTCCAAAGATCATGAACCAGAGACTGCAATAGTTCCAAGTGCTGACCAAGTGGTCCAAGAGGAGGAGGAGAATGCAGAACAGGTATTTGATGCAGTCGAAAACCATCTAAGTGACCAGGATGATGCTACTGAGAATAGTAGTGACAGCTGTTTTAATAATGCTCCTGACGCTCTAAGTACAGAAAGTTTGCCTGAAGATGATGAGAGCTCCAGTAAAGACTCACCTATTCTGCATAAAGTGAATGGAGCCTTTTGCCCTCAAAAAGACATTGATGCAATGGATGAGGAAGGAAGCTTTAAGTGCCCTGCTAATGGTTGCGCTAGAGTGTTTAAAAAGATAAGATTCCTCAATAAACACGCAAGAAAAGCGCATCCAACTGATTTGAAGGTGCAGCAACATATAATGAAATGGAATAAAGGAAAATGTCGGTTCTGCCAGAGAAAATTTGCTGATTCCCAACATTTTATAGACCACCTGAAGAGACATGTGTATCCAAATGTTTACTTTTGTTTACACTTTAATTGTAATCAGAGATTTAAGCTGTCAACTGAGCTTGCAGAACATACAAAAAGTCATAGTGTTTTTAAAGCTCGATGCAATTTTGCAGAGTGCTGTGAGCTATTTGAAGAGCTCCCTTTGCTTTATGAACATGAGGCTCAGCATTATTTAAATAAAATACCAGAATGTTCAGAAGATGCAAGTGAAAAAGATTCTTCTGATGATCCTTCAGAACTTTGTAGTTACCAAGATGATGATGAATCTATTAATGAAAAAGAAACTGTAGATTTACCGATTCCAACTTGGAAGTCAAGGAAGGATTCTACAGAACCAAAGACTTATATTCAAAGTGTTGAGAAGAAAGCAAATAATGTAATTCACAATGGAAATGAAAGTTCATCTGAGGGAAACGCTACAGTTTTAAGTTTGATAGACCAAAAGACACCTGTGTTACAGCCAAATTCTGAAAACTGTAATGTTGTTAGTGACCAACTAGTCAATGGGCACAGTGACCTAGATCAGACATCATCAAAGTCATCAGAAACACCTTTGGACAGAGTGGCAGATGAAACAAGGACAGAAAATGGGTCAGTGTTACCGGTTTTACAGAATTGTCATGATATACCACAAAATAATGCTGCTGCCTCGCAATTACCTTCTAAACCAAATCAGACAACAGAGAATACTTCATATGGTGTCATCTTAACAAAACCATATGTTAGACCATTGCCTCCAAGTTATCTTGATGAACGATACATTAGCATGCCAAAACGTAGAAAACTTTTGACTGATGAAGTAGATGCTCATTCTGAACAGGATAAATTTTGTAGCAAATCAACAGAAAGATTTAGATGTGGCAAATGCTTGACCATCTACTGTAATTCAGAAGCACTTGAGGCTCACCTTGCACAAAAGAAGTGTCAGACGCTCTTTGGATTCGATTCAGATGATGAAAGTAAGTCTTAACAGTCCTTCTGGGTTTATTTGTTTGGAGGTAAACGCCAACCAGGAAATGGTCTTTGAAAACAGGCAACCTGATGGAATAGATAAAGCAGACACAACTCTAAGCAATTGTAGTATGCCAGATCTTAAGACAGTTAAATCACAATATTGTGCTAAATTGGATGTTCATACTGGACATCTTGTTTAGAGTATGAAAGATGTTGTCAGAAGTGGTAGGCAAATCTAATAGAAAAGACTTCTCATAAAACAGAAGGGAGTAATTCAATGTGTCTTTCCTTGCATGTTTGAAACTAAACATATTGAAAAGCATGTTCTAGATTAAAGAACAATTTTTCTTGGTTAATCTTCATTTTGATCCCAGTGCATTCTCTTTTACAGGTGCCTGATTCAATGTTGTGGGAAAAAGTATCAAACGAGGAGTGGTGTAAGAAAACACTACCTGAAGAAGCATCAGTTTGTTTCCCAGTTGGCCTTAATCATAAAGCAGTCTCAAATTACTAAAGTAAAACATGACCTTGATAAAGACAAAGCACATTTTCTAGACAAAACTCACAGAGGAATAATAGGAGCTCTGCAGGTCTTGAGTCCAGAAAGGTTGCTACAAAATCCCCAAAGTACCAGTTATCCAAAAAGCCACATTCATTCCAAATGTGTGATTGAAGCTTAGCGGCACAGTCTTTCAAGCATGAAGGTTTAAGGAAAATAAGGCATACAGTTGAGCAGGTAGAGAAAGCAGAGGTGTTAATTGCCTTATGGAAATAAAACCAGCCAATTCTCAAAGCTGCTTTAGTTGGAAAATGTGTGGTTAAAGGGTATCCATCCACACAGCTGGGAAGGAGTCATTCAAGAAGGTGTTACATTATTATAATATGGATAAGAAATGTATAGAGGAACATGCGTTCTTTTTTATGTGATTCCATTATCTGCTCAAAAGCATGGAGCAAGTGTGAAAGTTACGCACAGTAGAAATTGGAGGCATGCAAGAGAAGCCCTTTTCAAGGCTATGGTAAATGTGTATGTTAAGAGTGTCGTGTAAAACATCTGCTGCACATGCAGGAAGACTAATACAAGCAGTACATGCATAGATTGTGTGGATATTAACTGAAGCAGATTAAAACACATACAGAATGTGAAGGGGGTTTAGCTTGCATTACAGGGAAGAGTTAAACTAATTTTCTGGCAATACAGAGGTCCTTCAGCTGTTGGTATGACTGAAAAAACTTGAGATGGCTTCCTGTTTTTAAAAAAAAAGTGTTTTTTTTTTTTAAAAAAAAAGGCAGACAAAAGCAGAGTACACGTCAAGTTGGGAAAAAGAGATCAGGAAGAGCCTGTTTCACATAGGTGATATTGCTTAATGGTGGTAGGTCACAACTCAGTACTGTAACTACTTATTTACTGTCTAGAGGAAGTGAGAAAATATCTGTCGACTCAACCTTAAAACACATTATGACCCTATCTAGTAGCATCTCTTGAAAAGATAGCCTTTCCCAGAAGTTAGTGAAGGATTTAGATTTAAATGTTAAGCACTTTATCCAAAATTCACTGTTCATAGAAACAATCAAAATATGAAGACGGGAAATTTGAGTCATTCAGCTCTGTATGTAACATTGAAATACAGGACATTCAGAAACCAAAAAGATGCTGTTGTAGTTTTTGGTCTTCCCACCCCAAACAGAAGTGTGGCAAACGCACATTGTCGAATTACTGTGTTAATTTATCCTCTAATTTATCTTACACTGTCTTGCCACCTAAAAATAGTTTATAGGGTCCTGTTCATTGTGGGTAGCTGAAAATTTTCATGTGATTGTAGGCACGGAAGGTATAGTGGTGAAAAACTGCTGTGTACAGATGGAGTCATCACCGAAACGTAGGACAGCAAAGACCAACCGTTCCTGCTCAGCTAGTTTGCTTACTGAATAGTTCATCTCAATGCGTGTATGGCATAATAAGATGATCAACTTGCTTAAATCAACAGATATATAAAAACTAATGAATAAAAAAAATCAAGAGGTACAAAAAGGATCTGTTCATTGTTAGCAATGGCTCACACTTGCAAACCTAGGGGTTTCATTGTAAAATAGGCTGTTAAGTAGTTCTGGAACTTAAACTTAGTTCAGTAATGCCTCTGCTAATAATCCTCTGTGAAATTAAACAGATATTTGCATTAATTCTGCTTCCTTTTCCCCTCCTGGGAGGTAAAAAGAACGCAAATTCAAAATCGTACTCTTTTGACTTCTGGAAAATTTTTGCCTTAACTTTGAGTTGGATTAACGTAAAAGGTTATAAAATTATGATCACAGGTATGTGTGCACTACGTTACTGATGACTGGCCCACTTTCAGAGCTTTGTATGACATTTGAGGCACCAAAGAATTTTTTTTGCAGTTGCAAAAAACCTGATTTTAAATGCATCATTCATTATATATACATATATACACACACTATATATATATATTTACGTAGATAAATACATTAAAAGTTTCTAAACGTAAATTTGATGGGAACCTTATCAGCCAAATGCACTTTGACTTTTTTTGCTTTGAAGTTACCAACTAATTTTTAAGGACCCCATTTATCATCATGAATGTTCCTAGGTTCCCCTTTCATTGCTTACCATAGTTAATCTAGTTGAATTTGCTTAAATATATTTGGGAAAAAAAAAGGTTAATTTTAAAGTATTACAGTTTTAAAAATCTGAAAACTCAGTAGATATGACAAAAATGTTTGTGTAAAGTCTTTTAAATGTACCTTTAATCTTTGGTGCTTTTTTGCCTTTTCCTGGAGCTTCATGTGTTTGAAGATGCTTTAAAAACATGATTGAGACTTGTATTTTCTTTGGTTTAAGTGTGTAGATAAATGCATCTATGTACATGCATAAACTGTGACCATAATTTTTTGTACCTTCATTAAACTCGTTTTTGTTGAAAGATGTTTTTCTTGGACACAACCATTTGTTTATACCATGTGTTCAGTATATACGCTTTGGAGAACTGGAAAACTGAATTCTAATGTAGGTGAAGGTTAGCATCACCTAACATGTATCAGAAATACACTAAATTGACTTGAAGTAGCAAGCGGGTGGTAACGTTTTTGGTTTAAGTAATGATTTTTTACTTCAAAAGTCACTGCGTTTTCTTTAAACTACTCTCTGATACCTGTTGGTATTCTCAGATAGTTCCAGTATTAAGCAACGTTAATTAGGAACAAAAAGATACTTGTAACATGGGGGATAATTCCACATGCTTTTTAAGGATTCTTTAGTTTTAGTATGTTGTGTATTACCCTATGCTAAGCCTGCAACTTCTAGGGCTGAAAAAGGTTCCAAATCTAGAATTGAAAGTTACTGGGTTTTTTTTCCCAGGCATTAAGCATTGTATGCTATAATTGGAAGTACTTTTTCAAGATGTATCACTTTGATTCAATAAATACTGAAGTACGTGTGTAATGTAAGCATGCAAATACCTTAAAGCTGCCTGAAATTATACATGAGCTTTGGAGCTTTGTTGGATCAAAGTTTGTGCATTTCATTGCTGATAATCGTATTCTAATAACGTTCCTTCAGGGGGCTATAACTTGGATTTAGACTTTCCTTTTAAGACTGTCTACTCTAACTTGATCACAGTTCACTGTAAAGGTCATGTAAGTTCTAATTTTCAAAGAGTTGCCACTTGGTAGGCACCTTTCACAAAAGAAAAGGAAGTACTGAAAGTAGGTTGAAAACGGTCATATCTGTGGGGAAAGGTCACTGGTACTTTGGTTATTTAGCCATATTCATTAAAACTATATAAATTGTATAGTTTGGATAATTTATAACATTAAACTTTGTGATTTTAATATCACATTGAAGGTTCAGCTGTACTCATTTCTTTTATTGTTTAACACCAGTGGTATGGACAAAAGACTCAAAGGGGGTGGTAGTGTTACTATTTTCTTAATTTATTTGGTACTGTATAACACCTTTCTGGTTAAATGCAGTGTATGCATTTTGGGACTCTGTTAATTTGTTAAAGCTGTTACAGGTTCAGCAAGAAAGGAAATTTGTGCTTCCTTGTTGAATGTTAAATTATTTTACTTTGCATTTTATATAAGAGTACAAATTAAAACTGAGCCATCAAACTGCAATAAATCAACAGTAGTGTTTCATTTTAAAAACTTTTTTGTACTGTACATAGATTTGTTCAATAAAACATTGTCTTTGTTGTTGATAGAAATCGACCTTGTCTTTTGGGGAATCACTCTGCAAATACTGCTGTAATGTTTATAGTTACCATGCTATGTTTGGTATGCGATTGCTGCGCAGCTGCTAGGTCTTGGTGTTCCAGGTGTGTGGATATTTGGATTTGAATAGACAAAATCTGTTCAAGTATATCCAAGAATACCAAGGATTACCAGGGACATTAAACAGAACTCCTGTCTCTTCCCCACCCCAGCCCTTTCCTTCCTTTTAGCTAACTAACTACTCGCTCTGGTAAATTTGGGACCTCTTGGCTAAGTAACTCCTCAAAAAGTCATAGTAGTATTAAAGATTCTTTACAAATAGATAACTGCTGAAGAGAGAAGCATTGTCTGTGTGCGAGGGAAAGGAATTAGCTTTTTTGGCCATCAGTCTGAGGCATGTGAAGAACACACCTACTGCAGAAAAGTCAGTATTTGAACCCGAGACACCCAGCAGTCCCCTCCACAGGTCTGAATGGCTCTAACCATCTTCAAAACCCTGGCAACTTAAAGATCATTTCTTTAACTAGTCAGCCATGTGCACTGGGAACCAGACTTTGTAATTAGTACGTATATTTGTGTAATGTACAAGCATCGTGTATTCCCATAAAGGCAATCAATCCAAACACGGAGGGAAATGGGAATCTGCTCAGTGATGAGCCCAGCTCTTGGGGCAGGACAGGTCTGTGAAGTTTCTGACCTGTTAACGGAGGGCTCGTGTAATTTTTTTTTAATAAGCATATGAAGAACGGCATAAGGCTGGGAGGGCAGAGATGGAGGTGGCAGCGGTTGGAAGGACTGTATTAAAGCTTACAAGGAAAAGTTGTATATAGTATTTGAAGAAACTTACAGACCCATGTTCATTTTAATGGCTTGTATGGTGTTTACCCCTGGGGGACAATGACTTGAAACACATGGTGGATGTTAACCGCTCTGAAGCTATTGTGTAGGGCTCCAAAGCTAAACTTGGCACCGCAAATGGGTCTGGGTGCAGCAGTTGTAAGATACCTCTGCTTCTACTCGTTTGTCTTTCTCCAGCATAAAATTGTGAAAGTTCTCCAGCAGCCCTGCATTACGGGTACAAAGTGCTGGGCTAAACCTCTGAGGAAGATTGGTTGGCGTTAATAGAGAGCGCTGAGCCTCGGTTGTTGCACTGTATGAGCCTATGTTTGTTTCTGATCCTGCTGCTAAGAGAGATAGTAACCTCTAGTGTGATGCACTTGTTTCCATTGCTTGGTTTAGTCCCCCTGATTGATTGCTGTAGTCCAGAGATAAAGACAGTGTAATTGCTTCTTTCTTTTGCTTCACAAAGTCATCTGAAAATGATGGATTATTTAGATTTATATTCAGTGTCTTGTAAATTTTCCATGTTCTTTGAGCACAGACTTTTATTGTCTTCTGCAGAATTCTGAATGGTGATTTTTTTTTTTTTTCCTTTAACTTTTGACTTCAAACTTACCTTTATTTTCTACTTTGTATAATGTTGACAAGGTCTTTGCCTAAGAAAGTTCCAAAGGTTGGACATATGGGTAAGGGTTCTCAAATCTCTGGTCCTATGGCATTTGCAGGCAAAATATTTATTAAAATGGCAAGTTATACATAAGCCATTTGTTAAATTAATTGCAAAATATATTAACGTACCAAGTGTAAACTTTTATGCCCTGGTTATTGTTTTAATTCCTTTGACACGCTAACATTTCAGGCAGAAGTAACAATTTCTCAGTAGAACTGTACCCAAAGTTGGTAGCCAAATGCAGCATTGTAAGTTTTCTTATCGGTGGCCTGCTTCACATCAGATTAGCATGGCTGGTAAACAGCACAGGAAAAGTTTGGTGTCCAGTGTTAAACATCTGGATTGTGAGGACTAAATAGCAAGCCTTGAGCCCAAGGGGAGGTTGGGGTGCCTGGATGAATGAAGCACTAACAATTAAAAGCAGCTGGGTAGCCCAAAGAGGTGCTCGAGTGTGCTTGAAAGTCTGTATAAAGTTTAAGACAGATGCTAGCTTTGAGGTTGTTTAGTATATAGATAACTTTAAGTACTTGAATTTTGTATGTTGAAAGTTGGGAAGGTCATATTGGGAACAATTTTTTTCTGATTCTTAGAATTATGTAAGAAAAATAGTAACAACATCAATGATGGCAGGTAGGAGGTATATAAATTATTAATTCATGATTATGAAATGAAATTCAATGGAAGATACAGTTAAACTGCATAGGCTTCACATGGTAACTGGCTACTGTTCCCCATTTTTATATATTCTTTCAGGCCATACGTGTCATCTTTGTGTCTTGGCATAATCCACACTATATAAGCTAACTCGCTAGAAAATTTAGTGTAGGATAGCAGTGGTAAAAAGAGTTAATGCAATGGCTAGCATCATTTAAGTATGTATGTAAATATCCTTAAGTTATTACAGTTATGACTGTGCCCACCTACAAAAAAGCTACTTCTACAGATGACTGTAAAATTTTTATCTGTTTGCTTTTGTTGCAGTCAGTAATTTCTCATTTATTTTCCTTAGCTTTCAAAGGAGGGGAAAAAAAAATGTTCATAACTGGTACTTCCGTTCAGTTCCTTCCAATCCAAATAACCTCGGATATATTTTGGGCTGTCTTCCTGGTGTCAGAGCAGTGCCTATGTAATGTAGAGCAGTATCTAGCACTGCCTAAAGCTGTATTCATAGAATCATAGAAATCGTCTAGGTTGGAAGAGACCCTTGGGATCATCGAGTCCAACCATCTACCCTACACTACAAAGTTCTCCCCTATACCATATCCCCCAACACCACATCTAAACGGCTCTTAAACACATCCAGGGATGGTGACTCAACCACCTCCCTGGGCAGCCTATTCCAATGCCCGACCACTCTTTCTGTGAAAAATTCTTTCGTAATGTTCAGTCTAAACCTACCCTGTTGGAGCTTGAAGCCATTCCCTCTCGTTCTGTCATTAATTACCTGTGCGAAGAGACCAGCACCAACCTCTCTACAGTGTCCTTTCAAGTAGTTGTAGAGAGTGATGAGGTCTCCCCTCAGCCTCCTCTTCCTCATACTAAACAGTCCCAGCTCCTTCAGCCGCTCTGAATTTGTTTTCCAGGCCCTTCACCAGCTTCGTTGCCCTCCTCTGCACTCGCTCCAGCACCTCGATATCTCATTCCTATGTATCAGTATCATTAAATCCAGTATTTCCTGTCTCAGTGCCTGACTTCTGCACTGCACTCATAAAAATGAGAGGACGGTTGACTTTTTAGGGATACAATTTGCCGTAAATAAAATTCTGAATAGGGCCGGGGGGACAGGAATGGGAGGAGAGGTTCAATTGTAGTGACTCCTTGAATTATGACTGCAGTTTAATGTTACAAGAGTTCTATTCACCTTTTGTTTATATAGGCTAATAATTTTCCTTTTTCTTCCCCTTTAGGAATGCCAGTTTGCATTCCTTGTCGGTGATCAAAGTGAATTTTGAAAGTTTGAATAAAAACTCTACAGGGAATTCTGAGTTATGGGAAACAATAAAATAAAATCTATTTTTGAGATTTTTCCCCTTGTCGCCCTTCCCCCACCTCCAAAGGGGAACCACTTACAAAGTATAAGAATAAAGCCCCTAAAAGTGCTGGCCTTCATTTAAAATAAGAAAGGACCGAAAAAATAAAAATCAGTTCTGAACATCAAAGAGGCTTTCCAATTTCTGGGATGACAATGCACTTTTATTCTTTCTGGATTAATGGGAATGTGACCGTTCTAAGGCAACCTGCCAAAAAATTAATAATTATTATTCACTGAAGACACAGCGAACATGTAAAAATAATCTAATTTTTAAAATGTCATCTTGATTTTTCTTTTCCTGAATTCTGAAATTTTATGTCTAAATAGGTTTATTTAAATGTAAGCAA
Source organism: Numenius arquata (assembly GCF_964106895.1). Taxonomy (NCBI): domain Eukaryota; kingdom Metazoa; phylum Chordata; class Aves; order Charadriiformes; family Scolopacidae; genus Numenius; species Numenius arquata. Next base: position 22,184,711 of record NC_133576.1, read on the forward strand.
AATGAAGTGAAAGATCATTTACATTTCTCAGAATTGTTTTCTAATTTTAAGCTTGCAGGATTAATTTTAAGAAATTCAAGATCAGCAAAATTACCTTGGTAGCATGTAGATTGTCCCATATTTCATGAACCAATTTTGCTTTTTAAACTCTAATAGGGATACGCGGAATTCTGCACTGCATATTGTGGTGGGAGGTCTTTTATATCAAGAGCACGTGAGTAACTGATCTTACAGAATGCGTAATAGCTCTATGGCAAGGGCACGTATATTATACATGAGGCTGATCTTGTCAGTAGAAGCTGTTACAGGCTGCTCTAACTGCGAAAAGAATATTAAATCGGTGTACAGGTGAGGGGAAATTTGGCACAGCAGACAGTAAGCCTTATTGTGCTGAATCTTTCCAGCTCCTATAGGACTGAATTTTTATCTGAAAGTTAGACTTAAAATCCATCAGCAAAGTTGGTTCAGCTGTTTCTGGATTATTTTGCATTCATTGGTATAGCTCAAGAGAACAGCTCTTACTCTAGCTGTGAATGTGTGTTGGTGTTCCTTCTGATGAGCTAGGAAGATCTGCATGGGCAGGGTTTTTTTCCTCAAAGAGGAAATCTAAACAAATCATCTAAAACAAATATATGTGTAACATGGTGGATAGAGATGTGTTCTGTGTTCGTGTAGATGTTCCGTCTCAGGTTTATGAGATCTTGAGGGCAGGCATTCGTTACTACAGGCCTGAACAGAGCCTACCATAAGGAAGTGTTCAGTTGTTTTGTCACCTCTTGGCGCAAAAGCATCACCAGTAATTTTAACTCCTGTCTTCAAGCAATGTCGTGCGGATCCCTGCAGAATCTAGGTCTTCCTGTTTTGGAAACCACAGGCAGCTTTAGAACCTTGTGCTACCAATATTAAAGCATGGCTTTGTTGAGAGTGCCTGCTTTTTCTGCCACAGTGAGGTCAAGGACTCGTTGCACCTGTATTTTTCTCAGCACTAGCCCTCATGGAGCTTATGGTCCTTAGCCCAACTGAAACTTCTGCTGTTGTCTTTTTTCCTTTTTTGTTCATCTTTCCTCCTTTTTTTTTTTTTTTCCCTAAACCACAAGGTGATCATTGTTGGTTTTTCCACCCTTGACTGAGAAAATGCTGCCCTGTGGAGGAGCAGCACAAGGTCCAAGACTCACATGTAGTAGAAATGCAGCTTCAGCTTGTAAGAAAGAACTTTCCCGCTCTTGTGGACACATGCAGCTTGCTTGGCAGCTTCCTCTTTTGCAAATGGAAGGTAGCACCCTGGCTGCGTCTCAGATACCCACAGATCCGTCAGTCCGGCTGAGGTGACCACCGTAGACCTTCCCGCAGCTTGAGGCCCCTCAGCAGAACTCCACAGGCTGTTCCCACCGAGTGCATCTGCCTGACCTCAGCAGGAGCGCTGAGCCCTTCACCGCTGACCCCAGGGTGGCTGCTGTGCACGGCCGCGTCCTGCCGGCTGTGGCGGGCCTACCTCTCCAGGCAGGCTGCCGTCCTGGGGAGCGGCTGGGGAATAGTGTGTCTGGATTTCCTTGGCGCTTCGTCAACTATGAGGAACCCTCGTTAAGCGGCTGGGGGAGACTCGCTGTTGGGGGGACTCACTTTCTGCTCTCCTCTGCTGGTGAGGAGGGGAAGCCAGCAGGGAGCAGGGGCGGCCATGTACAGCCCCTGCGCTTTGTGTCAATACCGCACTGACTGAGAATCATAGAATCGTCTAGGTTGGAAGAGACCCTTGGGATCATCGAGTCCAACCATCTACCCTACACTACAAAGTTCTTCCCTATATCATATCCCCCAACACCACATCTAAACGGCTCTTAAACACATCCAGGGATGGTGACTCAACCACCTCCCTGGGCAGCCTATTCCAATGCCCGACCACTCTTTCTGTGAAAAATTCTTTCCTAATGTTCAGTCTAAACCTACCCTGCTGGAGCTTGAAGCCATTCCCTCTCGTTCTGTCATTAATTACCTGTGCGAAGAGACCAGCACCAACCTCTCTACAGTGTCCTTTCAAGTAGTTGTAGAGAGTGATGAGGTCTCCCCTCAGCCTCCTCTTCCTCATACTAAACAGTCCCAGCTCTTTCAAAAAGCTTAATTATAAGCTCTTCATATATGGAATATATACACGTAAATTCGCTCTCTGATGGGTTTCCTCCACACGTGGGCCGGGCTGCAGCCATCGGGTCCTCCCCTGCCCGTCTCTTGCCCTCCACGGACAGCGGCGGGACAGCCAGCCGGCTCCGGGCCCCGCAACCCGGGGACGCGCTCTCGCTGCCAGGAGGAGGCCGGCGGCTCGGCCTCCTCGCTGCTACCGCCGGCGGCTCCTGCGCGGAACCTCCGTGCCAGCCGCTGTTTCCACCCGGCGCCTGTGGGCGGCGGCGGGGGGGGCCCGCCTCGGGAGCGCACGGGAAGTTGCCGTTGCTAGGGGCTGCGCTGGGGGAAGCCGCGGCGTCTCCCGCTCCGGTTCAGCCGGGCCGGGCCGGGCGATGGCGTCGCTGGGGCTGAACGAGCGGGAGCAGGCCGGGTGCCGCCAGCTGCTGGAGTTTCTGGAGACCCAGGAGCTGATGGCGCTGACCGACACCGTCACCAACCGCCTGGTGCATCCGGAGAACCGCCAAGGTGCGCGGAGACTGCGGCCGCCTTCCGGGCCCCGCGGCGGGGATGCTGTAGGCGGCCTCCCCTTCCACGGCCGGCCGCGGGCCTGGCGGTAGAGGTGGGCGGATCCAGTCGGGCCGGCCGTGGAGGCGAGGCCGGGGGCTACGGGCGCGTCCCTACTCGATCGCCCCTGGTTTGAGGCCGGGCCGCGGGGGTGGCGGGCCGGGCCGGCGTGCTGGAGCTGGTCGGGGGGTTTGTCAGTGCCCTGCCCGGTTCGGGGCTGGGCTCGACATGTGCAGGTGTAGCTGTTGGGAGCCTTAGAATCATAGAATGGTTAGAGTTGGAAGGGACCTTAAAAGTCATCGAGTTCCAACCCCCCTGCCCTGGGCAGGTGCACCTCCCGCTAGAGCGGGTTGCTCAAAGCCCCATCCAGCCTTCTGCTCCTGTGGGCCGGTGTACATCCAGTTTGGCTGCCGGGAGCTTGGGGTTTGCTTTGGCCAAGGAACTTGTGGCTGTTCGTTGTTTATAGCAGGTTTTCAGATCTCAAGCACTTCTTTTTCTCTTGTAGACCACCCCCTCCACCTCTCCCATCCTGATGAGCTTCATGCACTGCTGTGCCCCTGCCGTGCCCTGGTAGTGGTTGAAAAAGTGTTTAGAATTCAAGTGGCTCTTGCTGTTTGCGTTAATGACATTTGCTTTCAGGTTTTGAAAGGGTAAAACACAAATCAAATATTCAACTTATTTTTTTGTAGAGTGGAGCTCTTCCAGGTGTGACCATCCTCCGTCGCTTGTAGATGTTGAGCTTTGTTTCATAAAACTTAATTTTGTATGTGAGTTAACTGAGGCCACTCAGCATATTGCCCTGAAATATACACATCCAAAAACCTTGAATATGTTCATTTGTTATAACTCAGACCTGTGAGATTTGCCAAACACATTCTTTAAAAAGGCCTTATGCCTGTAGTTTTTCTTCTTGCTTCTTTTATTTACTTTTTGCATTTGTTGTCAGTTAAATGAAAAGATGGTAAAGGTCCCTTCCAACCTAGATGATCCTATGCTTCTAGGTTGTTTGTTTTTTTCACTTCAGCTATTATCTCTTCTTGTTTAAACTTACAGTTTTTACAGGTAACACGTTAAGTACCCAGCCTCAGTTCAGGGGAGAACTGGCTACCACAACTGCTTTAAAAGTGTATTTCAGTTTTCATGTTTTCTAATTTTGCCACAGGGCCTTGTAGCTGAATTTTTTTGAATGTTACATCTCAACGCACTGTCATTGTGCTACGGTGCATGGTGTTTATTTCCACACTAATTTTCTGTAAGAAAAACAGAATTAATTCCATTTCCATCAGTCGTCAGAAACCTAGGTGAAACCTCACTTTCACAAACTACTGTGCATTGTCTGAAAAACTGCAAACTTCTGGAGGTAGAATTCTTGTTCAGCATATGAGGAATCGGAAATTACCTCGGTTATTTCTCTCTGCATTTCTGTCAATTTTCTCTTCACAGGAAACGTTTGAAAACTTGCATGTTCTTCAAAATAACAATGTGTTCTCTGACGCATTCAGAGGTCATGTGAACTATCCATTTGATGCAGAAATTAAGATTCGTGTTCCATACTCAGAAACACATAAGAGATTTGTCTGGTTCTTTCTCTGTGTAATCTTGCTTCCAAGAAGACAGGTGGATGGCTTATTTTGAAATAACCCAGAGTTTTTCAAATGGAGAATGAAACCAAGCTCAACTTTTGCTAAGTGAAGGTGCTGTATGGTGTCTTGAAGCAGGAAGCCCTAAATTATTTCGTGTTCAATGGACTTATTTTGAAGTTAAGACTAGCTGCATCTTGGGAAGTATAGGTGAAATGCATTGTATGCAAGAATCTTTATACTTCTTGAAGCACTTGAAGTTTCTAAACAGCTTGAAAATACTTGAAGAATATTAGTAATTTCATTTGGAAGAAAAAGTTGCATCCCTTTCATCAAGCTCAAATCACAAATAATAAGTTCGAAGCAGTCATCGATGCTGGAAGTATTGCAAGGTAGCAAGGTCTTCAGTAAAACCAGCACCATTTTTTAAACATGTTCCTAAGTCTTTAAGTATCTTCTGTGTCTAATATGATTAGGTCAGATTTCAGTTTATATTTCATTTAGGCTTGTACTGCATTTGGAGGTGCTGGTCAGGAGTTTAAGAAATGGTGTATGTTTGGAGTTTAATTATGAAAGAAGCAACTGCTAATTTAAATTTTTTTACTTGCAGAGGCCATTCATGCCATTTTGGTTTACAGCCAAAGTGTAGAAGAACTTTTGAAACGCAGAAAAGTCTATCGAGAAATAATTTTTAAGTATTTGGCAGCACAAGGAATTCCAGTGCCTCCTTCCTCTGAGAAACAACTACTTATTGATCGTGTAAAGCAGTACTGGAGTGAGCAGCTTGCAACACGTACGTTAGAGTCAGAGGGAAGAAAATCACATGCAGAGGTGAGTGCTGCTTTCTGAAAGACCTGATGATGCTTAGCATTGCTTTTGCAGGATAACCAGTGTAAGTATTTGAATGTGCATCCAAAATGTCGCTCTTCACCTGTATTTAGGAAGGTACCAATTCTATTTAATTCTTGGTTTGTTTGGTTTTGGTTGGGTGTTTTGGTTTGTTTGTTTTTAATGACGTCATTTAAAGGTGTGCCAGCGTATCAGTTGCAGAGCACAGTCTTCTGCTCTGTCTTGCAAAGTATATTAGAGCATTTGAGCTCTGTGTGGGATCTTCACCATGCTTTTAGTTTTTAAGTTGTACTGTAAGCTAAAATAGAGGGTATTCACAAAAAATTCTGCGGATTCGAGGACAACTAAAACCAGTGTCAAAGGTATAGGAACCCTACATAGCCCCTTGTAATTTTTTAATGTGGTGGATCTTCTTAAACTTTTGGTATAGATTTCTGGTCATCCTCCAGCCACACCAGGCACTAGCGATACCATTGGTAGAGATGCTGTTGATAGTAGATCATCGGGCAAAAACGTCTGTCAGACTGTGGTCTAAAATGTTGCAGGTGAGGGAGGGCATGGAGAGAAAACTGCCTTTTTGTGTGGCCTTGATCTGCTTGTAGTCAGTGCAGACTACAGTGCAGTCAAAGTAGTACTGTCTGTAAATTGTTTTCCTTCTTACCTCTTGCAGTTAGAGCGCAGAATGGATTTTAGCAAATTTTTGTATCGTTGAAATGTAAAGTTTGTAGCAGTGCCAGGTCAGTGTCAATTTTTCCACTTGATGTTATTAGTAGTAACACTTAATGTGACTAAATGTGTTTTGGCAATTACAGGTTATTTTGAAGTTTTGACATTTAGCAAATCCTCGTGGTGTAATGAACTTTCAGTGTTTTATTTGTCTAGGATCCTTACCATGTAGTTCTAAATAGCCACCTTGCTCCTTCAAGTGTTGTACTTCTGAGACCTAATGGGCAACAGCTCCACCAGCTGGACTGTTAGAGCTCTGTAGCTGTTGATAATCTATTGGGTTGAGTTTTCTGTCAGGGATTAACTGATGAGAATTATGATTTAGCTAAGACTGTTTCAAAACAGTTTTTATGTGAATACTTTGGAAAAAAAAATGTTACCCTTGCAAGGTCACTTCCCAAGTATTAAACCATAGCGAAATTTTATGACTGAAGATAAGTAAATTCAATTCTCCAACGTACTTAAAACACATTCACAAAGGATGAGAAATTCAACTGGTTTATTTATTGCATGCATCTTTCTTTGCCTTTGTTTTCTCCTATTTCTTGTGGCCCTCACTGTTTTGAAGAAATAGGTAACATGGACCTACATAACAGAATTAGAAATTAATTACAGTTTATTGTGAAACAAACACAGCATATCTATATAGGAGTCTCCAAACTTTTAGTGCTTAATTACTTGATAATTACTTAAAACATACTTAATTGAATACTTACTAGACTTTAATGTTAGCAAAATTGACACTTGCTTTACTTCTAGAAGTCTTGCTTTGAAGTTGCAAATACTGAGAAGCCCTAAAAAATAACTGTACATTTGGTTCTTGTTCAAAGAACGCATCACCTTGCAGTTGGAGGTCATGTATCTTTCCAATGTAAAGTTTGGATGATTATTCGTATGTAAAAAAACTTACCTATTCTAAGAGAAAGGAGAGGATAAACAAGCTACGTATGTTCAAATTAAATACGTTCACAGGACTGTTACTTCAGCATCAAATTGTTGCTTTTACAGTGATGCTTTCTTTAGAAAGAAGTGTCCTCTAAACCAAATGTGTTTTTATAATCAACTGAAAAACCTGTCTTAAATATCTAATTGCTAAGCAACTTGTTTCCTCAATGTTTGTGCTTAAATTTTGCTATTCTTTTACACAGTTGTAGACATACCAAGAATTCAACTGCAAGGAATAGACTGTATTTTTTTCTTAGCTTGACCCAAAATAGTGCTTAAAAATATCTTATTGCTTTTACTGCTTACTTTGTTGCAGTACCTATTTAGTGATAACAACATATGGAGTGGTCTGTCACCGTCTTCTGATGCGCTTTTAATAATGTGACCCTTGGTTCCTCACCGATCCTTGCTTTTTCTACTTACAGTGAACTTGGCTTCAATACTTTATACCCACCACTCTGTTGTCAGTCTCAGCAACCCATCATTAAACATAAGTATTTTTTTACGGTATTTTTTATACCTCTACATCTTAGATGTATTTTAGGAGTGTGTTTGTGTCATTTTCTGTAAAACGAGTTAAAAAAAAGGCACAAGTGCCTTCTTCATAACCTATGAGGAACTAGTGGAAGATGTGTTTTGAGTAGTTTCATGCTTTCTTTCACCGACCCATTCTTCTCTAAGGCTTCTAGACAAGAGAGAAATGTTTGACTGAGCCTTCTCAAATTATTCTTTGAAGGTTTGGCTGTCTGTTAGCAATGTGGACTTTGTCTCACCACTTAAAAATACTTTCTTAGCAGATTCAGTGTTGAGCAAAGGATTTTATGACAGGCTGATGGAAGGATTTTATGATAGCCTGAAAGGAGTTGCCTTTATTCCTAGAGTAATCCCATGCTGCTATGTGAAAATCCCTGCAGCTCTCCTATCCCAATGTCATATTGTTTCAGTCTGTTTTAAGTGATCAGTTTTACAATTAGAAAAGTAACTGAGATTCCTCAAGACTTTAGTATATTTTGGAGGAGCAAAGGTAACATGTTATGTTTTTTTTTGATTGGGCTATTTGCCTATGAGAAATATGGTGAAGACTACAAACATCACTCACGAAAGTGACCAAGCATCTTTTGGATGATTTTTGGCAGTCTTACTGCCAAACAGGGCTCAATTCAGGCATGTGATCTGGAATTAATTCTGGAACACATTAATTCTTTGAGTTGCAGTTCTTCCTGGATTAGTTGTGCATTTTATTAGCATATTCCACTGATATATCCTCATAAATCAGAAGTATTCTGTCAACTTCAGGTATTAGGATGTGCATATTTAAAATGTGGCTTCCTAATAAGTCGTACTTGTTCTTATCAGTTATACAAAGATGCAGAGACTGCCACAATTCACCAAATTAAAAGGTACCAATGAGACTGAAGGCAACATGAAAGGAAACATGAAGAACATGTCAACATAACTGCTTATTTACAAGCACTTTTTAGTAAATTGATATGCCTTAATATTGGAATAGTTTCTCAGGTCGAGTCTTTATCCTTCTTGTTTTTCTGTAACCTTCTTTTAGAAATGTAAACAACAATGAAAAGTTACTAACCCAGGTACTTTTTACTCAGCAAAATTTTGTCTCTCAGTGTGAGAATCGTGATCTTGTGGAAGTTGTTCAAAAATCCTTCCCTGCCCCTTTTCAGTAGAACCAGGATTTTCCTCTTTGTTTATAAACTGTAGGCTAAGACGAAACTGAAGGACTATTCTAACTGTAATTCAAAGAACCTACTCTGATTCTGTAGGTAAAATAATCATGATCTTAAAAGTAAATGAGATTTTACTTTGATGTTTTTCTTCAGGCACTTTGTCTCACTTGAAGAAGACTTAGAATGTTTAAAATAAGTATTTACATGATTTTATGTTCTTCTAGGTGGTAATCTTGCATGTTAAAGCTAAATAGTTCTAAGAAAAAAATGTGCTTGATTGCAGAGTCATGGAGAGAGTCAAAAGTCATCACAAGATGCCATTCGTGACCTAGGAGAAGAATTCTGTCAATGGTTCTTTGAACTCCTGAACTCACAACATCCCTTGGGAGTAAAATCTGAAGAGAGATGGGGACCACAGCATTTTTGGGAGGATGCTAAAATGAAGTTCTGTTACAACACATTAGAAAAAAACACGGAAGAATACATTGGTGCAGAAATGGTGAGCCTTCGTCTGCTCTCGTTGGTTAAAGAAGAGTATCTTCTATTCAACCCTAATTTGCATTCTAGTGGACTGAAATGTGCCATGTCTCGACATGGGTTAGTACTTGTAGGAGTAGCTGGCACGGTACATAGAGACAACGCTTGTTTGGGCATCTTTGAACAAATTTTTGGACTCATTAGCTGTCCCGTTAGGGAGAATACATGGAAAATAAAAGTTGTGAGTCTTAAAATTGTTGGACAGAATGCTCTGGAGCCTGGGATGCAAGTTGAAAAACCCTCCCTAAGATATGAGTCAAACCAACTGCAAGAGTTGTATGATGGGAAAGAACTGACTGTGTTTGAACCTCAGAAATTCTGAGCAATTCTTTCACAGCTGAGTGAGAGGGGGAACATACACACTTTGTAGTGCATAGTTGAATACTGAAATGGCTGCAGCCATGCGATGTCATCTCTTTTTTGAGTCAGATTTGCTGGATGATGAACTGAGATACAGAGTCTGAAGTATTAATAAAGGTGATGCTTTTAGGCACTTTTCCAAGAGCTAACAACTATTTCACAGTATTACTTCAGATTTTGTACTGTAGTTGGGAATGGAGTTAGTTTGGTTGTTCTTGGTTACAAAACATGGTTACATTTAAATGTAGGTTGCCAGCAGTATATAATAAGCTAGATGACTTGAGGTTCACAAACTTCAGGTTACTTTTCTTCAGGTCATCAGTTCAAACTCTTCTCTGAATTGTAACAGGAAGTCATTGCTTCTGGCTTTTTGAAATTGGGATTGGTGAGCGTCTAAATGAACATGTAAGTCACAAGAAAACCATCTGCCACTTTAGGAGTTCTTGGAGAGAAGAGACAAAAAAATGTGAATGGAGACTGTTGCCATTTATGTTCTAAATTACATTTTGTTACTGAACAATAGAAGTAGTTCAATGGGACAATGCAGGGAACTTAACATCATGTAAATCTTTTTCTCTTTGGGTTAATAGTTTCCTTTCTTTTTACCTTTACCTTAAGGTTCCAACTTTGTAATGAATACAAGCTTTCTGTTGTCCTGTGTCCCAAAGCAGACAAATTTGAGATGGTTGCCCAGGCATCCATTTCTAGCACTGACCCTTGGATCAAGTAGTTGATTTAATGACTTGCAGCAGCGCTGTATGAGCCAAATGCTTTGATAATTATTTTGTATATACTTACAGCAGAGTTTTTAATATAAAAGTTGTAATTTTTGTATGTTTTCTCGAAATACGAATTTTGTCTATGCTGAGCTGCTTTATTACATTGACTACAAGTCAGTTTGTTAACGCTGGACAGTTAAAATGACAAATTATATTAAATAAATAATCCAATTACTACTTAACTGAAATTATTGCCATTGTAGAACTTTATTTTGTTTACCTTTTTTTTTAATTTATAAGTGATTATAAGTGAAAAGAGATGAAAACTTCTTTTTCTGCAGTTTGCTTGCATTGTTTATGAGTTTTGTTTTAATTTTATAGCTTCACCTATACAAGTTGTCAAAATGGAAACATTCCCCATGGCATGGGAACAGTTCATCTGGTTTTGATATGCTTGTCAAAGATGACAAATCATGGAATTCTGGGTGGGTGAGGGGAAACAAGAAGATTCGGGTATGCACAGAACTGATTTTTATGAACAGTCTGAATCTCGAGTCCACTTTAAAAATATCTAAAATTATTTCTTTTCTAAGGAAAAAGTCAAGCACTGTGTTGGAATGATCTTTTCCAATAAACAGTTAAGTTGTGGCTTCTTCAGCTACTGATGTATACTAAATAAAAATCAGCCCGAATTTAAAGTTCAGAAGAAAGTGTTTCCTCGTGTTTGTTGAGAATTGCGTTCCTCCTCACGTGAGGACAAAAGCCTACCTAAAGGTTTAATGGATACCTTTTCAACATTCAATATGACAGTGTGTAGTTGAACTAAATATTTTGTGGTTTGCAGAACTGTACTTTGTAACTGTCAGCGTAGCTATTACTTTAGTATGTTACATATAAACATGACTAATGGTGTAGTTTTCATTGCTGCTTGAAGCTGTTGTGGTGCAGGCGCTCCCCTTCCTCCATTGGGGTACCTGTCCTTGCTTCCTTCTTGTGTTGGCAGTGATGCTTGTTGCGAACTCTGAACGAGAGGGAGTGGGGACTGATCCCGGTGAAAACTAACTCATTGCCAGAAACCCTACAGGCTGATCAGCTCTGTAAGAAGGCTGGCCATACAAGCGCTAGTGTCAGCTTGAGGAACAGACACAAGACTTTGTTTTGTTTGGTGACAAGCTGAATTTCTGTGCGATTAAGCAAGTGATCAGCTCTTACATTCATATGTTTATGCTTGATAACCTCACAATACTGAATGCAAGGAGCGTTGCGGTAAATCATCTTTTTACTAAGGTGGGTAGCTAATGAACTTGTTCTTACTCCTTCAGTTCTCCTACACAAAGTATGCAAGAAAATGTTAAATTGTCACAGCCTTGTGACCTCTGTGTAAATCCCTGTTCTGTTGCAGGGTGGAGTAGGTTCTGTATGATGGTGCAGTTGCTGCTCTTGCATTGTTGGTCAGGCTGTAAAGAATTTGTGTACATTAGTCTGTGCTCTTTAGCTGCTGAATGATAACTGATTTTTGCAGCAGCTAATTTTGGCGTTTGCTTATGGGTTCCTTAAAATTGTAGTTACCAAGGCACAGCTGGTATCAGGAGTTGATGGCTACTGATGAGAGGCTGCTGCTGCAAAATACAGTATTTGCTCTTTACAATCTCAGCACCTGAATATTTGGTAGGCACTGACAGTCAGCTAATGCTGAGTAACTGTGGTTTTGCAGTTATGAACTGGTATGACTTTTTATCCCATGATACACCTTTTTCTTTTTCTCCCAGGCAGGCATTCCCCCTTTCAAAAGCATACTTATCCCTTCTAAATGCATTTTATTTCCACTTGGAAAAAAAGAATTCCAGTTTTATACTGGTTCTTCCAGCTCTCTGTCTTGCAAGGAGGCAGAACTGGGTTTTGAAAGCTGATGCCTGTTTGCAGTCAGTTGTAGGAGACACAGAGAGGTGAGGCCTCTGCTCTTTGACATTTCACGTATGTAGAAGTGTGCTTGTTTTGTGCCATGCTAGAGTCATGAGGTCGTATCTGTAGTACTATACCACAGGATGTCACAGGTATTCTTCCTGTGTTCCGATTATTGTTTGTAATATGTATCCTAACTGGGAGCTCAGAATTCAATTTTCAAATCATTGTTACATTCAGATTTTTTTTTAACAGTAGAAAAGCACTAACTGCAGGGTAAATTTGAGAAGGTATTTTTAGTTTAACTTTGACTTTAAGGAAAAAGTTAGGACTTGTTTAAATGGAGTACAGCCAAAACACCTTACTCAAAATATTTATGGAAGTGATTTCATCACTCCCTCTAGATGCTGCTGTGCAGAGCTGAAGTAACTTCTAGTTGGTTTACCTTAGGAAACAATGGCCGTTTAAGTTGCATTTAGGAGATTCAGAAAAATTAAATGAAACTTCTATGAAACTGTTTTCATCAATTTTCCTTCATAGCACTGTTTACTGAAAATATTTGTCTTGAGCTTTGACTAACTGTTTCTTATGTGTATCACTACTACTTAAGCTGAAATGCTAAATTTATACTTTCCAGATCTGTCTCTGGAAGGTAATTTGATAGTAAACAAGATGGTGACTTGCAACAAAGCATCTGGAACCTGCTGAATTGTATAAATGTTAAACGCTGGACATCGTAGCCCTTTGTTGTAATCAGCCATATCAGACGTATTTAATGTTTTTGTCTCTGAAGTAGGAAGCTTGAATGTCTTAAAGTGATATATGAGCAGAACGTCTGTGATCATGCAAGCCAGCTACCTTACTGCAGGTTATGCTGTGTTGCTTTGACTGTGCTTACTTGCCTTAGGTGGAAGAAGAAAAGTAATTGCAAGGAGACCTTACACAGAGAATTAAACGAGTTCTGACTTGTGGCTGTGGTCTAAATATTCACCGGGGCTCAATTGCATGTTATTTTATCAAGCTTGTAATAGTAACGAAACAAATGTTTTTTCTTTTGTATGCCTTTTAAATGTATTTAGGAATTTGTAAAAGCTGTTTAATATTCTTCATGTATGTCCTGCTTACTTAATAATCTGAGGAGGAAATCTTAAGGTTGATGACTTGACTTCATCAAAATACTTGCTAGGTTGTATTTTTTTTCCCCTCCTAAATTGCAAAGGTAGATGAATGTTGCCTTTGCAGTCTCTTTTTCTTAATGTTTCATAATGCATGTGCTGTTAAGCAAGGTGTCAGTTTGACTCTGTTTCCTACATCCAGTTCCCTGAACTTAAAACCCCCAAAGCTTATTTCAGGTACTACTTCACATCTCAGATTAGCTCTAATTTTAGTTCACAAATTTGTTGTAATGTACTCCAGTGGTGGCTGCAGAAGTAGCTCAGCTGTTAAGCCATTGGATTGAGGAAAACAATTTGTTTGCAATTGTGACAGTTTTCTCACCTGAAATGTTTACAAGCAATAGTGTCTCTCACGCTGGCTGCAGAGCACCAACAGTCCTCTTCACGTATCTTAACAGACATTAGACAGGCTAGAAATGACAGTTGCCCTGCTAAACACCCTATGAAAGTGCAGGCTCTTAGTTCTGTAGGGGGTCTGGGTGCCTTCAGAAGCATATAGATCTCCTAATTGGTACTTGTTGTTTTGAAATGGGAAGCTAACAGTACATTGGACACTAAATGCCGCTAAGGACACTTCTTCGAGCTGAGGGTCGAATGAGCTGGCATTGCGGATCAGAAGTAAAGCCTGCTGTAGGAGGCGGGAGCAGGCAGATGCCTGCAGGAGAATCACCTGTGCTGACCCGTCTTCTGCTCCCTTGTTTGAGCAGGTGTGTGCTGTGGTTTTTTCAGAACAGGCTGTAGGAAACTGTCTTAATGCAGTACACCCTGTAGGTGTGGATATTATATGCTTTTCAAATGGTATGAATTTGACTTTATTTGTAAAATCTTTACTAACTTTTTTTGACAGTTGTATTAATTTGCATAAGTCAAAAGCTTTTTGTGGCCTGTAGCTAAAAACTGATTTATTACCAGAAAGCCAACCATATCCCCCAGAAAGCCAGCTGCACCAAAAGAAGCATGGCCAGCAGGTCGAGGGAGGTGATTCTACCCCTCTACTCTGCTCTCGTGAGACCCCACCTGGAATACTGTGTCCAGCTCTGGGGCCCCCAACATAAGAAGTCCATGGACCTGTTGGAACGGGTCCAGAGGAGGCCCACAAAGATGATCAGAGGGATGGAGCACCTCTTCTCTGAAGACATGCTGAGAGAGCTGGGGTTGTTCAGCCTGGAGAAAAGAAGGCTCCGGCAAGACCTTATAGCCCCTTCCAGTACTTAAAGGGGGCCTACAGGAAAGATGGGGAGGGACCCTTTATGAGGGAGTGGAGTGATAGGACAAGGGGTAATGGTTTTCAACTGAAAGATGGTAGGTTTAGATTAGATATTAGGAAGAAATTCTTTGCTGTGAGGATGGTGAGAAGTGTTCAAGGCCAGGCTGGATGGGGCTTTGAGCAACCTGGTCTAGTGTCCCTGCACCCCATCGCAGAGGGGTTGGAACTAGATGATCTTTTAAGGTCCCTTCCAACCGAAGCTATTCTGTGATTCTGTGATGAGTTATATAATTGTTTAAAGCAAGCAACAGGTCTAAGGATGGAATGGGTACAGTAAATTCATCCTACAGAGTGATGGCATGCAGTAACTGGTGGCAGAAGAAATCCTATTGTCAGAAAATGTGAAAGTTGATTGCAACAAGACTGTATCATTGCAGAGTACTGTATCCTTACCCTCTCTGTGTGTTTTATTTAAAGTGAAGATCCAATATTACATAAAATGTGCAAACGCAGCCACTTTGCCAGCATGACATTACTTGGAACTGCAGTGTTTTCTTGTACCAGTCTTCAAGCACCACCTGCTGCAATATTATTTTTTTAGCTTGTGACTGATTTCTTGATCTCTTCAAACTAAACCAAGAGAACTCAACAGGTTTAACTGTTACGTGTGAGGAACTGGAGGAGAAGAATGTTTGCTTGAAATATTGATTTTTCTCTAATTCCCAATTATTTTGGATAAATGTCACATACTTCTGAAAAATTGGTCTTAGAGTCACAGATATTTATTAGAGTATAAAGATAGATAAGTAATGTCCCATTCTTGTTAGTTGTTTACTGCATGCCCACATTTGAAATTCATTGTTAAAGCCACTTCCAAGACCGCAAATTGGGAGCTGGACTATATGATCTTTATGGTCCCTTCCAACTCTAAAAATTCAGTGAAATTCAGTGAAATGACATAAGCAGCTGAATAAGGCATTCTAGGTGATGAACTTTAGCATTTCTTTATTGTTCTGCTTTTATTTTTTTTCCTGTTCTAATTGTCTTCATTGTGTCAGGATATTTTCGATGTTCCCTTGTCATGAGACACTTCAGCTTCTTTTTGTATTGCTTGCTGTTTCTTTCAATCCCTTGTCTGTCTTGATAACTTGTTCTTTTTCCCCTAAGTGTTTGAGGAGGGTAAATTCTGCAAGGTGATCGAGTTCTGTAAAAAGGTAAATACAAGCCTTCAATAAAGAGAGCAAGACTCATAGGATTTGGCCCTTAGCTCATGCAGTGTACTTCAGTGTTCAAAGGATTTTGTTTGGGAAGACTTACTGCAGATTGAAAGTTTCTTTTTTCAGGAAACAAAGTATAAATCCTAAATTACATGTGATATTTCTCCCATAGCTTGGAATTAACAGGATCTGGTGTCAATAACTATTTTTCCAGATGTATTTCATTATAAACCCTCAGGCTCTGGTTTGGAGTCTGACGTTTGGAGGCTCTCCTACCCTCTGTACAATGCTGATACGCTTACAGTGCAGCTGGCAATCCAAACAGTAGTACTACCAGCGACACAGCCAGAGGCAGGAAAGAGATAGACTCATTTAGTCTGCCCATCAGTAAAGGCTGATGAAAAATGGGTAAGTAAGGCAATTTATGTAGGCTCATGTGCAAGAAGGTTGGAGGACAAGCAGTTGGAACTGATAGCTGTGACCACAGCAGTGGTTGTTGGAGTGCCTCGTTAATCGAGGAGGCAAAGACGTTAAAGAGCAGAATTCATGTATACAGGCAACATTTCCACCAGTGTTAAAATCCTTTATCTGAGATTTTGAGTTTCAGTTAAATTAAGCCTTTCTCTGGAGAGTTTAAATTAGCCTGCATGCCATGTAAGTAAACCTGGAATGCACAGTGATACCAGTCGATTGCAAAGAATCCTCTTTTTTTTTTTTTTTTTAACTCATTTTCAGCTGTTAGTAGTAGAAAAGAACGACCTCGTGTAACTGTAGGGGTAATAACAGTAATGTAATCATCCCTGTCCGGTCTGCAGAAAATCCGGAGGCTGGGTTTAGTCTCAGCAGACATAATGGCCTTTTGGTGACATCTGGTGGCAGATTCATGGCTTGCCTCTAGTCGTACACTTGATTAAGCCGTGCACTGGAGGCTTGCTTTGGAGACGGGGAAGAAATGAAATGGCCTGACATTGCCAGTGATCAGAAGGAAGGCTCGAAGGCAATCTATCAGCCCTTGATAAGGATCGGAATGTTTTAAAGGATGTTTTAAAGACTTCAGCTCATCAGTGATGTAAGCTGTGATATTCAGGAAACCTGTTGTTCTAGGGTTGTAGAGGGGGGAAATGTTATGGTGATATGGCAGCTTCCTGAAAATAAAATTTCAGCTGACTTGTTAACAAATGCATTTCTTTTGGCATTTGCTTCCCTGTTTTTTTTTTTTTGGTTTTGTTTTTTTTTTTTCCAGAATGCGTTGCTTGAGTGGCTGGGATTCTGAAGGCAGCACAGTTGCTGTTTCTCAATATTGCTCATAACTGCAAATCTTAATCACCTCTCAGGCCCAATGAGAGGAGGATCGCCCTCATTCAGAGGTAGTCCATAGCCCCCTGCATCATGCTGAATTCAAACAATGCTCCTTCTGGTTTTTTTTTTTTTTTTGGTTTTTTTTTTTTGTATTATTTTTTTTTCCAGATTCCACAGTCCTTATTGAAAATCCTAAGGAAATAGCCAGATTAAATATACAGGAAATTATATTTGAGCAGAGAAGCTAGACATGCCTAGCCCATCACATTTTACATAGAGCAGAATGAAAAGTAAGAAACTCCCTATCTTGCTTTGATAAACTTGTAGAGAGAACAAAAGTATGAAATTTATTTAGCTTGTGGCCAGTAGTAATTGCCTTTGCAGGGGCTCTTTAGAGACATGGGTTAGAACAAAGCAGAGGCGTTTGTAGCAGAGGCTTTTGTGATAGTCTTATTTGTACAGAGAGGTAATGGTTCCAGTTGTACTGGCTTCGGTTGTAAAATTGCAGTAAAAAGTATCCAGAAAGTCACTAACAGTCATTAGCTGTTAAAGCAGCTATAGTTGTTTCTCATATAGGTAGCTGTGGAGCTTGCCAGGCAGGTTTATGCGGTTAGAAAGGAGAGGGGGAATGGCATGCAGCCAGACAGTTCCTCCATTCTGCTCTTTAGTCTGGTTGGCCCTGCTCTGGAAGAGGCAGGCATCTGCTGGAAGGAGCAAGGGCCATGTAATTTGTGCACACCCCGCTCTTCTCTGCCCTCTGAGAGCGTACTTGCAAGGGGAATAACATCATGGTATACGTGCTGCCCTAAATCACTCATTTTAAAACCAGCAAAAGCCAAAGCTTTTCATCTAGATGAGGTTTTGGTGCCTTGCCAGCATTTTCCCACATGAGACTAATGAGAGAAAGGAAATGGTGATTTTTAATAACTTGACCGTGATTTAACAAAACAAAAGAGAGGCTCATCTTTTATCTCGGAGCTTTCTCCTTCCTGAGCTGATGAAGTCTGCCACAAGCCTGGTGGCTTGTGTCTAAAAACCTTAAAAGAAGAAAAAGAGTAGTTACTGTCCCTAATAATGGGCAGGAGCAGCTTTTAGGCAAGGAATGCGTGAATAGACTAGGGCTCCTCCACCAGGAGAGGCGGCAGCAGGGAATAGTAACTCCCCACCTCCACCACTGTAAGAATTGGGGAACTGAGTATAACTTGCAGGTGGCAGGTAGAAAGCATTGAAGAGGTGCCTCTTTCCACTTAACTGTCAGGGAAGAGTTTTCAGTCTTCGTATTTTTCCTTTTCTTTTCATGTGTCTTCTACGCTTTTGCCGCTTGTTTTTGTTGTCTCATATCTAGTCAAGCTGCAGTGTCTCAGCTCTCTGGACAGGCATTTTCAGTCTTCAGATGTGTGGTGACTTGTTTGAGGGGACCTAGGTACTCTTCATCCTTCCAACTACACAAATAAATGGGGATGTGTGTGGGAAGCAGCTCCTGTGGTTAAAATAATAAGAGATAACTGGCCTATTTACGACAACTGTCTTCTGCATGTTGGCATTTCCAGCTTCTTCCTCTCTCTCAAGTTGCTCCTCAAAGATAATAAGGTGTGACCAGGTCTTCTCTTGTAATGTACAAAGCTTTAATCTCCTGCAAAGAAGCATGTCCCGTGGCAAGTGCATATCCCATCGTGATATGAATCTGCTCTTTGTATCACAACCGAGACACCAGGAATTCCCTTCAGTGAAATGTCAGTGAAATTAAGGAGCAGTGAACATATACAGGTATTGGTGAAATTTGTCTCAGTCTGCATCGGAAGCCTATGGAACACTATTATAAATGTCCATTGAAGCAGCCTGGTTACCTTCAAGTGTGCTATTTGAATTGCCATATTGTAATTCCAAAATACCAAACCAAGTGTTAGATTTTTCCTCTTAGTGAATTGCAGAACCTCACAAGCATATGGAAAAACATGTTTTTACATTCTGTCTTGACAGCTAGCACAATACATTGGTGCTGAAAATGCTATTTTAGATACCCCTCATTGTCATTGGATCAGCTAAGTAATGGGGGTGAGTGTTGCACTTAGATTTCTGCTGTGTCTAGTTGTTTTTGTCCTAGAGTGAACCATCTACAGTGTTCTGAGTGCTTCCCCTGTAGGAAGCATTTCAGTGCAAGTCAGGAAGCTGGTTTTGAAAAAAATTTCGTGTTTGCTGCCACACACACAAAAAATGTGTTTTGATTCACCCTACAGAGCATCCTTGGAGCATGCACTCTTGAGTTCCCTTCAGACAAAACCAAACCTAAAGAGATCCGCCAGCCCTGCGCCTAAAGTACCCTTCTCACTGCGGGGCAGTCAGTCCACAGGACCAGCCTGGAGCTAACTGGCAGTAACCCCCCCAACATATGGATAGTTTGTGTGCTGGCAGCATCTCAGCAACAGCTGTTTCATGCTCCTGTTGCGCAGCACTGTTTGCTAATGTAAACACAGCTCAAGGGTGTTGAAAATGGTATTATAGCCTCTTTAGGACTAAATTAAATTAGTTTTCACCATAATACACTTTTTAAATGTGTGTATATATGTAGATACATATTTTTAACAAGTCTTTCTCTCACTTCCTAGCACTTCTCTTCCTAGAATTACATTTCAAATGGAGTAATTGTCAGTTCCTCTTTAACAGCAATAAGCATAAGACATCGTGTCAGTACTTGTTCATCTATTCCTTTTTCTCAGTTCATTAGTATTATTTATTGCATGGCCGGATTTTGAGTATTAATGAATTCTTCTCAAAGTTTGCATTTTTTATTGAAATAAATCGATCCTTTTAATATCTCTTCAGTAATTATGGGTTTAGATATATTTGCACAGTGCCCTAGCTGTAACAAGATTAGTGGCGAGAAAATCCCATTCTGAAGATTAGCGTGATGTATTGAGTTGAACTTTAGGATTTTACTCTGGTGTTTTCATCATGGAGGTTTATTACAGAAAAACACTCTCTCTTCAATTACTTGCTAGCTGACGTGCGTCTGAAATGCTCAGATGAATAGCTGAAATTAGAAACTTCAGCTTAGGAGATGCAAACACTTTAGACACTGCCGTTAGAAATAGTTGTTACGGCACTAAAAGGATCTTAATATTTTCAGTTTATAATTCAGTTTTCAATTTCATCTGTGGTACGCGTTATTGCATCTGGGACAGACTGACAGTGACCGAACCATGAGCTCTCTGTACCGGCCTGTCGCAAAGGGTGACAGTGGCGTATGCATCCCCACCGGCTATGGTTTTTGCAAAGACCGCCAAAGGTATGCACCCTTTACGCCTCAGCTAGAGGGGTTATAAGGACTGAATTTACCTGTTGCACCTTAGCCACTGATTACAAAGGAAATATAAAGGGATGGGAAGTTGAAATACTTTATACACCTGCCTTGTTGATGCCTGATGTTGTTTAGTGCTTTGTGTGAGTTAGATTTGGACCTCTGTAAAAGATTTGTATGCAATAGGAAAAAATATACTGGAAGCCTTCTAAGGTAAGGGCAAATTTAATGTGGGATTATGTCATGGGCAAAACTGTCTTGAGGAATTTTTACGTGACTGAATTTACTACCAATTATCACAAAGTTTTAATTGCTGATTTGAGCCTTGAGAAGAAAGAAAATGGGAAAAAAAAAAAAAACAAACACAAAAAACCACTTAGGGAAACCCCGTTCCTCTCCCTTCCTCGGGGTCAACTTAAGTCAAACACCTTCCTCATCTCCCCTTCCCTTGCTTTGGCTGTGTGTTAGCCTCAGTCCCTCAGGGGGGACCCTTTACTGGTGTGGGGTCCCTCAAGGATGTCTCCACCCAGTGTGGGCTGGCTGTGGTCCCTCAGGATTGTCCCTGATCCAGTGAGGGTCCCTCAGCTGTGCCTCCCTTTGGCATGGAGCACCTCCTTCCAAGCGTGTCTCCAGCTGTGTCCCCAACAATGTCTCCTTCCACACGTCTCCTGCATCTTCCAGGGTGTTGCCAGCCCCTTGCAGCTGCCACTCTCTGAGCTGGGGTGCCCTGGGTTTCCCTGCCTGCCTGTGGACCTATTTCTACATTAAAACCAGTGTTGGTGTTGCTGAGTCTGTGATAGAAACTGATAGATGTCTAACTGAGTGCTGCCATGGAGCATATGCCTTTGCAGCTACTATAATAATCACTAAAGTCTCTTTCCAACCGTCTTCAACAACTGCTTTCCCCAGACATAAGGGGAAAGGAGTCTGTCGGGAGCAGGAGAATAATATACAATTTACTTTGATGTCAGTGAAGGGTTAATAGTGAGGACAAGAGCTTTGCAAGGAACAGAAGGCCAAATTCTTACCCACGCAAGCTGAATTTCAGTGTTAGTCTGTCTTCCATATTATTCTCCCAAACTGAGATTTTCTTATGAATCTGTCAGGTTTTATAGCCAGAGCCCAGGACGCCCGACTCATGAGCTCGCTGAGTGCTGCAGCACAAGTGAGGAGAAAATAACTGAGGAGACAGCACTTGCTTCAGCCCAGTGTGCCACCCATTTACAGCTGGCTGGTAAACAAGGACCTGTACGCATAAGTGGTGCCACTGGTATTCTGAGCGGTGACAAGAAAACAAGTACATCATAAAAATATTCTGTTAAAGCATCCTAATTAAAAGATGGTTAGAGGTTTTTGCGTCAGAGAAAACCAGCCACAAGCAATTTTGCACTGGGTTTGCTCTAATGCTTTTATGTTCATAACAGAGGGCTTTGATTCAAGTCTAAAGAAAGCTGGATGCTCACAAGCTATGACCGACAAATTTGTCAGCCAGCTGACACTACTAAGTATGACGTATATAATATTTTTTAAACCTTGTCATGGAAAATATCTGGCTGCGGGCTCCAAGTAATCAAAGGCTCCACAGGGAGAAACTGGTCTGTAGATGACTCCTTTAGGTGGTTCCATGACCCAAGAGACAACTCTACAGCTCCTTTGAAAAGACCACTGACCCTGTCCTCCAACAGCCCCAGGCAGAGGTAAGAGAGTCTGGTGATCCTGGAACGTATTTCTTGGGTGTGTGATTCCACATGTAGAATCGTAGAATCATAGAATGGTTAGAGTTGGAAGGGACCTGAAAAATCATTGAGTTCCAACCCCCCTGCCATGGGCAGGGACACCTTCCACTAGAGCAGGTTGCTCAAAGCCCCATCCAGCCTGGCCTTGAACGCTTCCAGGGATGGGGCATCCACAGCTTCTCTGGGCAACCTGTTCCAGTGTCTCACCACCCTCAGAGCGAAGAATTTCTTTCTGGTATCTAATCTAAATCTCCCCTCTTCCAATTTAAAACCATTACCCCTTGTGCTGTCACTACATTTCCTGATAGTCCCTCTCCGGCTCTCCTGTAGGATCCCTTCAGATACTGGAAGGCTGTAGAAAGTTTTTAAGCAAAAGCATCCTGCAGTTTGCTTGTAATGCACTAGTTCCTTCTGCACAAAGAAATAAGCTGTGATTCCTCATGTCCTGGAAGCCAGAAGCACAGAATTGTGCATTTGGAAGTTTAATTAGTAACTATGTCATGTTGCAATTGCATGGAGGTGGTGCAGTTACCTAGGCAGTGTTTTGGCACAGCTGTGTCTAATTCACTTGGATGCAGACTGCCCTAAATCTGGTCTTTGTATCAGCAAGCACATTATATCCCACCGTGTCCTTCCCTTGGCCTCACGTACCCTGTGGAAGGCCAGAGAGAATTAGAGGCCTTGTATTTTCCTATCTGTTTACAATAACTAAAGCATTAAAAATTAGGGAATGGGTTTAAAAGAAAGTAATTTTTACTTCCATTGTCTTCTAGTTTTCACCCCTTTAACTTGCACATTGGATACATTTCCAGGTTGTTTCCTTTACTGTGGTGTTTTTTTGTTGGTTGTGGTTTTGTTTTTTTTTTTCCTTCTCAACATAGGAGAAAGATTTAGCTACAAAAGGAGGACAGATTAACCCTTTCACCTTGAAATTCTGAGCTCTTTGCTTCGCTTACAGGTTTCTTCTGCTCTCAGTGTCCCCACAAGCTAGTAATACACTCCATGTTGACAAATCCCTAACGTTTTCAGTGTGCAGAAGAAAAATGGTAGTCCTGGAAGGTTGTTCCCCTTTTCCCAGCCCCGGTCATTGTTTATAGAAAGTTTCTGCTTCTTTGAACTAATTTTCTGTTCCCTTATGAGGGAAGATGGCTCTTCACTTCCTCCCACCACGCATGGGGTGCTTAGTGCAGCATCATTAACATGGAGAGTCCTCTGTTGCACTATGGGCCGTAAGAAAAGTCCAGTAAGAGAATGGCTTGCATATCTGTCCTGGATTCATTTGAAAAAAAAAAAAAAATCTGATGCCTAAGCATAAGAACATAAGAAGTTCCATCTAAACAAGAGGAGGAACTTCTTTACTTTGAGGGTGGCAGAGCACTGGAACAGGCTGCCCAGAGAGGTGGTGGAGTCTCCGTCTCTGGAGACATTCAAAACCTGCCTGGACACGCTCCTGTGCAACCTGCTCTAGGTGGACTTGCTTTGGCAGGGGTGTTGGAGTAGATGATCTTCAGAGGTCCCTTCCAACCCCGTATCATTCTGTGGTTCTGTAAAGGGAGTATTCTTTTGCATGGGAGATGGTGGTTGCTCGAGTCACCTGCCACACTTCAAATCTTCAGTGTCTGTTTTGAGCTGGCAAATCCTAACTAGGTTAGGTAGACTTGCCAGGTACAAAAGTGAGTACTTATATGTACTACTGTCTGTAGAAATATGTTTTGTAGCATTACAGTTTTTGAACAGAAAAGTACAGCTTCAGATCCCAGACCAGAAGTGAAGGGCTGCTAGATTGGATTTCTAACTACTTTTTTCGTGGCGTAGTTTGATCTCTGCAGGTGGAAGTTATCAGATTAATTTTGTGCTCTCCTGTGCTCCTGAGCATATGATATTTAGTATGTTTTAATTTTGAATTCTTACTTTCTTGTATTCATTCTTTTTTTTTGGATGTATAGGTAGCCTACTCTCTGGTTTTCTTCTTGACTTGCATATTGCCCACTATCCTAGGCTCTAGCTTTGGTGCTCTCTGAAGTATCTCAGCTGCTGAATGCACACCAGGCAATGTCCTCAGGGAACAGTGCCAGACTGAATGTTGCAAGATCATTAGCGTTTTTTGGTCTTTAGATTTTTATTCTTCTTTTTGTTTTAAATCCAGAGGTGTATCGTAAAACCTAAGGTGAGTAGAAGGAAAAGTAAATTGTCTCTTACAGTAGTACTGGTGATTGCTATCTTGGTTGTTAAGTCATGTGTTGTGTCTGAATACGTTTTTTCTCATATTTAATGTACAGACAGAGTGACCCTTTTTCTTCTCAACCGAAATAACATTTCACATTGGTCAAGTCACTTTCTTTTCTAATTTCATGCTATCCCTGAAGAGCTATTCACACAACTCCTTGCCTGACCTTTTTCTCGAGGTTGGTGATACATCTCTGACAGCACTGTTACCTCTGTATTTCCCTGATGGGTGGGTTTGAGAGCAAACCAACCCCTCCGTTCCTGTCCTAACATGAGTTAGGTATGTCTTCTGTATGCACCCTGGGCAGGAAACACTCTCACAGCGTTCCTAACGATCCTGCAACATCTTTCTCACTAAGGCGAAGCTGCTTTGTGGAGGGTGCCTGTTGATCTGAAAAACACCGTTTGAATGCTGGAGTGAACTTGACTTTATGTGACCTGGGCAGTACAGAGAAGTTTATACGCCTGTAATTGTAATATTCATCTAACACTATTACTGTGTGTGGAGATCATGCCTTAATGCAGGGAGGTGAGGTCAGGAAAGCAACTTTTCAGCATGAACTAGGTGGCTTTCCTTCTGAATCCCTGATGTGGGTGTGTAGGAGAGAAGTGCTAATGGCTGTCCCAAAAGCATAAACAGGCCTTGACATGGCAAACAGCGTGCTGATGCTGTCAGTAGCTGCTGCAGGGAGTCCACCTTCCCCAGCTGCTGTAGGAGGAAAAGGTGTGCACATAAGAGCAGTCCATGTGTGCTTTCTTGGTGATGCTGGCGTACAACAGAAAGCAAGGTTTTTCCTGAAAGCAGGCTGCTTGGCCCAGGTGTTGATCACTATAAATGTCTTGAAGGAGGCAAAGGGGCAGTGTAATTATGAGGGGACCCTGACCTACTGTGGGCCTGAGGGTGAGGGGATGGTCCCTTCTGCTCTGAGTTCTGGGGATGCATGGGGGCCAGGGAGGTCCATCCGCTTGTGACACATGCCTGAGGAGAAACTGCAATAATATGAAAATATAATATATAAAACTTCAGTAAGCACTAGGGACCTTGATTTTGAGGAGTCAGGGAAAAGAATATTTTCCATTACTTCTTTCTGTGTGGTTTTTTTCATACTTTCTAATTGATACGTGAGCCAAGATTTGGAATCCATAGCAACAGGTTGAGGGGGGGGGTTTCTTTTTCTTTTGGTTCCCTCATTTAGGCTTTGTTTCATGTCAGGACTTTGAACAGTCTGCAGAGACACAGCTCAAACCTGGCAAAGTTGTGCTGATGCCTTTGGAGGGGTTCTGTTATCTCCAGCCAGAGGGTGGGAAAGAGTTGAACTGTTTTCCGAGGAAACAGATTTTTTCAGACAAAGTCCTGTAGGAAGAACTGTGAGTTAGAAGCGCTGAGCTAAAACAGGACTGCTGAGCTAAAATGTTTTGTTCTATTTCAGTTGGCAAAGTCCAACTAGAGGAAGGTGATAGCTTCCAGCTCTGTTGATGTGTAGGAGCGGAGAAGAAATGCTGTCTTCTCCTTCACCTCCAAGTAAAAACGAGATCAGAAGGAGGAAAATTGGTTTGTTTTGTAGCTCGTAACAGCAAAGGGGTTTGGCTTTTGTTGTGCTGTGATGTTTGTGCAGATAAAAAAAGAAAATTAAAATGTTTTAATTTGTTGTTGGATTGTAGATACAAACTTGCAACGCTATCCTATTAGGATGATAGAAAGTCTGTGGCTTTTGTTGTGAGGAAAGCTTTTATAAAAATCTCACGTCTGAAAAATAACACTGAAAATCAAACTGCAATCCGGTGCAAGTGACTGTATATAATGTAGCTGTAACTAATTATGAAAAAAAAATCAGTCAATGGGGTTATTAGCTGATACTAAGCCCTATCTCATAATTGGACGCATTTCTCTTGTGTTGTATTTGCCTGCTAATGCAGATGACTGCATTCTGGTATGATCAAAGACCTTACTCAAAATTTACACTGTAAATTGCCGTTCAGCTTAAAGGCTCCTGAAGACTGCTTCCTTTGTCAGGAGGTGGTAATGGTGACAAAGGATATAAAAAAATAATTTAGTCATTTGCCTGGCAATGTTAGGCTTCTTTCTGCTCCTTGAAATTAATTCTAACGGCAGTGGCATCAATGGCACTGAATGTGGCTCTTTGGGCCAAAGTAATGGAGGTGTAGGAGCAGTAGCAGCACAGGGGATTGGTACTGAGGGACTGGAAGGAAGAGAGTAAGAAAAGATGATGACGGAGCTGGGGAAAGTCAAGCGTGAAAAAATGGCATTTTCTGATCATCCCGAAACGTGGTATGTGTCAGCGATCATGGGAATGGTAGGCAGAAGTGGTGGTTTTCTCAAACTGGGCAGCTTCCAGAAGATGGTTGGAAAAATATTCAGAGGTAAAAATCAGAATTCCTGCCAACATTCAGCTACATACTTATTCAGAGCTGAACTTCACAACAGCTGCACTTACAATACCGCTTTGCAGATCTAACACTTCCAAGATGTGGAAAATAAAATTCAGGATGAATTTTAAGAATGTAATAGAAATAACTAGTGTGGCAGATGTAGATTTAGGGTATTCTGCACATTCTGAAGGATTTGTTTTTAATGTGAAGCATGTACCTTCACACTCTGTAACATGTGCTCTGATTCACTGACAGATTCGTTTTGCACAGTCCCGCTGGAATATTGGCACTCGCGCCGTCTATAAACAGACAGTCAAGGTTTGTGTCTGTCAGGACGGTACTTCATTTTATTTACCACACGGTCTTTGGGGGTGGGAAGAAAGGGAATTAATCAAAAGAAGCATGCAATTCTCCTTCCCTTTATTTATTTATTTTTGAACTTGAAAGCTTTCTGAACTCTTTGTTATTCCCCGAGTTCATTTTTTATTCTTTTTCCCAATAGGAAAGTGGCTTATCTCAGCAGGTGAGGGGCAGGGCGATTAGCTGTCGGAGACAAAAGGTAATTCAAGAGGTCATCGCAGAGATAAGGAGCCCTCTGGTGATTGCCCTGGCTGATAGGGTGAAGGGAATAGGGTGCAGAGGAACCGGAGTAGTATCTGATTATCTGTTAACATGGGGAGGAGTGTCCAAGTAGGTACCATGCGGAGCTGGGCTGGGTGCTGATATAAATAGGCACAGGGCATGGGTTTCTAGGGGTTACAGTGGGGAAATTTGCCTTCGTACATGTAATGTGTTATACCCGAGCAGGGGAGTGTGTATTTGTATGGGATTGCCTTCTGTCTGGCAAATTTTGTGAAGACAAACCCAAGTGTGTGTGATGTACTAGCAATGTTTCTGTATAGCGTACTTAACCTGCTCTAGTTTGGAAATAAGAAAAAACCCTACAAGCGAGAGTCCCTTGGCACAAGCGGTAGGAGACAGCGCGAAAGTCTTGACTCAAGTGATTATACATATTAAAATACATATTAAAGGTAATCTATAATCTTTTTCAGTGTCAGAGAACTAACGTCCATAGTTCATAACCACCAGCACAGAACAATGTCATCTCGCCCAGCAGAAGTTCACTTTAAGGATGGGCCAAGTTGATGGCCTGCAGAAAGTTTGCAATAACCGAATTTCCTCTACAGGAAGGAATCTTTTCCCAGGAAAGACCGTTTCAGCTGTAATTTGCAATAGAACAAGTGAGATTACAAAACTACAATGGAAACATTAAAGTTAGGAAAAGAAATGCTCCTTGCAGCAAGGGGTAATTCAGAGACCCGTTTCCAAGAAGTGGTGAGTTGGAAAATTCATGCCTATTCTTGCTGATTGCTATTAATGACTTATTGAAGTTTACTTTTGTAGATCCGGAGGCTGAAGCAGTGAAACTGCAGCCAGTGCTGTCAACCCTCGACAAACCAGATCTTCGGTATTTCCACAACCGGCCGAAAAGTGAGAACTGGAGAAAGCGGGGAAGAGAGACGCTTGCGAGAAAGGAGCCGGGCAGAGCCAGGCGCTGGGCGAGAAGCTCTGCTCGCGTTTCTCCCACCTCGGCCCGAAGCCACCGCACCGAGCCGCCACCTCGCAGCCGGGTTTCCCTCTTCGCTGCCCGCAGCCGTCCCCGAAAAGCTGGGCGAGGGAGGCTTTTTTGTTTTTTTTAGCAGGAGAAGGCTGTACACCGGCAACCACCCCCGCTCCCGCCCGGCCCTCCTTGCCGGCGCGGTGCGGGCGGCGGGCGCGGGGGGGCGCTGTTGCTCTGCGGTGGCGGCAGCGGGCGCCCCCGCGCTTCCCTTCCCGCTGCGGGCCCCCCCGGCCCCCCGTTACCCTCGCACTCCCGCAGGGATGGACCGGGCAGAGCCGAGCTCCGAGGGGGACGCCAATGGGTGCGGTGGGGCTGCGGGGGGAGGCAGCCGGCTGGCAGCGGTGTCACCCACCCCGCCCCCCCCCCCGCGTCCTGCGGAAGAAGGGGGCGTTTATGGCAATTAGCGTACAGAACGATAAATCTCATCTGCAGTGCAATTACAGCATCTGCTACCTACGCTTATTGATTAAACCAACTTCTATGCCGTAAATAAGAAGGACTAGAAATGGCAATGTGTGTTTTAAATCCCTGTATACGGGCAGTTGCTCTTAAGGCCGCTTCTGGCCGTGTTGCTTGACCCAGTTATGGCAGAAAGCACTGGAAGGCGTGTGCGGCGGCATCTCCTCCTGCCCCCACGGCAGCACCATCAGCAGAGCCCACCACGTCCTCTGTGCTTTCCACCTGTGTCAGGACGACTCCCAGCAAGGGCGAACAAGTTTTCCGGACAACATGTGCCAGGGAGCAACAGCAACAGTGCAGAGAGCAGCACGCTGGCACCTTCCCGCCCAGGGTGTGGATCCTGCCACAGGATCTGGTCTATATGACAGGCATCTTCTGTGTGGCAATGCCAAGGTGTGCACAGCTCAGCTCCGGGGATGTTAGCAGAGAGCTGTTTGGCAAAGTGGCACCCAGTGGTGTTTGCTCCTGCCCGCAGCGTTCTACGAATGCATTGGGCTTTTTTAGCAACTGTCCACCTTCTGCTGCCTGCCATCGCCTGAGCTTGTCAACCGGTGCTGTGTGCACGGCTTGGCTGCGGTGGGTGATGCTCGTGGGAATTGTGTACGGGTGTGATTCCCTCTTCCCCTTCCTCACTTCACAGGAAAGTAGGAAGCCACTACGATCCTTCAAGGATCCAAAACAGTAAGAATTACTGACCAAAAAACTAGGCAGTTTTGCCCTAGAGTCTGGAGGCAAACTTAGGGATGAGAGTTGCCTGTGGTACCTCCGAGTGGTTATTTGAGCAACAGGTATCAGATGCACTAAAGAGGTGGTAGAAAAGCTGATGGTGATGCTTGTGGCATGTTTGTAGTGAAGGCCAAGAGAGGATTTTTGTTGCTGAGGTGACTGGGATGGGCTTTGGCTTACCAGTGAAGTCACTGCCTGCTCTTGTGCAATTTCTCCTGTGCTCGGGGACAAGCTGTGTGAAGACTTTCCTGACTCCGTCATCTGGTTCCCCTCCAGAGGCATGCTGTTGGCAAGACTCTAAATCCGACTAATGACTCAAGTTGAAAGAGTAGCGGTACCAATACTGGTAATTTCTAATGTTTCTAATATTCCTGCTGAAACCCTGTCTCCACAAAGCTTCGTTCTTTTACAGTGCTCACCCCATGCAAGGATATTTGCAACTCAACAAGTTTCTCTCAAGTCTGCTTTTCTTCCAAGCGCAAAAACTTCTGATGCAGGGAAGGGCATCTAGTCTTGATCTGAGAAATTTAAGCAAAACAAAACAAAAAATGTCCAGCTTCACCCCTTGGCAGTTCATTTCAATGGGTTGTTGTTAAAAATGTGTACCTGGCTTCTCATTTCAAATTACCTGGATTTAGCTTCCAGCCACTGCCTGGGATTATATCTCCCCCTGCTAGGCTAAGTCACCCTTCACTACTTGGCATTTCCTCCCTTCGAAGGCTTTTTATATACTGTAGCGCGGTGACTGAGGACTGTTTGCATTACAGAGAAGTTGCTGGCCGAAACCTCGGACCGAAGTTTGTTTTCCTTCATGAAGAAACAATGTTTGTGCTGTTGGTGATCCCCATCCCGCTGTAAAACCCTCATCCCGCTCCTGCTGTGTAGATGACAGGCTCCAACCTGGGCCAAATCCATGGGAACAGCGTTTCGGAGGGCAGCGGCTTGCGCTTTCACACTGGAAAAGCAGCATTTGCAGCATTTGCTAGAGGGAGTGAGGAGTTTTTACCTTGGCTCTGGCCCACAGGCTTTCTTCAAAATATTCCTTTCACATGGAAATTCCTGCCAAGTGAAGATTGCTAGTTCTGGCTGGCATGTCAGCCATGGAAGAGACACAAAGGTTTTGTATCATTGGATATACGTGACACAAAGAAAAGGAAAGAGGTTTGTTTTGTGCTGGCTACTGTAATCAGCCAGCAGCATGCAGGGAGCCTTTGTGGAAGGGGTGGGAGAAAGGGGAGTAAGTATAGGAAAAGAAAGCTAGATTTATTAACATTAATTCCAAATAATCAGTTTTCAGCTGAAGGCAGAACCACTAATCTCAAATTTCCCTGCCTCAGAGTCACTACTTGAGTCTCTTGCCTGCTCCACGTAAAGCCCCAGCCAAGAAAGCACACCTGCATTAACTCCACTGCACGTAATTTATTGAACCGGTTTCACCGCAATACTTTTTTTTTTGTTTCCCGTCACCAGCAAAACAGGAGTCATTCCTAGCATGAGCATCCACACCTTGGTTTTTAATCAGTGTTACACTGTGCAGACAAGGCAGATGCTGCTCTATGGTACAGTCCCTGCCTGCACCATGGGCGTCTTTGGAGATTTTCTCCAGCCCAAGCAAGAAGGTCTCAAACACACTGCCCCAATTCCAGAAGGCAGCAGGTTACCTCCTTGTTCAACCCTGGCTATGGACCTCTGGGTGGCTGGATGGGGCCTGTGTGATGGCAGCAGAGCCAGCCAGCTGCTGCAAGTGCCATTGCAGGAGTCATCTGGGATGGCAGGGGACAAGAACAGCGTAGTGAGCCGAGGATTTCCAGGGTCACCAGGGGCGGTCTTCTAAAATGCAACAAGTGAGTGGGATTTGAATGAAGAGTTGAGTACACTGGAAGCTCAAAGGACATCACCCTGCTGCTTGGGAAGAACAGATAGCAATGAATTTGCAAAGTTTCTTTTTTCCCTTTACAAATATTAGCCTTTCTTTTCCCCTTTCCCTTTCTTTTCCCCTTTCCCTTTTCCCTTTCTTTTTCCTTTTCTCTTTCCTTTTCCTTTTTCTGTCTTTGTCTGCAGAACATCCTCTCCACAAGCTCCAAGGTGTTTTCCAAAATGCTGTAACGCATGCAAAGCCTGATAGGAAGGACCAACAGCTACAGCTGCCTTTTGTCACAGGATGAGAGCAGGGGAGGGGTATGTTATCAAGTAATATTGTAGGTCCCTGGGAAAATGGGAGGTTTCCTATATCAAATTCCCAGATGATCCTGGGAAATCAAATCACACTGTATCTTGTGGAAGAAAGGTAAAAACAAAATGGCCCCACTCAGTCTCACCTTCAGGAAGACTCCTTACCTCAAACTTGACAAACTGGCACTGAGTATCAAAAGCATGTTATATGAGCACAAGAAAATTCCCACCTTAAGCGTCTGGTCAGTCTTCAACACCTCGGAGAAACCCTGACATTTTCTTGAAAAAGCCAAGTTATGTATCAAAGGAAGACATATGGTCCATGCTGGACCCTGCATATGACCACAGCGCACCTGGAAGTGTGGAACCATTGCAGCATGAACAAGGGGGAAACTAAGAGTGATTCACTTACTCTGAACCTCCTTGGAGATACTGAGGGGGGCCTGGTATCACCAGATGAAATTTCCTTCTCTATGGATCCCTCTATTTTGTCGTACAACCACTTTCATTGGGTTATCAAACTTGAGCTGGTCAGCAGAGGTTCCTTATCATCTTGCTTGACAGGCTTTTTCAGAACTTCGCTTTTCTGATGCTTAGAAACTTTCAAGTGTTTACCTTAAAATTTATTCATAAATAAGTTATAGCAATGTGATTTTGTGCATACAATGTCTTCAAGTTAAATGATTCTTGTGTCTCACTGAAATTTCTACTCTTGTAATTTTTAAAAAAAATCATACTGAACAGGAAAAAAAAAGACTTATTTTGAATCTTTGTTATTTATTTTACAATTTCTTTTTCTTCCTTCTTGAACACAAAGTGAATTTCATCCACATCTCATTTAAATTCTGTGAATGTCTGGAAATTGATAGAGAATGAAACCTGAGCTATTGAATTTTTGTGCATTTTAAATGTCTGTCAGCGTCAGCTTCTGGTCTTTGCTACAGGTTCACGTGGTGCTGTCTCTCTATGGGCAGCTTGCAACGAGAGAGCTCTCCACACCTGAAACCTTCTTGATAAGAAATATCAAATGTTAATGGGCACAGTCTTTTTCCTCTTTTCTCCTAATTCTTTCTTTTCCACAAATCTCTGCTGTCCTCACTTTTAGGTAAATGTGCCTTACCTTAATTTCTGTCATTCATATTTCCTTTCCTCTGTGTTGCTCACCTCACCATAAAGCCTAAGTATCTCTTTTTCTATGTCTCACTGTTCATTAGGGTATTTAGGCCTCTTCCAGCTGCTCCAGCTGCGTTTTTTAATTGGAACAAGGATGCCTGAGGCTGAAAAGAAGACAAAAGAGAAGATGAGGAAGCAAATGGGGGAGAAAGGTGTGGTTTGAAAGGGCAGAATACAGACTTTTAACATCTGGGAGAGGAAGGAGCTTCCCTGCAAGGAAGCGAGAGAGGAGGGAAAACAGAAAGGAGGGAGCTAGGTGAGAGACAGGTAAAAGGAGTTTAAAAAATGCTGATTAGTTAATGTTTGTAAAGTGTTTCTGAGAGTGCAAAGTTATATGTATATGCTAATCTTCTAATTACTGTTTTGTGGAGTGTCTTGGTTTATGCAATCATGTATGATTAATTGCAGCTGACTTGTCAATAGCAATGATGGGAGTGTAATACAAAAATTAAGCAGCAATTAAGGTCAAGCTCTTTCTCTCTTCCAGAGCAGAAGGGGATTCTCTTGAGGCTTATTTTGATTTTTTTTAGAATATGTCCTGTTTGAGTGGAGTGAGCTCTTCCCCCAGCAGCAGAACCCCCCTGAGATGTTCTCTGCCCAGAAAAGGTTGGTGAATGCAGGTGAGACTCCCTCGTGAAGAGGGGTGTAAGGTTATTTCTGTAATGTTTTATACCAATAACTGATGGCACAGAGGAAAATAACAAAGAACAGCTATTGCCTGAACTTTCAAACAACCCTGCCCCATGGCACATGTCACACTTCAGATGGTATGAAATCTCATCTTGCATGGTTTGTATGAATTGAACATAGATTGGAGAAAAAGTAGGAGTTGGTAAGAATGTTTCTGTGTGGCCCACGTAGCCACCAGCACAGACTGTGTGACCTGACCACCCTGCACTTCTTCCTGATCATTGGTCTTTCAGGTGTCCGGTGAGTTTGATTACCATCATTGACGTGGTGATAGCAATAATGGTCAGGAAAAGAGATTAATGCTAGAGAGAGACTGTTTGGTCATTTTTAGAGGTAGAAAGAAAGTCTAATTAGAGCTTGTTTGAGGTGAGGTATTGGAATAAATCTTTTAAGTGTAGTTCAACAAGCTGGTGGATGGAGGGATGAACTTACTTCTTGCTGACTTGGTCTTCATTGTCATAGTTCAGGTTCTTCCTGAAGGGAAGGGGCTCGATGACCAGCAGCTGTGGTAGCTTTTGTTCTCCCTCTATCTGCAGAAAAAAGGGAACCGAACAGCGGCTAGTGGCACTGATCTGAGGTATTCTGAAATTATTCAGAAATTGCAGAAATGAAACTTGGTCTTGAAGTCTTAATTCTGCCGTATTCAAAACACAAAATATTGTGCTTAAAGTGCTCTGAATTTGAGACATCTGAGGACATGCTGTGAGAGAGACCTCCCTGGGAGTCATGTGAGAGTAAAGGCTGCTGTGGTGCTTTTGAATGCAACAAAGTTCGGGGTTTGTTAGCCAGTGGCTGCTGAGTTTTCTGCTATTGTCATGGTGTTGCTGAGTATGAGGCATTTTTGATTACATGCTTTGTTTGGAAATGAATATAGCCTCTGTTTGTGTTAATGCTTTTACACAGCTGCTGACTTTTCTGAAAAACTTTAATGCCTCTTATGTAGCATCTATGATAAGTTCCTTTGTAGAGTCTTGGTGCTCTCTTTCTTTCTCCTGCTCCCTTGCCTTAGTTTTTCTGCTCTCTTTGTAACTTATTAATTATGAGTGGTGTTGCTCAAGATCAAAACAATCTCCTTTTTTAAACAGAAAAAGGACTGAAAATTACTTCTTGGTGTAAGAGAAAGGTGAGAGAAATCAGAGTTGAAACTTCAGTGTGAATGGGATAGTCAGAAACCATGCTGACCTTCATCTATTGCTTTTCTGTTTAAAGAACAAGGTGTGAAAACAGTGACTGAAATGTATGTATCTTTACAATGGATGAACTATAACTCTTTGTATTCATGCCTGAAATTCGTAAAATATTCATCAGAGTAGAAGTTTCTCATAAGAGTTTTGGGGCCTTTTTTCTTAGCCAGGTTCTGGGTGGGTTTTACTGATATAACACCATGTTAGTAGCCTAGAAAGGTGAATTTAGTAGTGTAAGGTAGAAATCGGGACAAGGGTGGTATACAAGTGATAGCAGGAAAACTGTCTTGTGTTTGTAGCAAACACATATTTAAACAAAGCCATTTACTCAGGTTCCATTGTAAGGGTGTAAATGGGACACCCGAGTTTGAAGATGTACTGCAGTAGCTGAGTCAGTGTAGGGGAAGGTGGTAATCGCATGCAACTTCATCAGCAGTTCACTGGTAACAAGGTGAAATAAAAAAAAAAACAACCCAAAACAAAACACAGCAACCCTTGCTACTGTCTGTAACTTTCTGTTAAGGTTTTCTTCATGCTTCTAAGTGCCCGTGATGCTAGCAGCACTGTTTCCTTGCATGTTTCCAAGGAGTTGTGAAAGGAAAGCTGTGTGTTTTGGATATCATTGTGACTGAGGTTCTCCCCTTGCCCCTAAAAAAAACTTACTTCTCTGGGGGAAAATCCTAAATGTGTCAAAGCAAAGCAATGAACTGTGGATAACATAGTTTTCAGACTCGCAGTGCTGAAGGGAATTGGCAGAGTTGCTTTTCCTTTGGGGGGAAAAGGTGGATGATTGACATAATTTCCAGGGAGGGGAGATGGAGAATGAAATATTCCTCTTTGGAAATATCAGGCGTAGGACTCCTGAATGACAACCAGAGCAAGGACATTTGGAGCCTCCTCGCTGGAGAAGAGAACTCTTCCCACAACCTCTTTGGGTCTCCATGTTCACTAGCAAAGAAGGGCATGTGAGGAGTCAAACCAAAAGCCTGAGAGAGCCTGTCACACCAGAAAGCCTGACCCTGCTGCAGTTCCTGCTCAGCAAACAAAAAGCATCTGCAGAAAAACATTCACTGGTCTCTTGCTAATCTGCCTAGTTAGGCACTGCAGAGGTGAACCCTCAGCTGTGAGTCTGTTGAATAAACATCAGCTGAACTAAGTATCTTCATCTCCTTTGGCTGTGAAACTTAATTGGTAAGTGTCCGGTGGCTTGAGTTTCTCTGTCTGTGGTACAGCAGGAATGATCACTGATGGTTTTTCCCCATTGAAGGAGCGATAAAAAATGCAAACACCATGTACCTTTACTATTCTACTATTAGACAGTGACACAAGGCTCTGTGGGTTTAGTAGTAGTATTTTGGTGTTTTTGTTCCAGCTGAAAAAAATTTACGAGGTCCCTGTTCTATCTGGTATTGATGAAGAGGCTGCTGAAGGTCACTAGGTCAGCACTTGTAGTTTTTATGGCTGATATCTAAGCCAGAGACAGAAGGTGGCCCACTAAATGAAAATCACTATTACTGTATTTGAAAAATACCATTTTCCTCTGCTTCCACAGCAAAGACAATATAGGGCATTGAGAAAGCCAAGGAAGCAGGGCTGGAGGGGAATAGGGAGCCTTTCAACACTGATGCTCAAACATGTACGTTAATGTGAGATGGAGTACAGGAGTTTAACCTAAGCAATCTGTCAGATAAACCTTTGGGATGGGATCGCTGTTGGAAAAAATAAATTGCTGCAGGTAGACTGCCTAGTAGTACCTCTGGTGTCACGGTGATCTGGCTCACAAGTTACTTGCCCTACATAATATGACCTATATAGTGAAAGCTAAACCCAGGTAATTATACACACTTGTACATATAATGTGGAAAACCAGGTTCTTCAACAAGTTCTGTTTATCTGGAAACTATCTCTGTTTATCTATCTCTGTTTTACTAAGATTATTTTGGGGAAGGGAGAAGATCTTGCTTTTCTTAGACGAGGAACTCAAAAACCAAAAAGTAAGAGTTCAGCTTGCATTCGCTGTTGCAGTAAACAGGCTGGTTTAAGATCAGATTAAGGGAGATGCACTCTGTTCCAATTCCTAAGGCTTCATTCTCTTTGCTTCTCTCTTCTTTCTCTCCTGCCTTCCAGACTCTTCCCTCCAAAGCTCTGGCTGTTCTTCCTGCTTGGTGATGCTGCTGTAGAGCATTGCTGTGAGTCCCAGGGCAGGACATGCTGAGGTCTTGCAGGTTGCTTGTATTGGTTCCTGGAGCTGAAGCGTGGCAGACTTCTGACCTTAAGCTGCTTCTTCAAATGTCTCCTAGTGGGGACTTAACTGAGATATTTCAAGATAATGTGTTTACAAAGGAAGATGTCATCTCTGTGCTGAAAAATGTGCAACTTACTCCATCTGACCATCCTCCTACCGCTTCTCCCACTATTTCATGTGAAAGTGAAATACTGAGGTAACAGCAGAATCTGTAAGATTTGACTTTGAAGGTGGTTTGAATACTGTGCTTGGGAATAAAACCTTTGGGCTTATGTTCTTTCTGTGGTCTGCTAGAAAATTGTTCTCATCACTATCTCAAAAAAATACATTTGTTAATAGAAATACTCATCCTGATTCATTTCTAAAATGGAAATGTCACCAGAGTTTGTACACCGAAAGTATGCACTTGCACATTTTTAATCATTGTTTTACTTTTTGGGGAAGTATAATTTAAAATGAGTGTGGGTTTGTGGTTTTGGGGTTTTTTTGAGGGTTTTATTTTACAGAAATACTTCACATTTTTCCTTTTGACCATTTTTATGCGGGGTTAATTAAAAATGAGGGAAGGAGTACATGAAAGCAGAAGGGGTAAATCTACAGACTTCTTGAGAGTTTCTCCACTGTCTCAATTGGGACCAAGAGTTTATCTCAAATAAGTGTTGAGGTTTTCCTCCTATCCTCACAGATTCTTCTCTAGCTTTAAGAAAAGTTACTGAATTTCCTCTTGGATGTATGGATTCTTCCTTTGAGTTTCTCCTTGCCGTAAACCACTGAGGGAAGAAGGGAGAAGAATTCTTCTGGTTTTAGTGCCAATCTAACAATTTCACGACCAAAAAAAGTACATGGATATCAGAGTCAGCTCTTTCTTTTTTTCTCCAGTAGTTCACTGAGAAGTATGCCTGGAATGCATTTTTCTATGAAAAAATAATTTAAACTTAAGTCAGGCTTCTTCTGTAGTGTCTGTAAGTGATGTAAGAGGCTGGCCTTTTGTCTGTCTGTGCTGCCAACAACCTTGGTCAGCTCAGACATGCACTTATACTTATTTCAAGTGATCTGCATTGCCTGCCTTATAACTCATTCTTTCTCCTCCACACAGGACAGCAAAAAATTAATGTCTTCTAGCACAGTTAATGTCTTCTGCACCATTTGACTGGGGTAGGATAAATAAAATAGCACCAGGAGAGAGAGAGCAAGCACGCCAGCAATTGCCGCTTGTGAAACATTTAGCGGATTACTTGTATTCATTCTTTCAGCTTAACTTTTTGCTGTGGATTTCATGTACTTATTCGGCAGTATCAGGGTCTACGTGTTGGCCTCTACTCAGTGTTTTAAAGCGTTGTTTGGGTGACACAGCCTCAAGCCTTTTCCAAAAATTTCTTGCAGGATTAGGGCTTTTTGATTTTTGTACTAGTAAATTTTTTTTTGATTCAATATAGATAGATTTCAGGGACCAAGAAATAGAGATAAGAGACAAATGTCTAGGCAAACTTCAGGAACTTGGAACATATTTTAACAGCTCATGGGTATGAATGTTCAGCTGCTCATCAGGAATTTTGCATGACTTAATATACATATTTATTTCCAACTCTTTGCTCCTGTATGTGACTCTTTCCTAAACCATTCAGGATGTGCCATCTCGTATGTTTGACTATTTTTTTTTCTTTGTGGCCATATCACATAGATCGCTCCTGTGTAATTTGCTGTTTTCAGACAGCAGCCATGCAATTCAGCACAAAAGAAAAATGCTAACTTATCTTCTGTTTCATAATGAAACGACTTTTTGACCTTCCTAGTGTTTAACATCTGTCTCTTTCCCCACGTTTCTTTACTGTGAAAGCTATTTTCTTCTTGGGGAGACTAAGGAGGGAAGTGAGATCTAAGAATTAATAAATTTAAAAAAAAGCAAAGCTCTGTTTATAAAATGATAAAACAAAAATGAATGAATTGTTAAAAGATAAAATCAGTCTTTGACTGAAAACATGTATTGTACACCGCTTAAGTCACGAGAGCATCATCTAGTGATGCTAAATGATGAAAGTCAAGATTAACCAGTGCAGACTTAATCATGACATTGCAATTTTATAAATGGTTGTAGAATGTTATTACTGTTTTGCAGAATATGAAAGGTAGGCAGGATGTCTGTGAATGTGAGTGATAGTTCACTAAGCAATCATATAATTTTCTTATATTTGGTAGTTTTTGTACAGTAGACTTCAGTGTTGGCTACATAGGGATGTGAACCTCTGATCTTTGTACTCAAAGAACAATAAAAGACTTATTGTTAATTCCTATTTAGGGATTGCCAAAAATTTATATATCAGGAATTGCATAAAAAATGCCAGTAACTTGAAAAAGCACACGCGTTTTGTGACTTTTGAGCTATGAAACAACATAATCTCTAAGGTTTTTAGTCCCAAAGCATAATATTAAAAAAGAGGGATTGCCTAATGGGACAAAAAAAATAATCATGTTCTGCCACAGATTAGATCAGATGCAAATGCTGAAGAGGGATCTCATCACTATTCTCTCTCCTAAAAAAAGAGAAAATTGAGGGACAGCAGCCTTGATCTTATTGAGAAGAAGATTGAAGTGAAAGACAAGGTTGGTTGTTCTCACTTCAGAAGGGTCTGAAAGCTGAAATTGCAAAATCAATTTACTATCGTTACTGTAACAATTAAATTGACGTGATGAAAAGATTGGAGGAGGAGGATGGATCAGATAATCCACCCCCACAAAATATCTGTGTGTGCAGGTGGCAAGTGTTAGAGCTGCCAAGGTTAGAGCTGCCACGACTGTCTCTCCTCTAATGTGACAGGCAGCCGCCTCCTCCCCTTTCTCCACCTCCTCCCCAGGTCTGTGCTGGCTTCCCCCAACGCCTCCGCTTGGCCCGGCAGAATTTCCTCCTGTGGCAATTTGTGGGTTTCTTAACCCCCCAGTTCTGTTTCTTGGGTGTCCCTCAAACCGGAATGTTTTCGCTGGTTTAACCTGCCATACTGCTTGTGTTTGTACAATATAATAAGACATCTGCTGCCCACCAGCACTCATCTGCGCCCCGGCAGAGCGCTGCAGTTGACTGCTATCCTATTTATATTAATTGAACATGCCGTATTCTGCATACGCCGCTGATTACCCTCATTTATTTCGTCTCCTAAAGACCCAAGGATTTCTGCTGCTTGCCCTTACAGCATTGTTTTACTCATTTGGCTCCAATTAGCCTCGGCTAATGAAAATACATTATACTGAACCTCTTGTTACCCATTGCTGTTTCTAATGACATAATTTGTGAGTTTTGAGCCTTTTCAAGTAGATACACTAGGAATTATGTTACAGTTTCTTTGGTGGGGTGGAGAAATATTAATTGCAGGCATCTGGGCTCCTTCCTTTAAAGAAGACTGGTGATTTTTACTTAACTAATAAATGTTGACATAATCAGGGAGCTATCAGCACCATATGTTGGCCTTTTGTGAGATGCAGATCTTATCCCTGCCTGGCTGGGTAAGGAAATGCTTCAGTGTTAGCACTATGTCTTGGTATATTTTTAAAGCATCACTCAGCACAGGCAGATTGCTGTGAGAAAGAGATGAAACCTATTTTTAAAAACAGGTGGGCTGTTTCCCCAGCCATTCAGGTGAGGTTGTCTTTAATGATAAACAGATGCCAAAAGCTGCATATGCAACTGTGCTTATCTAGTGTGGTATTTGCAAAGACCTTTTTTGTTAGCAGAGCTCTGCCCTGGAGACTTTTGTGGTGGGGGGTGGAGGGGAGCCAGATCGAGCAGTTGGCTGTCTGTTCGTTGGGGGTGCGCTCATCTCTTCTCCCTCCTCTTCCCTTTTGGAGGCATCATGTGCAAACATTGGGCCCTAAGGACACACTAGCAATTAATGAGATTTGAGGGTCAAATCTGAAGGAGAGGTGTCCTACTGCCCTTGGTGGAGGAATTGATGCGACTCTCTTGTCCAACCTCCAAGGAATCAAATAAAGAATTTTTGTTCACTCAGGAAAATGTATCAAGTTAAAAAAAAAAAAAAAAATTAAAAAATTGTAGATGTGACATGTACTGCCAAAAGGCAACAGGCAACAATAATACTTTGTTGTGCCCAGTCCAAGCTGGGTTTTGGCACAGTAGGCTTCAGCCTTGAAAGCTATGTGTATCCTCCCCCCTAGCTCCTTTGTTACCTGTTGACTAACTTTATCGGGGACACGGAAGCTTCACAAGACATCCTTCCATCTTAATCTGTTCTTTGGAGGAGACTTCTTGGCCCGGACTCCCTTGATTTTTCTGAAAACACTTTATGGCTTTGTTTCTGAGAAAAAGTGGACGTGACCTGGGGGGAGTTGGGTGGATAAGGCTGCTATACCTCAGGGATGTTTTTCCACTGTCAGTCTTCAAAGCATGTAGAAAAGGAGGTTGTTTAATGCATAAGTAGCTGTTAAAAAGGAAGGGCGGACTTAAGTGGGGGAATGTATGGGGAGGCATTATAAGCTGTGGCATGATTTGAGTGACTGCCTGGTAGCATTACACATAGACGTCTTTGTTTAAGGCAGTAGTTGGCTTCCTGACAAGGACTGGGTGGATCAATTCTTCTCCATTAATCACTCCGCTTTCCTTAGCGTCAGTGCTGCTGCAGGCAGGGCCTCTACTGCCACCGGGAAGGATCGGTTTCTCCCAACGTGAGGTGTCTCGTTTCCTCCATTAATGTGATCAATCAACCTTCCCCAGCTCTCTGGGTATGAGGTGGCTCTGTGCGGTGGCAATGGCTGGCTGAGTCTCCTTCAGCTGAGCACAGCCTCTGTAAAGAGCATGGGTTCAGTGGTAATGCCTTGTCCTTGCCCCAAGGAGCCTGCAGCTGGCACGGCTTTGAGGGGGATGCTGACTTGGTGGGAAGGATGAGTGGTGCTATTGGAGTAGGTGCTCAAGGTCATGAAGTGGATTACCTTCTTGTTACCACCTTTGGTTTCAGGTGTTTGCATCTTCTTGCTGAATTTATTGCAATTGGTTTTATGAAATAGAGAAGCCTAATGATTTGCTCTTGACTCCCTTTAAATCACTGTGGGTGTTCAGAAGAGGTAAGATGTGTTGCTTCTGCATATGTTCTGCTAATGGTTTTGCACCAGTGAAACCAAGAATTATTTAGGAAGCCGTTATCTTTATGCAACCCAAAAGCACACAAAGAGATGTGTTTGCTTGATTTGTTGGTTAATATTCTTTATTTCTTGCCTAAAGGCAACATGGTAGTTGACACGTCAAGAAGGCAAGCTGCAGAGCTGGCTGTGTGATGGTTTGTTTTGTGGTGTTTTTTTTTTTTTTTTTTTTTTTTTTAAATGGTGCCCCCTCCAGTAGCTAGTCCCATTTTTGCATTAACTGCTGGCACTTCCTCCATATGCATCAGAAATCCAAGGAAATTCGAGCCTATAATGTCCCTGGAGGTAAGAAAATGACAACATTTCTCAGCAGATGGGAAGTCTGGTTAGGGAACAGTCCTAACTCTGATCTCTTATATGTGGTATGTGTAATTTTTTCAAAAAGATCTGCCAAAGAGAATTAGGGGGTGTAAAAGTAACTTTTTACCTAAAGAAGCTTTTAGGAGGAAACAGCATAAACAGAAGTTTCATAAAAATTCTGTATTACAATGCAGCACTAAAATATT
The DNA here is from genome assembly GCF_964106895.1 of Numenius arquata. Taxonomy (NCBI): domain Eukaryota; kingdom Metazoa; phylum Chordata; class Aves; order Charadriiformes; family Scolopacidae; genus Numenius; species Numenius arquata. Next base: position 22,227,163 of record NC_133576.1, read on the forward strand.
GAGCATGACAACTATCCCCCATGTCTTTCTTAGGTTTTCACTAGGTTGTGGTCATGTTCCTTACTGTCCTGCAAGTTTATCTAGTTTGTTGTGCAATTTGCATTTTGTTAATATTCGCCCAATATACTCTCAGTGGATTTGCAGAGTGGTAAGTGACTAAAGCCACGTGAAGAAGGAAAGGTAGGTGCTTGAGGTGCCACTGGAGAAAGTTTGGCATGTGGAGGGAGGCAGGGAGCCAGAAGGGCTTGTTCTCCTCTGCTGGCAGCGTGACTCTGAGCACGTGGAGCGAGAAAATCTACTTGAAAAATGACTTTTTATATGAGAAGTGTCATTTAAGTAAGAAAGCAGTATGTGACTGCTCTTCTCTGTTACAATATGACACAGGCATTATCCTAAAAATACCACTGGGGGTGTCCAGAGCACACAACCCAGTTTATTCTTGATTTCTGCCCCCCACTTTTTAAAGGGGGGAGATGTTGTGCTAGAATGCAAGAGGATAACAGAAACTATTGGGCAGTCTTCAGCTAATACATACCATACCTTTAAATAAATCTACCCTGCTACAGAGTGGAAGCTAAGTGGGGCAAGAGAAAAAGAGCCTGTAAGAGGACAGGCTTATTGATCATGTAATGAATAGGGTTGCATTAATCTTGCTGAGGCAATAACTGAAGAGTTATGGCATTTGGCTTGAGGTAAGACATGTGCGTGTAAATTCATGTTTCATTGTATTATTCTAGCTGTGTTTTGATGTGCTGGCTAAAACATTATGGCTAGGTTAAATCCAAACTGACTGCGTTGGTTTACTTTCTTAAATCCCACCAGCCACATCCATGTGTTTTTGAGGACAACAGGAACTGCCGCTTAAAGATATTTGTTTGTCCATTTTTGACAACAGAAGGGCATGGAAAATTATTAAAACAGAATTGCCATAATCAAGTGGCTGAAAGTTAGGGAAGTTTAAAGTTAACCTGAATAACCCAACTGTAGAAGCTGTCACTGATGTACCCAGTAGCCTACATTTTGATGACAACCTGTCTGTGTATCTGGGCCAAAACCTGATCTCTGTGCAATAGAGACAGATGACAGCTGGTCTATCTGAATGCAAATCTAAGATGGTGTCCTCTCCTCTCTTTATTAAGGGTGGTGGCAAAATCCTTTCTACATTAATTAGCCAAAATCACATCCAGTGTAACTGGTCGGAAATCCAGGAATATGGTGGAGTTTATCTGCTTACTCGAGGCTAAAATCTGGCCTAATGGCCTTTATTTAAATAGGGATTGAGTAATGTCACCAACAAGTTTCAGTGCAAATGTCCTGGAGTTGCCTCCTTGATTAGATGTTGCATTATCCCTCCCTATTTTTAATCAAGGGTCGCTCTGTCTGGGCACACTGTACATTCTTCAGTGCAGGAATAAAAAAGTTTTGAAGAGTTTATTTTTCAGAGGTTTAGTGTCACTGTTCTTGCTGGATTGATAATCTTAATGGGATATGTTTGGAATGGTTCCAAATTCTAATTTTGGAAATTGAATTGTTTTAGTGATTAAACAAAGTAACTGAGGGCATCACCCTATTAAATAAGATATTTCATGCATGTGATTAATTGTAATCTCAATATAAATCCTTTTGATTTAGAGATTAATGTTGATTCTTTGCTTCGAATTTACTGTCCATTTGTTTTCTTAATTAAAATTAAAGGTAGAAGACAGATAGCAGAGGAACCTCTTCAGGATGTTGATGTTCACTTTGTTAAATAGAGCATTTTTCATTAGGAGGCTCAGAAGTAATAGGCTTGGTATAACTATATTAACCCTCAGACAATAGAGGATAGATTGTATGGGTTTTCTATTGCTGGCTAAGCTTGTCATGCTTCAGATCACTTAAAAAATATTGGTAGCTGGTCTTCTAGCTTGAATGAAGTCTTTTTCAAAATTAAAAGCTAGCATTTGAAAAATAGCTTCCTGCTTTTTAGAGAGGAAAATTCTCTATCGCGTTGCTTGGAGAGTGAGTATTTCAAATTATATCATGTTCCCAAGTCAAAATAAAATAGTGTATGGGAGCAGAGGGAATGTCTCCTATTCCCCATCACTTATTTTTACATGGGGCATCTATGCCTGGTCCTGGTCCAAATGGGTGCAATATCATATCGAGTTTTATAAATGCTTATCTTTTTATTACTCGGCTGTTAACCTAAATCCACTGGAATGTGTTAATGCACTGTGTTATCTCTGGGTATGAAAGCCAGAAACAGTACAAGGGTAGTATTAATGCAATACTTGTGCTTCCACTATACGTTAAGCAAAATGTTGCCTCTGTGTAGGTGTAATACTTTACAGTACACAAAGAAGCCATAGAAAGGATTTGTCATGCTCATAAAGAAAATATAGAATAGGTAATTTAACATTATAAGCTTTATAGTGCAAGGACATTGGGCTTTTTGTGAAAACACATATTGCTGATAAAGGTACAAAGCTGCTTTGTATTAATGAGGTATGTCATGATACAACACAATGATCTTAATTCATCTTAATAAGAATGCAAATTATTGCGACAGCACAGCATTATTGAAAATAATTTGAGATCAAATAATGACAAGCAATTCCCATATGTCACCACTCTCATGCCTAATTGTGGCTTGCAGCCACAACATCTCATGCTTGATTTCTAGAAGATCTTGAGATAGATTGATAGAAGTACAAAGATGGAGGAAACCGGGGAAAAAAAAATCCAACATTAGTTCACCAGAGTGCAATCAAGTATACTGAAGTCATTCTTGATGGATGTCTGACTGACCTGACCCTTAGGTGCTTCTTGGTTTTTATGGTGTTCCTTCCTAACATCCCGTTTGTCTGTCTTCTGATGCAAAAGGCAACTTCTCTGCTCTTGAATGTGTAGACCATGTGCCCTGTAGTGTTGTAGGAATGTGTAGAAATCATCTGGCTAATGTCTACAGCCTCTTGCGTTGTGCCAAAATCCTTTGGTCTGCCTTCTACTGCTGTTGAGGTGATACTGATGAGAGATCCTCTCCCTGCATAACTACTAGTGAACAGATGGTATCAAGCCAAGTTGTAAGCTTTCAGAGCTGGTGTTTGTGAGCTACAGCTTTAATGAAATAATTTTTTCTAAGAAATGGAAAAATACAATAAATATAAAGAGACTATAGTTACTATTTCAATAACAGTAGTTTAAAATGTCAAATTTATTAAATTGTGAGTGGTTGGTTAAAAATTCAGTTCTGAAGCACTCCTGACATTACTCATGCAGTGAATATTGTTAAGCATGTTTAAAACATAATCTCTGCCCAATGTTTTCTACCTGCTCTCATGAATGTATATTTCTCCTATGAAAACTGACTTAAGATAATGTTTTCAAACAAGAAATACGAGGAAATCCACCGTCATTTTCGTTTGCCAAAGAGTTTAATGTTTGTTTAAAATTTAAGGAGCATTTTCAGAAATCTTCCCGTAATGTTCACTGGACGTGCAATGCATTAACATAACAACACATAACTGCGCATCAGTGAAATTCAAGATTAAAAGCAGCTTCTGCTGTCTCCAAATGTGCTTTCTCACGTGTCCCATATGACTATAATTTTCTTAAAGATCTGTTTACTGGTTGTAGTTTACCTCCCAACGCTGTTTAAAATTTTCTTCCTTGTTTTCCAGATGTGCATATACTGTATGTTTATGAGGCAAGTAGGGTTTGGGCTCCGGTTCTGAGTGCAGCCAGGAGACGCATTGGGTCCTTTTCAGTTGAACAAACACAGCTGGATTAGAGATGGCAGTTAAATGTTTCCTCTCTGTGATTTGGTTTCCCAGAGAAGTCAAAGATAATGATAGGGGAATGCTGTCCTAAATTAGGTTTTATTGGACCAAACCTGCCACTTCCTAACCACTACAGAAAGAGATGTGCGGTTTTACGTGTCCAAGCAGCATGAAATTTCCTAATTATCCCATACCAGTGGAGAACTTCCCATGGAGATCAAGTAGACACTGACGAACTGCAGAGAAATACCTGTCTGTCTATCCTTTCAAAGACCTTGTATAGGAGGAAAAGGAGGAGAGAGGCAGAAAAGACTGGAAACGAGACTTTTATTGTATTGTCACAATTAATTTAGGAATGTAATTTCTGCAAAGCTTATCAATGGTTGGACCCTGCCAAATGAGTCAATCACATTTTATCAAAGTGACGAGCCTCTCTAACAGACCAGAGGTTGGTCTACCAGTGGAAACCTGCCCGTTTTGATCACACCAGGTACCAGGAGTCCCAGGTTTTGACAGAGAGAAGGTAGTTCTCGCAGTGGTATTAGGCTGGGTGATTGACTGTCTTGCACAAGCAGTGGGTGCTCTTTCCTCAACACAAGTTGGTGCTGTGTTTGCCTGTCTGCAACCCTCTGGTCTCTCTCTGAGCCCTATTGGTTTGTAAGGGTGCAGGATCCTGCCTGCTTTGGAGATCGCTTCCTGCAGCTTCTGATGTCTTCCAGGGGAATATTGTCCATGGCTGACAGGCTTGCATGAAACTCACCTATCCAGCCCTCGGTCTGCTCTCTCATTAGTTACCCCATGAGGCTGAAGTCGCTTCCCCTTTTGGTGAAGCCCATGGCACAAGGGAGTAAATGTTTCATCATCATCTTTTTAGGAAGAATATTTTGCTTTCCTTTGTTTCCTCTTATCGTATGCCAACGAAGTTGTTTGTGATGTATTTTGTCTCTTTCTAGTTTTGTGTCTTGTCTTTAATGCACTTTGATTAATGTTGGTTCTTCTGTATTCCTCGGTCATGTATACTTGTTTTTGACATATGATTTATGTTTCTTTCTGTTTTCAAGTACCTTAAATAACTTCTGGCACAGCCTCGATGGTCTTGCTCTGCATTCTGTTCCTCTATATCAGGAGAAAAGCTGTTTTGCTTAAAATAATTATGTATGTATATACACATGCTTTTTTGATTGCTTTAATCCAAAGTGTTATTTATTACCCCCATATGTCAAATTCTCAATTAATACTCTCCTGTCAGTGAGGACTAAAATAGCTTCCCTCTAGTACTTCCTCTGCATTTTTTTTTTTGGAGGGGGGGAGATTATCCAGCTGAAAGGTTATCCCATTGAATTCCAATTTGTCAATGTGGCGCTGTGTTGCTTTACCAACATACCTATCCTGAAGTTCTATGCCCTACGCATCAGGGAACAGTGGCTCCTTTTCTTTTGTGTATTTGATCTAGCCATGGTAAGACTCCTATAATGACACCACTCTTGGGGTTATTTTTTATGTTTCCTCATTTCACTTTTTATATATGCTCTTGAAACTTAATGTAATAAATTTCTGCTATCTTCCTACAAACTAAGTTATGCTCAGCTGCACAAAGTTTGCCCAAGAATATCTTTTCTGGTACTGCTTCAAATATTAGAGCTTCTAATTCTTCACTTCCACTTTTTTATGCTCATAAGGTTACTATATAGACATCTAAGTAACTTTCCCAAAGTGTCTCACTGCTGCTTCTTCTGATAGACTCTATTACAGTTTCTTATCACTTCCCCAGATTTCAGCCCTCTGGGCCAGATCGTTGCTTTTAGAACACAAGAATTTTGTTATCCACTGCTACTCAATCTGGCTTAAAATCTTTCCCACTTGATAGGCAAGCTGATACTTCCTACCCTGCTCTTCTTATCTCTGTTCAGAGACACTTCTTCATGGGATAACATCCCCTAGTTAAAGAAGCCAAAGATCTCTTGCTGGTGCCATCTGTACAGCTACGCGTTTCTTTCTGAGAGGCATCTGTCTCTGTCACTAGCAACCCATGGTCTTCACGCCTGGGCTTCACGCCTGGCCTCCACCCAGCCACCATCAGTCGTAGGTGAGCGGGTGACTGTACCCTCCAGTTCCTCGGCTGTGAATCAGTGGGCTGGTTTGAAAGAAGTGGGGAAGGGTAAAAAAAAAAAAGAAACAAAACAAAAAACCTACCAAAAGCTAGATTGCTATAAGAGACTTCTGTTCAATATTAAAATTTGTAAATGGAGGTAGTTTAATATGGCTTCAGAGACTTCTGTTAAATATTAAAATTTGTAAATGGGAGTAGTTTAATATTAGCACAATGTAATTAGAAAAAGTTTATCAATCAGAACATTAAGTTGGAAAGGAAATTAAACTCTTTTAAACTGCCTTAATGTGGAATGCCTAATCACTGAAGAGGACGATGCTTATTCTGACCTGAAACCTTCCTTAACACCGCTTTTCTTACATAGGAGGGAGAACACTTAGAATAGGAAGGCAGGCTTTTTCAGTCAATTAAGCACAGTAAATTTATTTTATTTTATATATATACATACATTTTTTTTTTCTTATGTCACTGCTTATTAAACTGAAATCTATCATCATAATTTTTCAATGACTTGTAATTTAACCTTATGCTCTATGTAAATATTCAGTGCTCCATATAGCAATCAGAAGAAAGCCCGGTGAAGCTATGAATAATGCAGCATTTAATGCAAAATATGTGCAGGAGATAATTGGTGAAATGACCTTTCATTTGTGGCAGTTACTTCATACTCCTGATTCAGAATTATTTCCCCCCCTTCCACCTCTTTAAGCTTGTTGTTTTGAATAATGATGTCTTACAATTGGCAGATATCAGATTTGAAGGAAAGACCATTTTCAGGAGCTGGTTTATACCCCATAGACACACTTCTGCCTGGGGCAGAAATGTCTTAGAGCGCGTCAGTTAATGAACCTTGGCTGTAGTGCATCCTTTTGCAATTGTCCAAGCTGGCCATTTCAGAGGTGTGAGCATGCCCTAGGATGCTGTCTAAGCGCTCTTGAATTTTTTTTTTTAATATTTGTAATGTGTAGGAACCAAAGGTGCTTATGATGTTTCAAGAGCTGCTAAGTGCTGCCAGACATCCAGGTATTTCAGGGCTGTCAGTGAAGTAACCGTGACAAGGAGTTAAATCCCAAGTCCGAAGACTCTTGCGCAGGCACGATGTGTGGATCAGGGGACAGGCGTCAATCCTATGAGCTGAGTGATGTGAAGTATGTCTAGAGGTGGCTTAGAGCAACCAATGCTTGAGGCTTCAGCCTGTCATGGAAACCCTCCTTCACAGGAGCCATCCTTTGCCAGCTGCTCTATCATGTAATTGTACTCGTGTAGGGGGAGGCAGACATTTCTGTCCTTGACGTGTCAGTGCACAGTGGGTACAGCCTGTCTAGAAGCTGACGTGAGGGGTCAAGGGTTTTTCTCTGATTTCTGCAGGAGGAAGAAGGGAAGCATCTCACCTCCTTGATGAGATTGGCTCCGTTGGCTGTAGTCACTGTGGTGAGAGATGGCAATTCATGAGACAATTCAAAGTTTAAATGCTGGGTAAGAGGAGTGTGTGGCTAACATTCCTGGGTTTCTAGCTGTGTTAAATAGGGAACTCCTGCCAGGATTTTCTGAGGGCCGAGGTTCCTGCAGGTGGCTGTGGCCATGGGAAGCACTCTTGGAGGCTGGCCACCTGTTGTTGGAGGACATGGACGTTCTTTAGCACCACATCTTGCTGCTGTCTCTCCATTTCCACATCACTGTGTGTTGTGCTGGCAGTAGTCACTGTACCTGAACAAATGTGATCCAGCAACGCTTACTGACAGGCTTCAATGAAATGTGATAGGACCTTTGTATAAAAGCAGCTTTACGAACCTAAGCTCAGGAAATGGTGCATCTCATAGGGAATTTGTGTATTCAAATGAGCCAAGACTTTATGTTCCTTCTGAACTTGAGGAGATACTTGGACACTGCAGCTTGGACAGTCGGAGCTTAATTGTTCATCCCTACCTGAATACTGAATATTGGAAAGCATATTTCTGAACTGCTTGCATTTGCTTCAATGCTGTAGGAACCTCAATTTAAAAAAAAAAAAAAAAGAAATTCTGGAAATGAATGTCTGAGTACTGAATGCTGTAAGAACTCAAAAGAAGTTTACTTGTAAGACTAGAAATATAACTAAACTAATTGACAATACCTCTTTTAATGGTTTTTAAATTGACTTGTGTGATAATTTTTTTTTTTTTTTTTGGTTAGGATGAAAATTAAAAGCATGTGTTTGTTTTCAGTACATAAAATTTATTACCACTCTCTCAACATTAGGTTCTGCTATCCTTTCCTTATCTTTCTGTTTCTGCATATGTAAAAATAACCTGTGTGATAAACGGACAATTTAAAATTTGTTTCACAGTGGACAGCAGAGACCAGAAAGCTTCTTTAAAATACTTCTATTTATGTTACATCTTGATCATTCCTGAACACCACAAATGACCATTCTCATACCATAAGCAGCAAAGCATGGAGGCCAAGTGCCCTCAAGGGTGTATGGGGCTATAGAAATTTGTCACCTGCCTGCTCAGTCCCAGAGGTGGATTACACGGGAGTGGAGAGGGATCTTAGCTTACACTGTTTAAAATACTCTGGAGCTGAGAATTGTTTGTTCTTGCTTGTGAAACATTGCTCATTGAAGAAATCCATCATTTTCTAGGCAACTACTTGGAAGAGGGGTTTCTCCTGGCATCTAACTAGGTCTAATATATATGAAATTATGGAATCTGATAAAGAGATGATATTAATATCACCAGAAATTTGAAATATGGTGTTCTTTCTCCATATATGTCTAGGATGCTCTTTGGAAAAGTGAGTTGGATGTGATTTTTAGGGATTTAAGATGAAGATTCAGTTCTTGATATTTCTGCTTTTGTGAGTAGTGAATTGAAAAATTTCCCTGTTGTACTTGTGCCTCATAGGGAGTTAAAGAGGAAGCAGAAAAGCCTGAGCAGTTTTCAACCATTTACCAACCATACCTTTTAGTTTCTGTCTGATACCAGTATGGTGTGCTTTCTCTCTTTCTTAAGAAAGATGAGATCTTCAGGGTTATGATGAAGAAAAGCAGTACTGAACTTCAAATCAGAGTTAGAGACAGACAGACCTGTTTCCAGGCAATGTTTGCTGAGCCCTAAAACCATTGCAGTGAATTGGGCCAAAGGTTTATATTTTTATGGCTCTATAGAAAGCTTTACAAGACATACTGTAATGTTTTCTTTGGAGCCTTTATGATGGCTCACATCTAGAAAATAGCTGCAACAGCTCTGTACTGCCGCCTGCCTCCTTGCTCCATGGGAGCCTTGACCATTCTGTGTTGCAGCAGCAGTTAGCAAGTGTGCTACAAAGGCTACGTGCTCCAGAAAAAGGTTGAAGCTGTGTATAAACTCAGTAAAAGCTGGCCTTCACAGCATAGTTTTTAGCCAATGTGTAGTTGTGTGGAGGTATTTGCCTTCTGTGTCCCTGAGAAAGAAATGAGAAAGGTTGTACGGCACAACTTGTATGATTTCTTTATCCCTCGCTTTATTTTAATGAATCATGTTTGTCTAACCTGAAACCTGCTTTACTTTCAGCACTGTTTGGGAGCTTTAAAGCTATATCGGCATACTTCTTGTGAGAAGTTTTCTCATCAGAAGCCCTAACAGATCTGGAAGCGGGTCATGAATATAAAACTGGCCACGTGTTTTTGGAACATGATTTTTGTGTGCCATTTACCCTGGCCTTTTGAACAGCGAGGCTAGATGTATTTGGTTTTATATGATTAATTTTCCACTAGAGTGTTAGCAGACTATTACTGTGTCTAAAAACACATGAATGTTCCATAATAAATATAATTCCCCACAAATACATACCAGCTATGCACAGATTAACAGCAGGGCAGAAATAAATATAAAAAAAACCCCTTAAGTGTCTTAGGGAAATTAGATAATTTTTTTTTTTTTTTTTTTTTTTTTTTTTTTAGTTGTAGGCCAACTCTTTGTGAACAGACATTTGTGGAGAAGGGTGAACTTTGAGAAGGCAGGGAAAGGTGGAAATCCACTACTGGGAATGCTTTAGAAGGGACTTTCCTTATTCAGGACAGCATTTATTATGTATTTTGGAGGGTAGTCAGTACTATATATTGAACATGCGTGTGAAGGACTCTGAGTTGTTTAAGAGAAGAAAATGCAGAACTAAATGGCATAGGTGAGCAGATGTGATTCTTACCTCATGTCTGGTGCTTGTCTCATAACCAGATTTTCCAAGTTGTGGTGTCTGTTTTGTGTTCTCCCTCCTGTCCTTCCCCCTCGGGAAAGTAATTGGGAGAAATGGGAAAACTGTGACTGTGTGTCTAGGATTTCTCAGTGTCTGCTGGTCAGAATAGCAATCTATGTTGTGGATATTCAGAAATGCTGAACAAATAACCATTGCAAATGTACACATCAATTCAGCTGCAAAAACGTGTTTGTTTTTTTTTTTTTTCAGTGGCAAATAAGACTGCTTAACACAGAGAATACCCTATGGGTCGTAGCATTGCATCAGGGAATTCAGTAGTGCCACACCGCGCTGACAGAGCGAGTAACTAATCTGGCTTGGGGGTGGGTGGGTGGAGAAAAGCTATCTTAAAGTTGCTTCCATACCTAGCTGTCCTGTTGAAGTGATATGATACCTGTTATTTCCTCCCCCCTCCCCAAAGTGTGTAGATGCCACATACTAAAGGAAAGAATTGTTTGCTATCATATCTGTAGTTGTTCATGGCATTTCTTAACTAGTAAGATGTGTGGCTGGAAAGTTTAAGGTTACTGCTATAAAAATGTCATCCTTTATTTAAAAAAAAAAGAAAAAGGTGATACATTACTATATGATAATGAAGCACTTTGATTAAAAGCATCCAACAGCCTATGATGTATGGGAGCTAGCTGGAAGACCATTCCAGTGTAATTAATTATTAGCTGTTCTTTATAAGCTCTAGTTGCTCTTCACAGAATTGATTTTGAATGGTGACAAAGAAGCAAGCTCTTGTTTGCGAATGCTACGCAATTAATATATGGATGTTGGCAGGAGCAGGTGGTGTATGATGGGTGATGGAGTACAGAGCCTTTCACCTGCAAGCACTTTCTTACGCTGAAGCCAGACAAGTTGTTGAGGTGACAAAGTTGTTGCTCATGGACTGGTTGGAAGCCAAGACAACTTGCACGTGGTGGATGTGTAGCCATATCTTAAAAATTATGATGGTGTGCGGTGGGAGTCTCTGCAACACTGGGTCTGCATGGACACTCAGCTTTACCTAATGGGCTGGACACAGTCTCTGCCACACAAAGACCAAAGTGCATTTGCAGAAAGTTGCATACTGGTTACTATGCCCATCTCCTCTGCTCTGTGGTTAAGTAGAGGAGTTAACATAGTTTATCCCCTTTTATGAGAAATATATGTTTAAATTTAGTTTTTTAGAAGGGAATGGTGCTTATTTACTGGAAGAGACTTGTTTAGAAGCAGACCATCTAAGAATTTGTTAGATACTGCAAAGGACTCCCAAAATCCTTCGATCAGTCATTTGCTTAAATGAAACTAAGGTGAAGTAATAAGAAACGTTTATTCTCTCCTTCCCTCTACAATTTAAAATTGTTTTTTCCAGTGAATGCTGCTCTCTGCAGAGGGAAACATTTCATGCTAACAGTGAGTCTGGAAGCATCAGAAAAATGAAATTGAATCACATTTTTTGCCTAGATAAAAGACCTCACAAGAAGTTAGAGGTAGACAGTGTTATGGATAGGTCTTACTATCTTCGTCTTAACTGTGGCTGTTTAGCTAATTTAGCTACCTGAGCTGTTATTTGCTGTTCAGGTAGCTGAGAGGTGAGTGAGCTGGGTAAGGAGCTGTGTCCTCCTCCCCTCCTCTTCCAAATGCTTCACTTGCACTTCTACCTGAAGTGCACCCAGAGATAATAGATAGGCATTCATACAACCACAAGTTGGGGGAGAAAAGGTAATTTGCAAGCCAAAAGGTAATTTGCAATTCTGCCAAAATGTAAAAGTCCTTTAATGAAGCATCTCTGTAAACCTGATCCAAACCAAGAGAAGGGGATGAGAGATCAGAAACTCTTGAAGAAAACAGCTTGAGATATCGTAGGATCTCGTTTCAAAGGAAACGAGAACCTTAACTCGATATTTTTATTATTTCAGTCTGAATTCATAGAAAGTTGTTTTGCTGAACATAACTTGAAGGGATGAATCTGATATTATAAATGCACGTATCCTGCTGCTGAATTCCATGAAAAGTAAAAACCAAAAATCCCCAAAACAACACAACCCCAACCCTAAAAACATCTAGTGATAATGCGAAAAGCAAACTGAAAACTTTTGTGAATTGGATCAGATAAGGGGAAGTGTGTGACAAATCCATGCTCAGTATATAGATATCCTATGAAGAAACAGGTTAAATTTTGAAATGTTGAAACTCTGTGTATGTCCCAGTACTTACTACCCATAGCCTGGAATTAAAAACTGCTCTTATATTATGCTCTGATCTACATCAAAAGAAAAGAGTGATGCAATTAGACTTAAATGTCGTCCTGTCACTTTTGGATGAGAAACTTTGTATTAGAACACTTTTCTTGAAAAGTTACGATAACTGGAGAGAACGAGAAAATCGTAGGTGTTACCCAAACAGTCCTCTGCACAATGGGTAATAACAACTTAGAGAGCAACAGCTGTCAGTCAGGGCTGAGACTTCTTTTCCTTTTTCTGGAAAACACTTATTTGGGGCAACTGTAAAGAAAAGAGTGCGGGGAAGGAACAAAGTGAATGTGGCTGGGAATAGTTTTTATTAAATACGTGAAGGAATGAAAACCCAAGCACCAGCTGCCTGAGAGGCTCCAGTCTGCACTGATGGTGTGAGCGTGAGGGTAAGTTTTCAGGACTCTATTAACAGCCTAGGACTGCGGGTCCACGTGTGGCTTTACTGGATGTGGTCAGGAGTTTCAAGTCCTTCAGCTGAAACCTGGAAGCATTTGGGCAGCAGATCTCCAACATAACACAGTGGTTCCTGAAGGTCCAGCCTTGGGGAGAGATGATGTTGGGAGGTGAGGATTTCTTTCCCTTCCTCTGGACGGGAAGGGGATCTGTGCTTGGAGGGGGGTCTCTTCCTTGCTATTCAGTTGGGAGATAAACAGTATCCAGCTATGGTAATGTTCAATGTCTTTTCTTCCTGAAACGTAGTTTTCTTTTTCAGTCGGTGCAGTCCCACTGCCACTTACTATGTAGCTCATTTCATATATGAAAATAATAGTTTGTAAATTACATTTGTGGTTAACTTTTGCTTACATGTCATAAAGAGAAATATCCTATAATTATTATGGTCCCCTAGTAAATTCACTATTATTACCTAGTTATTTTGGCCATATGGATTACACCGTATTTAAAGTCCCAGTTCAATAAAAGTACATCTGGTTCCTGTGCTGCAAAAACCTATTAAAGATTGAGGAAACCATGCAAATAGATTTATATGGTCTTTTGTTGGATTTTACAGTGTTTAATTGGCCTTTCTATTGAGGGTAACCATGACAAACTTCAAATTCTGGGAGTAGCTACTATAAGCGATAGTCTTCTAGTACTACAGAGTTAACGTCTGCCATTCTGCTAGTACACATTTTAAGGGTCTCACATGTCAGAGTCTCTTCCACTTCCTTTGGGAGAATATTCTACAGCCTCGTAGATCTCAATGTCAGGAAGTTTTTGACCACAATTTATGTAACTGTATATGTTTCATATGGATTCCTCCTTGGCCTATGTAAAATATGCCATAGGGCTTCAGCAGGGATTTAAAAAAAAAGAAAAAAAAAAAAAAAAAAGGAGGCGAAAAAAACCTTTAACATGAGTGATACTAAGAATACTTTCTATGCAGTGTATAAGGCTGGTTTATTAAAGAAGTTGAAAGTGGGTTGAAATTATACTTTTGGAGGAGGGATTCTGTAGCTGGAATTAGCAGCAGACCTGTTAAAGTTCTGCTCTGGGAAACAAGTTTACCAGGAACAATGCAATAGGTGAAATATTCTTGCTTCCTCTTCGCTGACAGGCCTCTGGCCAAGCAGACTCTATATTGCTACCACAATTTTCTGATGTTCTTGCACTTCACCCAACCATCACTTGCAAAGCAGATTTCCACCCCCCCATTTTATTTTAATTTAACAGATCCTCCCATCTTCAGAACTTTTAAAGGAGTACTTAGCATGTCTAAATTTGTTCTGCATATTTACAGAAGGTTTAAGGCTTGCTCCTAGTTTAGGTCAAGATATTGAGTTCTTGTCCCCAACCAGAAATGCGTGGGCTCATGTGAACTCCTGCCAGTGCCTGTGAAATTGTGTGTGGTCTTTGCTGTCAAATGTGAAATCCATGCTAGATCCCAGAACTAGCACTTCTGTGTTATAAATGGTAGAAGACCAATGTTTCTTAGGCTCTAATCTGCTGCCTGGAAGTTTCTTTGAAACATTTCTGCAACTATTTGCCTCAGCTGTTATCTTCCCCTCCTTCCTCCCAAGTAAATCTTTAATGAGGGTCTGACTAATTTAGTATCTCCATTTCTAAAGTAAGAGGGGAAAAGTTTTACTTTACTTATTAAGATATTTGTCTGAGATGGTTCTGGATCATTTCCTTGTCATTACGATGATGACTTTTTTAGCTTTAGGCTCACTCTCTCAGCTGTTATTAAAGTGTGAAATGATAAACTCCTTTTATCTGAAAAGATGTTTGAGACTTAATCGCACAACGTACTGAGATAACATTAATTTCTGCTAACCAGTTTTAAGGAGTGAAAGTTGAAACTTTTTATAGCATTCTTCATCTTTCTTCAGGAAAAAAACAACTTTGGAGGGAACTTGATCTGGTAACACATTCAGGAAGTAAAATTATAAAGCATGAAGGATACCCTGCACCACACAGCTGAATTCCTATGCAGTCAGCTTACTGTAGATGGGGGCAAAATAGGAGTAGTGTCTATAGGATTCACTGACTCTCTCTTTGGGACCATCAGTTTCCTTGGGGCTGTCTTCCAGGGGTGTGGACTATGCTTTACATTCAAGAATATAAAAAAAACCCCATCTCTTCTTTCTTCATCTGAAAACAAATGTTCAGACAACATGCCTCTGACCTTCGATTTTGCTAGTGCCCAAAGAGTAGTTCCTGTGCACAGAGGGGTGTGACACACCTTCTGCCGTGTAGCCTGAAAACACAGTTATCCAAACTTTTTTTTTTTTTTATGGGGAGGGCAGTGGCTGTGAATATAAACTAGTTTTGCTGTGAGAAGGCACATTTTGCTTGCAGCTACTGCTGGCAGAGTGCTGCAAGTGGGAAGGAGGAAAAAAAAAATAAAATATGAGAGAAGTCACAGTCAGGAAAAGGGAGGGGAAGTTCTGTAGGAAATCCAGCTTCCCAGGAAGAGAGAGAGATGAGAGGGCTCCAGCAGCAGGTTGCCCAGGAGCCAGGCTGGGTGCGTTGCTGTGAGCGAGGAAACCGGCAGAGGGGCAGAGGAAGAAGTTCCTGCCTGGGAATCGTGCCACCGAGAGCAGCTGCTCACTCAGCTCATGCTCCAGCTTCAGCTCTGCGGATTTCATGAGGGAGGATGCCTGCCAGGGGAAGGAAAGGGGTAGCATTCGACATATGCCAGGCTCCCGGTTTCGGTGCTTCCCACGAGTCGCGTTTCATGGGAACACACTTGCCTCCCCTCTGTGCAGTGTAGTGGCAGGGACGATAGGAAATGACAATGTTTAGTAGAACTGACTGGACCAAAAAAAACTATCCAAACATATTATTTTGTTAAAATGTAAATGTCTTGCAAAACCAGCAACCTATTTCCTGTCCTCCAACTCCCCAAATATGTCTGGAATGAAATGTTTCCTTTCTTTTCAGGGACAAGAGTTTGAGGGTTTCTGTAAATCAAACTCTTCATTTGGGTGAAAGAAGGTGGTAATACAAAAAGTAGAATAAAATTCCCCATTAAAATAGGCATGTAAAATTTATCTTTGTGGTAGCATTGTCATCTCTACATTCAAACTGACAACTTTGAAGCATCCAACGTTAGCTAAAATCTTGTCAAGTCCCTTACGCTTAGCTTCTGTTCCATGCACAAGAAATAAAAGATATTACCCAAGTTGTTTGCTTGTGCGGTTTTGGTTTATTTTTTTTTGTTGTTTTGTTTTTTACATTGTGTAAAATGTACAGGTATGCCTAATAGAATAAAACAAAAAAAATTATCCTTAGGAAGGCGATGTGTTTAGGGTCAGAACATCTGTCTTCAATGTAAATTGGACTATCTTCAGGCATTTTCTCATGTGCTGCGTTTGCACATTTTTGTTTATTATTGTCAGATGAGCTGCCTTTATAGAAAGGACATGATCTATTAACTGTTTACATACACACATCTGTCTTGTATGGGAAACTACTGGCACAGGAAAAATGTGGCATAGCTTATAAGATGCAGGTTCAACAAAATGCTGTTCTTGTGAACTGCAAACGGTTCCCTTAGCCGGCTTTTTAGCAGCTCTCAGAAGCAATGTTTCCTCAGCTCTGCAGCTGTCTTATAGTCTCACATACATATCCTGTTAGGCTGTAGTGGTCTTCACTCCTTCTGGAGGATAGAATGCTCAAAAAATGAAGCAGAATTAAATTGTAAAATTAAATAAATCCTGACCAGATATAATCATGCAGAAGTATGTAAGTGTGGTTCAACAATTTTGGGTTTGGAGTCCAGGAGCTACAAGAAACTCTTACCTTTCTGTTTTTCCATTGAGGAAGTTTCTAGCCCTGTGCCAGATTAGGTTTTTCAGGCTTTTCATTGTAAGAGCATAACCAAGAGAAATTAAAAAGAAAAAAAAAATCATATTTTCAGTTGAGCCAGGGATTTCAGATAGGTCTACCTGATGCTTCATTAACATTTGGGTTTGACAGCAGTAGGGAGGCTGAAGTGCAGAACCTGAGAATCAATGTTAGATGGTTTCTTAAGGTAATATGCTTGTTGCTGCATACTAGACATCATTTCACGCTTAGATACTTACCTTCACCAGGCAAGAAACATTCTGTGTGTTCGAGAATAACAATGAGGGGAGCAGACTGGAAGTGAAAAAAAAGTGTTGCTGGCATTCAGAGTAAAAGCAGAAACACCAGCAGCACATCTGTCGGTGAGCTGTGTAGAAACACGATGAGGCATCATGGCAACAGGTCTCTAAGTTCAGTCTCCTCCCTCAGCGCCATGAATCCAGAGTTGCTCACAAAGCATGCAGGTGGTTGATAGTGCCAAGATCCAAAGACATCCTCGGAACTACTTTCATATTCAAAAAACACAGAGAGTAGGTTTGCTGATTTGTTACATTGCCACAAAATAACTCTTTGTTCCCCCTCTTACTACTCTCTCCGGAAAGGGATATAGCTGTGGCTTCTTGTCAAAAATCGCTAATGTAAAATTTGTCCATTTTTTTCCTTAGAAAAGTTTATTTTATATTCACATCTCTCCTTTCTTGTGGTCATCTTCAGCAAATTACTTGGATTCTCCTTATTTCTTTGTGACAGAAGGCCATAAGGCATTTCTACTAAAGAGACCTTTAAGAGACAAAGCAAAATTACATCTGGGCAGCTGTTTTTTGTAGGTTACAGGGCAAATTCACATGAAGCTTGTACAACTTCCTTGGACTCAGTGGAGTTGCTCTGTATTTTTGATACAGGTATGCCAATAGTGGTAGACTTGACCTGTGATTCTGGCTTAAAGTGTGTCACAAAGAAACAATTAAAGTTTAAATCTGTGTTTGCGTCTCTAGGACTTCTAAGCAGAGGCACCTCACTTCTGTGTACAGATAGACTTCCTCCTGGGCTTTCCTTACAGCAGTGCTGGTAGTACAAATTTTGGGTTTTCTTGTACATTAAAGAGGTACAGAAGGCTGATAAAGTATAATTTGAGAGAAGAGAACTGAGCCTGGGCTTCCAATTCGGGACTCCTATGTGAGTCTCACAGGGAAAAAGCTGTATTCCAGCATCTTAGGAGAAGTCAGATCTTCAGCCTCTTCTCTGGTCTTCTGTGGTGTCTGGTTATGGGACAGATTAGGGATAGTATTAAACCTTTGTGTGGCCACGTGGTGCTGGGTTTTTGTCTGGGTGGGGTGGGGAGTTCTGTTGGGGTTTTTTTGTTTGTTTGAAGTTCAAGTTTAGATTTGTCATAGTTGTGTGAGTGTCTCTTCTGTTTGTTTTTCCTTCCACTGCTCCTCCCTATTTTATGAGACGATCTCTGAGCTTTGGAAAATTGTTCTGAATTGAAATTTGGCACAGATATCTTCAGGCAGAACAAATTTGAAAAATATAGTTGTAAAGCACGCTCAGGATTTTAAGAAACTCTTCCAATACAGAGTGGTCGACTAACCTGTTCAGTCACTGACTCACAGTGCATGATGTGTAAAGATCAAAAAATTTGATATTTTAAGTGAGTGGTTTCTTTAGAAGTTGTTTGTATCTAGTGATATTTTCATTCAGGAAGATGTCTTTTTACTTTTCATCCAATATTGTGCTCTTTAAAGCTAGAGGTCATATTGGTAAAGATGTGCTAGTTGTGTAGGTGAGGATTATCACTCTTTGCAGGTGATGTCATGAATGTTTATGGGATGGGACTTGAACTTGAATTAACTAGGATTAACTGGTGTAGTGTGAGTCATGGTATATTATATTTATGACTACACACACAGATAATGAGTTAGACTGCTATGACTAGTGCATGCATCAAAAACAAGGTAGAGTAGGCGATAATATTTGTAGCATATTGCTACAACAAAATTTTGCTTTTCTGAATTGAAAAGTCATAGAACTGTACTAACACAAATATATTTTTTACTGGGGAGAAAAACAGCATGAAATGAGATTTCTATTTTCATTAGGCTTTTCCAACCTTTCATGCCATTTCTGGTTACTTACTATTTATGTAGTTGTTCCAGTAGACAAGCTTGAATCCTTCCCCAGAAAATCCTTGGCCTTGCTGCAACCTCTCATTTGTGAGCTGTGCTATTTTTTGTTGAGAGTGATCTCATTGAAGCCATTGGAGTTATTTGTAGAATGAGAGAGCTACATCCAAAATGAGAGCCAAACAAGTTAGGTCAGACATCGTGTCATAGGCTTCCTAAATGTGTCCAGGTCCCATGCACTGTCTAGTAAATTTGAGTTCTCTCTGGTGGCTGCAGGCAAGACTTGAGTCCCATGAACATAGTGATGTGCCATGGAGTGCACGCTCAGCCAGCACCTTTATTGGCTAGCTGCGTGGAGGCAGCTCGTGTCCCTCAAGCTCCCAGAGATGGAAGCAGAAAGCATCCATAGGCTTGGAACAGCTTGCACAGACCTACCTGCAGCTGTTTCTGAAACTGATAGCCTTGATTTCTTCTCCTTGCTTCTACCAGTAACTAAAATGCTGCCAACAGCGACATTCGCTTTCTTAATCTCCAATCTTGTCTTTTTTGTTGGTAGCTTGAAAGCAAAATTCAGCTAATGATATATTTATTTCTGTATCAGGCTATCAATTCACATGCACCTCATTCCCTATTAAAAAGGCAAATACGTAATATCTAATTATCTGATACACTTTGGAAGGAAGATTAAAAATATTTGAAAAATCAATTGAATTTAGGTCTGTATATTTTTAAAATGTGGATTGTATGCAGCTGGCTCTGGCTGTGTTTTTTTGGTTTGCTGTCAGTCTTTAGAATATGACTGTTTTAAAGCTGAATAAATATCTAACAACCAAGAGATAATAAAAACATTATTTAATATTGTATTCCCAGTGGCTAAGGAAAGGTTGCAAACCCTGATATCTGGTTAGTGGCCCCAAAGGTTTTCTAGCAAGTTATTTAACTATCCATTTATTCATTTAATTTATAGCAGTTAATGAGAGCTAAAACACAGCCACAGGATTCAGGTTCCCAGAAAAACAGACATAAATTATGACCAGGTTTAAAGAGCGTGACTTATCAAGCTATCATCCTGGTAACCACCAGGAGTTTGGTGTCTGCACGACAGATATTTATGGTTATCCAGTTCTGCCTTCCAGGGTAGAGCTTTCTTTTAGTCCTCATTGCTACCCTGCCAGTTCACAGTCATCTTTTCTTCAAGACAGGGAAAGATTATGAATCAGGCATTGCAGGGCACGTATGAAGTGCAATTGAAAATGAAGTGGGTGTTTGTAAATGGATAGGATAATTCTGTATGGCATGCTTACTGTCTGATATAGGTTACAGAATTGCAAGCACCTCTATGCAGTTTTTGGAAAACAAACAGATATCCTTGTTATATTCTATTAGCCTAGATCAAAGCTAGTTCACAAATAAATACTTTGTATTATGGAACATCTTTCCTAAATTTTAATATAATTTTGTCCTCCATTTGCCAAGGTTTTAAGGTCCATATGGCTCAGTCTTGTATTTGTTCTGGAGGAAAGGACACTCATTTATCATAATATTCTTGTAGTAATCATCAGAAGTGTTATATGGTCTTGGGGTTGTCTCCTCTAAAAACTCTTAGATGTGCTAATAGGTGATTGTGGAACTGAGGTCCTTGTAGGGTTGGATCCTCAAAAGGTGCTTGATTCAATGTGTATTTTTTGGGGTATATAGGGATATAAAGGTTTATATAAGATTATGTATAATGAAGTTAGTGGTATAGAATTATGAGATATTTGATTAAAGGAATGCTCAATTGTTCAGTTCCTTAAAGACTAGCTTAGTCTAGATATACGGAAACAAGCATTCTTAATGTAAGTTATTATAGTTTTGGTATTGTAACCAAATGTATCCGTGTTCATAGCAGTCGTAGAATAAAATGGAAAGTGAAAATTAAACAGGAAAAAATTTACTGCAGTCTCAATCATGCTGAGTTATTGTAGTCATGTAAGAACACTTAGAAAAGCATGAAGTAATATTATAGAAACTTGGCATACTAACTGTCTGGCAAGCAAAATGTTGCAGTATTATATAAGTTAATATTTCTTGATACACGCTGACATTTTAGTTAAAGCTTTTAAATTATTTTAGACTTTAATGGAGAATATGCATACCTTTTTCTGCATTCCTGGCAACCTCTCCAGGTTATTTGGTGTGGAGCTGACTTGATTGTGATCTGTTCTCTATACTTGTAACTTGGAAATTTTAACTTAGGCAGTTTTTGATTGTGTGTAGAGGTTGAGTGGGAACTTCTCTGACTTTATATCACTCATCTGAATGTTTTCTTTTCTTCTATTTCTACTCAGCATGTGATAAACTCCATTTTATACAGTAGGACACCATGTATGTAGCTGTGTAGACAGCTTCTCTTTGACTGCATCAAAGTACACAAACCAAGGTAACTGGTTCTTGCAACCTGCACATTTGCTTCTGCTCTATCATTCAGTCTGCCAGTGTTGCTTTTCAGAGGTTGGTAAGAGGTACTCTCCTTTATCCAAAGGGAACTGGCTTCCAAAACAAGCCACTTAACAGCATACAGAGATGGATCTGGGAGCAGCGCGCTGCTACTGGGCAGCATTTCTTTGGTGTAGAGGTGTTGTGAGGGTTTTAAGTGTGGTTTACTCTGAGCTTGACAGAGAAGGATTTTAAAATAGTGGAAATAAAGCATTGCTCTGCTGTGCTTTGCCTGGGAGTGACCTCGCATCTTGTGTAGCCGCTGTGGCTGCCAGCAGTAGT
Organism: Numenius arquata; assembly: GCF_964106895.1. NCBI lineage: Eukaryota > Metazoa > Chordata > Aves > Charadriiformes > Scolopacidae > Numenius > Numenius arquata. Next base: position 22,248,665 of record NC_133576.1, read on the forward strand.
CCCTGCTTTAGAGCATGTACCCCAGTTTCAATATTTTATTGTTTGGAGATAACGCTTTCATCTTGTGACATGCTTACAGTCCCCGTAAACTGCTGGAAGAGCATTGCAGGGAATGATCATGCTAAACTCTGGGAGAGAAATACAGCTCTGGAGGGAATACAGAAACTGTTTCAGGAAGTACAATTAGGTGTTCTTACAATTAGGTGGATAAGGAACTGGCTGAATGGCCACACTCAAAGGGTTGTGGTCAATGGTTCAATGTCCAATTGGTGGCCAGTGATGAGTGGAGTTCGTCAGGGGTCGGTACTGGGACCAGTGCTGTTCAACATCTTTGTCAGAGACATGGACAGTGGGATAGAGTGCACCCTCAGCAAGTTTGCTGACAACACCAAGCTTGGTGGCGCGGTCCACACACTGGAGGGAAGGGATGCCGTCCAGAGGGACCTGGACAGGCTTGAGAGATGGGCTCGTGCAAATCACATGAAGTTCAACCAAGCCAAGTGCAGGATCCTGCACCTGGGACCTGGCAATCCCAGGCACAAATACAGGTTGGGCAGAGAATGGCTGGAGAGCAGCCCTGAGGAGAAGGACTTGGGGGTGCTTGTGGATGAGAAACTCAACATGAGCTGACAATCCGCGCTGGCAGCCCAGAAAGCCAACCGCATCCTGGGCTGTATCAAGAGAAGTGTGGCCAGCAGGTCGTGGGAGGCGATTCTACCCCTCTACTCTGCGCTCGTGAGACCCCACCTGGAATACTGTGTCCGGCTTTGGAGTCTTCAGCACAGGAAGGACATGGACCTGTTGGAACGGGTCCAGCGGAGGACCACGAAAATTATCAGAGGGATGGAGCACCTCCCCTATGAAGACAGGCTGAGAGAGCTGGGGTTGTTCAGCCTGGAGAAGAGAAGGCTCCGAGGAGACCTCATAGCAGCCTTCCAATATCTGAAGGGAGCCTACAGGAGAGCCGGAGAGGGACTCTTTGTCAGGAGATGTAGTGACAGGACAAGGGGTAATGGTTTTAAATTGGAAGAGGGGAGATTTAGATTAGATATTAGGAGGAAATTCTTTACTGTGAGGGTGGTGAAGCACTGGAATGGGTTGCCCAGGGAAGTTGTGGATGTCCCATCCCTGGAAGTGTTTAAGGCCAGGCTGGATGGGGCTTTGAGCAACCTGCTGTAGTGGAGGTGTCCCTGCCCATGGCAGGGGGGTTGGAACTAGATGATCTTTAAGGTCCCTTCCAACTCTAACCATTCTATGATTCATGCTTTGTTGTTTCCAGGTTAGATTTTAAGATGTGAATGGTGTGCTCAGACATAATAGTAACTTCAAGTTGGTTATCTTTCCCACTGTCTTGTTTAAGCCTGATTTTAGCAGGATGTTACAAAAGTACCTTGATATTCTAATGGCATACCAATAGCTTGGGCATTAAAAGCAAGGTGTATGCAAGAGAAACTGCATGGACTAATGTATCCTATAGAGAAAGGGGTGGATAAAGTCTGTGTGGCTGTGGCCAGGGTAATTCCTCCTCAGTACATCTCAGACTGAGGTGTAGACATCTGCTTGCATACATTCCTGGCAGTCAGAGTGCAACTGGACAGGGAGCCAACCTGATGACATACCCTTTATATCTTAAGAAGGAAGTAAGGAAAGACACTGACCATTTAGCTCTGCATGGCCTGTTTCAAATTAAATAGGAATCAGCAATCCAATGCCTTCCCTTGCATTAAATGACTGTGTATTAAAGAGAAAAATAACCAAGATATCCACATAAACATAAGATACAAAGCAGAGAAGGTGGACAAATGCCCAGAGATCATCCAGATAGTGCTTTCTCCCTCTTAGTTTTCTGAGAAGTTTTCATCTCCAAGCAGAGAGGGTGGGAAGTTTACCCTGTCTTCAGAAAGAGTGAGGTGTTTCTGCTTTGTATGGTGAAGGGTGTGTTAGATGATGTGCAGAGTGTGTTTACACTGGTAAGTGGAGAATACAATTTTAGTAGCCGTGTTTGTGAGGGCCAGTGTGCCGGTGGAGGGGTTCTGGAGCTTGAATCCTGCTAGCCAAAAGGATAATCTGGGGAGATTAATATTAGAGGACATTCTACTGCCGCTTACTAGGATTTGAGGAGGGAATTGAGGGTTAAATTAAATGTGAAATAAATAAACTGAGTCAAGTCCCATGGTTGTTTCATTATGGTCACCACTCACTGTCTTGTGGATAAACTCAACTGACTCAACCAATTGATTAGGTATTGGGGAGGTGGCATGCTGAACTTGCTGTAGGAACTGCCCTGTGAAAAACTGGAAAAATAATAACTACATATCACAGAAACATTCAAATAATGTAATCTAGCCTGTATTTTATACTTACATCTGCTGCCCCGCTGGTCATTGTAGATTTACTGTGCTTGTTCTAAATTCTAAATGTTGTTTTATAATCTCTTGGGTGGAGTTTTCTTTGATCTATTGCTTGGTGCTTCATGATCACCTAATGAAAATCTCCACTAAAATAGTTTAATATGTAGGATAGATACTCATCACTGGGTAAAAAAACTGGCTGGATGGCTGGGCCCAAAGAGTGGTGGCGAATAGAATTAAATCCAGCTGGTGGCTGGTCACAAGTGGTGTTCCCCAGGGCTCAGTATTGAGCCCAGTTCTGTTTAATATTTTTATCAATAATCTGAATGAGGAGGTTGAGTGCAGTCTCAGTAGGTTTGCAGATGACACCAAGTTGGGTGGGAATGTTGATCTGCTTGGGGTTAGGAAGGCTCTACAGAGGGATCTTGACAGGCTGAATGGATGGGCTGAGCCCAATGGTACGAGGTTCAACAAGGCCAAGTGCTGGGTCCTGCAAGTGGGCCACACCAGCCCCGTGCAGTTTACAAGTTTGGGGAAGAGTGGCTGGAGAGCTGCCTGGCAGAAAACGACCTGGGGGTGTTGGTCGACTGTTGGCTGAACATGAGCCAGCAGTGTGCCCAGGTGGCCAAGAAGGCCAATAACATCCTGGTTTGTATCAGGAATAGTGTGGCAAGTAGGACTCGGGAGGTGATCATTCCCCTGTACTCAGCACTGGTGAGGCTGCATCTTGAATACCATGTTCAGTTTTGGGCCCCTCACTCCAAGAAAGACATTGAGGTGCTGGAGCACATCCAGAGAAGGGCAACAAGGCTGGTGAGGTTTATGTCCTCATAAGAGGAGCGGCTGAGGGAGCTGGAATTTTTTAGCCTAGAGAAAAGGGGGCTGAGGGGAGACCTTATACCTGTCTACAACTACCTGGAAGGAGGTTGTAGCAAGGTGTGTGTAGGTCTCTTCTCCCAAGTAACAGGCAAAGGATGAGAGGAAATGGCCTTAAGTTGTGCCGGGGAGGTTTGCATTAGATATTGGGAAAAACTTTTAAACTGAAAGGATTATTAAGCATTGGAACAGGCTGCCCAGGGAAGTGGTTAAGTCACCATCCCTGGAGGTCGTTAAAAGAGATGTAGACATGGCATTTAGGGACATGGTTTAGTGGTGGACTTGGCAGTGCAAGGTTAATAGTTGGACTCAATGATTATAAAGGTCCCTTCCAACCTAAATAATTCTATGATTTAGGATAGGTCTTAGGAGCTGCTAACAAAAGTTTAAATCTTTTCAGTAGCATGTACATACTTTAGCTACCTTGGTTATGTGAGATAGTAAGTATTAAAAGTAATTATTTACATCCATATGAGCTTCTCTGGCCTCCCCTCCTCCAGTAACAGTGCAGGAAGAGAGCAAAGAAAAAGCTTTTTTGGAACAATTTCCATATCAGGCTGCATTGTTTGCTAAGTCATAAAGAGAGCTGAGCCACACACAGTTGTTGCTGTGAGGTCTCTGCTCTTGCCTGCTGGCTTGCTGAACACCTGCATCTAACCACCTGTTCTTACTCAAACCAAAAACCCCCAAAGTACTTAAAAACCTAAAAATGCCTTAAAAACAACCACCCTGCCCCGAGCAGCCACATATTAATTCTTAAGCTGCTCTCTGAAATATGCCTACCAGGAAGGAAGGGAAAGGATGGGTGGATGGGAGATCAAAACAATCTAGAGATGTTACTTACTATAAATCTCAACTGGAAAAATTATATTGCATATCTTTCATCTAGTGCAGGGATTGAAAAGACAGTCTGGTATCTTACCTACTTCTAGTTATATTGCAGATGTTTTCTGCTGGAAATCTTCATGACTTCAGATGTGATTGTGTCTCTAGTTAACCTCTAGTTATTTGACCTTACTTCATTAGAGAAAACGCATCTGTTCTCTTATTAGGAGATCTGACTTCAATACTGTGAAGTGAAGCTTTGCTTATTTTATGCTTACTTTTCTAGAAAAGTTAATTAACTATTTTCTGAAACATATGTAAGATACAATTTGTAATATATTTGGCTATTTTATTTTTGACAACAGACAGATGATTACCTTCGAAAATAATAACAGATTTTAATCTAAATAAGTATCTAAATTATAGTTGTTGAGTTGTAAAGAAAAACAAATTCAGCTAATCCCTATTTGCATGTGCCAATTAGCTAAGTGTTAATCAATCTCCTATATAAATGAAAATGAGAAGACTCAGCTCTCTGGTAAGATAATGTTTCTCATTAACAAGTAAAACCTCCTAGTGCTATTACAGGAGAAAAAAATTTCTGTTTCTCTTCCTGTTTAAAAAACCAATAAAACACAGCTACAATGTCATTTATGAAAACTGTGCCCTCTGCAGACTTAGTATTGTTACAATCTGTCAAAAGTTCTCCTTAAAATCCTAATTCAGTCTTTAGCATGACATTCCTTTGCTAAAGTATGCTTAAAAAGCATACTGGATCCCAATGAAACAAACTAACCGCAGAATTCTCATAAATTATGTGGGCATACAAAGCAGAATAGTTGAATAACTCCAGAGTGGTTTTTTGTTAGAACAGTCATCTGTAATTTGAATTTTTTTTTCAAAACCAAATTTTGCATACCTGGATGTTGAGATATGTTGGGTCAAAATATTATGACAGCTTGTAAATAACCAAAAAGAATGCAGCCATAGTTCCATTGACATGCACTATTGTTCTCCAACTTCTTTCCCCAGTGTTTTCTTATACTTTTGAACGATATATCTTAGTACATTGCCTGGGAAGTATGAGCCTAGTAAACACAGATTCCCATGTGAGGCATTGTGGTGGTGAGAATACATTGTTTTTTCTATGGAGAAACCAGGAATAAACATTTTAATGGCTTTTTGGACATTGTGTATATGAGTGGGAAAATAATTATTTCTACCCTTCCCAGATACCTACAGTTCAGGCTGGGACCCAGTTGTTTTTATTAGTGAGGAAGATTATAAGGAGGTGAAGTAACCTGTCTGAGGTTGATGAGGAAATCTGTCTCCAGCTCAGCATTACAACTCACTGTTTTCAGGTTAGCAGCTCTCTGTTTGGCCCAGTGAGTTGCCTTCCCAGCCCACTTGACTGCCTGTCTCTTGTGCCCTTTAAAGATAGACTCAGTCAAGCAGCTAGTTGTCACCAAAGGCTGGGGAGAGCCACTGGCCATTCAGATTTCACTGGGCACCTGCTGTTGCTAAATCATAAACTTTGTCTGGGCAGAAAGTGAGAATTTCATGTGGGTCTTTTTGTGGCAGACAGGCTGGAATGGGATCTTGCTGCTATACAGCTGATGTCTCTCAACCTGTATACTACGCATGTGAAGGTCAGCTCTTCTGTTAGGAACCCCATACCCAAGGCTGTGGGGGAGAGTCTTCGGCTGATGATGTTGTGCTGCCTATGTGCACGCAGCCTGGAGGTGTTTCTCCCATCCATTGAGTCTCCTTTATGTCCATCACATGGTAATGGAGCAAGTGCTCCCTGGCAACATCAGATCTTTGTATGTGCACCACCACACATCTGTGTGTTTGCCTAAGATATATTAGGTTCCAGGGATTATGGGTTTATTACCCACTTTCTAAAAGTGTTTTGAAAGTTAAAAAATTCCATCCTGCTCTGTGCAAGGGGAAGAGATGCAAACCAGAATTTAATAAAAACTCCATGGAGATAAATACCAGCTTATTCTGTTAATCTCCAGATATTCTAGAGACCCCTCTGCAAGCAAAATATGGCCATGTCTAGCAAATATTAGGAACTTCTGCACATAATAGCAATTGTCTATACAAGCAGAATCATATCAGACTTCCCATGTTGAAAGCGCTGCATGCATTGTCAAGCCACTTCAATGGACATATGGTTGTAAACAGGTGAATATCCTCAGGACTACTTATACATGTTAGTATGGAAGTATTATTTATCGATGTCCAGCCATCTTCACCACCATCCAGTTTAATACAAATTTTCTGTGTGGTTGCATGTGGTTTTTTTGTTTGTTTGTTTATTTGGTTGGTTGGTTGGTTTTTTGGGGTTTTGTGTTTGTTTGCCTTTCCTCCCACCGCCAAGAGCAAATTCAACTTTTAGATGTGTGTCCTTTCAAAATTGAAAAATGAAACAGCAGGCATATGACGTGAGAAAGAAGTGAGCTTTTTCAAAAAGGTGTGATCGTGAAGTGCTCTGCTGTAACTGGATAGAGATACTGACACACAGTGGGCTTGCAAATGTGGAATGGACCCCAGACGGGTGGGCTGTTAGATACGTGTTTACCCCACCAAGTTGACTTAACTCCTGTAATCGCGTTGTTTGGTAACATCTTCAGAGACTGATGATGAGTTGCTCACAACAGTTTTGGGTGCTTTGTTCAGGTCTATTTGCTTGGCTGCTGCTTCTGTGGCTGCTATCGACCAGGTGTTGGCATTTGACAGGCACGCAGGGCTGTAGCAGGGAGAGCTGTGAGCTGGGATGAGCAAGGGTGCTCTCTCAGAGATACTTGGTTCTCTGCACACTGAAATAAATAAAAGGGAAAGGGAGGAAAGATGCAAGTTCCAGAATGAGAATTTTTTTTTTTAATTTTGTTTTGTTGTGCTTGAATACTGTAAAAGGGTATTTGGTTGCATGGTATGAGATAACACTAACCACATGTTTCATACCAGTTGTAAGCCTCATAGGTCGCCTTTGGAAGGGTTTGTTTTCTGTATGGTTACTTGATGATTTCAGGCAGAATATGACTTCATTTATATTTTCAAGTGTGTTTTAAAAGACAAAACTAAACCCCTTTAACTTTCTTTTCTTTTGGTGTATACCAGTATATAATTATGCAAGTGTACTGATTATGCATACACTTAGCATACATGTTATGATATTAAATATCATTCCTATCAATGATTGTCCTCTGAGGTTGAATACGTCTCACTTTCCCCTGGATCACAGGGAAAGCTCGTATCAGAGACAGTGGTCCCCAGCATGTTTTCATCTGTAACTAACGAACCTGGTAGATAAGGGTTGTTCCAGTAGCATAGATACAGTGAAAACTGTTCAGAGTTGGGTCCAGGTGCAGAAATAACAGGGAGTTGCCTTTGGCAGTGGAAGCCTGTGAGGAGATTTTGGGACAGGGCTGCTATTTCGCTGGTGGCAATGGAGGGGCTAGTTGCGGCCCCCCAGATGCTCTAAGAGTAGTAGCTCCCCAGGATCTTTGTGGCCTTTTCCTCCTTTTGTTCAAGCTCTAACTCTTTATTTTCCTGCCCTTTTGCTTTCCTTGGTAATTTCCTCTGCCCTGTGCAGCCTTCTTACCTGTGGAAAAAATTCAGTTTGGCATATTCTTTTGGGGTTGCTTGAACTGATTGCGGCGCAAAACCATTTGCTGAGTGTAGCCTGAAAGTCCCATGGGCTGGTGGCAGAAGAGTGAGACAACCAGGGTAGCTGCAAACGAATAAGGTTTTAGAATCATCTGGTTATTCTTTTATGAGCCTGATAAATAACATACGTATAAAATTTGTACAGTAAATTATATTTATGTGTAGAGAAGGTGGAGAGTGGAGTCTACAATGCTTGTAGGCAAAGTGCAAAATGTGTATGCTATCTCTGTGATAAGTATGAATGTATTTTACCAAAATGAATTTTATTTAAAAAAAATAAATTTTTAGGTTCTTTTAAGGGTCAGTTTTAACATGCAAAAGCATTATCTCTGAAAATGTCATCCTGAAAATTTGTTAGTAGGTGTCATGATTTTGAGGAGTAGATGTACGCTCATGTAGTGTTTAAAAATTCAGGTGTCTCATGTGGCAAGCTATTCACTTAAGAAAAACCCCAACAACAACCAATCAACCAAACAACAAAAAAACACCCCCCCAAAAAAATTCCAAAGAAATCAACACCCTAAAACAAAAAACCCCGCCAAAAATACCCACCTAATCTCCCAACCCTACCAAACAAAACAAAAAATCCACTTTTAAATCTTTTGCTCTTAGTTGTGTCAATGTAGGCATGAAGTATCCACAAGCATACAACTGGCAAAAGAAGGAACAATCATTTTCTGTGTCTGCTTCAGCATTTTGGGAAAATTACAGGATATGAGACCAATTCGGGTTTTTTTAGCCGTACTTTGGATGATGGATATATTAACTGACTTCCTACCAAAGCTTTCTAAGCCTCGTCATAAGTTACCTCTGTATGTATACAACTCTAAGCTATTGACTAGCTCTCTGATAGACCAGTGGGAGTCATCCTGGGTGTATAATTATATGTGTACTTGCTGAACCATGTTGCTGAACACCTTTTCTAGAGAGAGTGACGTTAAAAGGGACTGTTAGGGAAGTCATGGAGAGGCAAGGAAGGAATGCTTCTTTCATAATAAAATCTGAGGTGGAATGTGATCACTTCTGGCCAAAGGGCTATCCTTGTGAGGTCTATGTGTTCAGCAACTGCTCTAATTCATGGTATCTGTGCCCAGGGATACTCAGCCTCACCCCCCCTTCACCTGCAAGCATCGCTATAAGTACATCCATTTGATGTGCCGAGAGCTTGACTGACTTCAAAAAAACCTGCAGAGTACTTCCTTATTTCAGCAGTTTGTTTTGGTTTTAAAGCTGGATCAGATGTGTGACCTGGCTTGTGGTAGAGCATTTACGAGCATTTAGTAAATGTACTGGGATGGGACAGCAGGTGTTAGAAGGGTAAAGACTGTCACAGTTCAAAGTTTTGCATTGAAGAATCATGGCCTGAGTTGGCCTTCCTGACCTGCCGAGGTACTTGGAAGCTGAACTGCACAAAGGACCTGGCCTGTGCCAAGTTGCCCTTGGCAAGGGCCAGATCCTGGTTGTTTGTAGGCACACTGCAATGTCTGTGGAGCAATGCTGTCAGGAGGGCAGGTGGCTCTCTCCAGTGAGGGAGTTTGTCTGCAGTAGTGGTGGTGGGCAGGAGTTCAGCAGTGCAGCACAGGGAAGGCACTAAACTTGTTAAGTGACCCCATTTTTTGTTTCCAGCCTCAGAAATGCATTAAACTGTTCCAATAAATAAATACATAAAATTACAAAGACTAGATAACGTGCCTAGAGTGGAACATATGGTATTGTTCCAATGTTAAGGCACAAAAGCTTTTTCAATAACTTTATTTAAATCCTCAGACTAGACTAAATTTTCTTCAAATGGTTTTTTTCATTCTAAAATGACATGAAATGTTGGAGTTTCTGCTAAAAATAACAGCACAACCATTTCTTCCCCCTCCCCTCTATACAATAACAAAAACTTTCAGCAAGAACCCCAAAACAACACTGAAAAAATGGTGGTACTTTAAGAGACATCAATTTTTCTATTATATTTTATTGGGAAAGAAGGACTGAACTTGAGCCAAGTTTTAAATGTCTGCAATAAACCACTACCTCTTCCCCTACTGACCTTTCTTGAAAACAAAAGACCCTACAAAAACTCTCTACTAGGTTTCATTAGTTCTCGAACTGGATATTGATCTCACACCAATTTCACCTCAGTCAATTTGACTAACTTGAACAGAATTGCTCTTGATTGAGAGCAATGGGGAACTAGAGACCGGAGCTATCACCAATGAGTTAAGTATAATTACTCATTCTCTTCTCAATGCTCTGCAGTTAATGTTCAAGTTAATCTGCTACATGGCATGCCTATTATTTTTACTTTTTTTCTCTTCCTGTATTTTAAGATGAGTTAATGCAGTAATTTCCCTGTGTATTTCACAGTAAAGACAGACGTAGCCATTTTAGCCAATTCTATATACCTTGGCATGAAGGATTCTTAGGAAACTGAAATAAGATGTTTTTCAAGTATATGTGTATTTTCTGGACAAAACCACTACTGCAAGGATGGAATTCCAGTTAATACCCAATGAAGTTATTTTTTGGGTTGGCTGTTGTACTCACAAGAGCCTTTAGGTTTATGAACCAAAATTTGTTTCAATACTATAGCTTGTGATGTGCAAGTAGGTGATAATCTAGTACTCGTGATTGCCTCCTGACCAGTCAAGTGTTCTTTGTTTGCTGTTATTAGAAAGGCGACAACATGGAGTAGCCTTGGGAAGATTTTCAAATACTGAACTCTGTGAACATGTTTCCACATTTGTTTGAGAGTTGGATTTCCATTAATTATTTTCCTAGAGAGCAAGTTGCTTTCGGGAGTATTAATGAAGGAAAACTTTAGTCTTTAAAACACTGTAGGAGAAAATATGTGGAATTACAGCAAGTTCCCACATACAGAACGCTTGGTCATGGAGAAGTGTGATCTATTTTTGAAGTTCGTGTAGAGGGTCAATGATTGAATTGCAAATATAGCCCCACACTTCCATACTAATGAACAAGCCCCACATATTTTGTATGAGTCACTACAAGCATTGTCTTGGTATCTGAAGTAAACACAAGGAAAAACAGTTAGATAGCTCTTTAATTATCCTACTTAAAGTAAAAATGAATAGCCAACCTCTTCAGCCCCCAAAACAATCTCTCGTTTTTGCTATAGATCTGACTGGTACAAGACAGTACTTTTGTACTTTTTTTCCCCACAATTGTCATCGGCCTCATGATGTGTCACATTTACCTCAGAAATAGCTTGAATGTGGAGACAATGTGCTATGAAGTCCATGACATTTTTTTTTTTTCCTCTTTTTTAAGGATACAGCTTTGCAAAACTTATTTTCCCCAAATCCCCAAACAGTTTCGTACAATTTGAATCTCTTGGTGTAAGGGTGCACTGAAAGGCATGCTTGATTCCTTTCTGCATGCTTTAAGTAACATGCTGTTACTTAAACAGGCTTGTGAATAAATATCCCCGATATCACAATGAGAGGCTTAGGTCTCCCCTTCAGTCTGCATGATATTGGTGGTCTCGTTGGCTTCAGTGATGCTGCTCGAGGCAGCAAGGTTACTGATGCCTATTTTTGCAGAGTGAGGTCTGAAGTTAAGTGAATGATGTGCAAGAGAATGCTGATCAATAAGGTGAGGGCATGGCAGAAAGGAGATGTTATTTAGCTTTGTAACAGCTTGACTTTTAACTATACCAGGCATTTACTTAGGTCCTAGTGTTGATACTATGCTGAAATGTTTTCAGACTTTTGTTAAATTCAACTAGCTGAAAATAAACGTTTGGTGTGACAGTGAAAATCTATTGGGTGTTTCAGTCTTTCAACAAGTGGATAATTTCCAAACAATAGTGTTGCGGGGGGAAACCCAGAAATCATTCTATCTAGGTTGTTCTCTGCCATCTAGATATGTCAGACTGCAGTTCTGAAGCGTGTGGGATGACTTTGTAAATCTCATGATGACAGTGTGCCACCCTACAGGAGGGTATTTTCACAAAGCTATGGAAACTGCATTTATTTTTTCAGTTCCTTGCCTGTTTCTGTTTCTCTGTAGGGCCCTGTGCTGCCATTTTTATGCTGACTAGTTCTTCATTGCCCACTTTGACTCTTTCATTACCGTGAACAGTGATATTACAGTGCAGTGGCCATCATGCTTCAGGTGCAACTTGCAGTTAAGTGAAACTACTGTGGTACAGCAGTACAGATTTATGCAGTGGGAATGGGAGGTAAAGAATTTGACACCATCAGACATTTTTATAAAGGGACTTTATCATACTTTTTCTTGAGCTCTTTATTTGTTTTAAATACACAGCTAGGAAGGTAGCACCACAATTTTGAGTTCATCTAATATTCAGAAGAGAAATAAGTGGTCTGACAGTATTTAAAATTTCTTGCACACACATTCAAAATAACATGAAGAATTTATTGTCAGCTTCATGTACTGTGGGGAAGAGGGATGAACTTTTAAAACTAATCTTTGTGTCATATAGATAAATTAGAGAAGCATTGTTTATTTCCTTATGGATAGGGAACTACCACATTGGTCACGTATTTAAATTCTTTTCAGTGTCTAATCTCTGTTTATGTTTGTATTTGTGGTAAAAGGCTCCCTTCGGTTGATCTATGAGCGTGCAGATGTAAACTGTGGTAGTAACTAGAGCCTCAAAAGTCTTTCTGTGCTCTTGCAACACACTGCTCTGTTTCATAAATCTTAATTCTTTAGGCATACTCTCTCTTAAATTTTACAAACCTCTGTGAGGTCATAGGTTTTGTTTGCCTAAGGCATGCATTTTTCCTCATTGATATACCCTCTCATTACTTTTTTTGAAGTTTTCCAGTGATCCAGTTTCACTTTTAGCAGTAGAACTGCCAAGATAGAAGGGGTGCTGGACCCTTGCATCTTCTGTGAGAAGGTTGTGGCAAGACAGTGGATGACACAACTGCTAAAGCTTTGCACTATTAATTTGACCATTATTACAATGGTGCCTAATGGAAATAGATTTGTAATGGCCAAATCCTGTCTGAATGTGCTAATTAATGTGAAGTTATGACAGACAATGCTGTAGGTTGTTCCAGGGCATGGGGATGGCTGTGGCTGAGGGAAATAACCCATTCCGCTACCAGGAGTGCTCAGCCTCATGGAGAGGAAATACAGAAAATACAATAGTTCCTGTCTTGGCTAATGTTGTGGTGAGGAAGACTTTTTTTCATCAGTTCCTCACAGACAGTGCAGGTTATTTAAGTCTTCAAATAGTCACAGTGATGGTAAATTATTGTTGCCACCGTCTCATATCCATACGGACCAATGGGCTCCATACATTAATTTCATATGTCTGTGTATGTTTAAACAAGAAATTCTACAGATATATTTAAGATATCTCGCTATGTCAAAACAAATTGCTGCTTTTGTGTTCTTCAAGGCAGAGTAGGCTTAAAAGAACCTCATGAAATTAAGTCAAAATTTCACACTAAAAATTTATGGAGGACTCGAAAAAGAAAAGTTCAGAAAGGCTAAGTTTTCAACCATGATCCAGCCTTGCGACCATTCAAAAATGATGATATGAAACAGATAGAATCTATGATGCCTTTTTATTTACCTTTAGTATCTTAATATTGAGGGTGTACCTGAGTTAGATTTTGAAGCTTTTCTTTTAAACAAGGGTAGCTAGAAATGTAATAAATAAATAAACCCATTGCCTGATTTTTTTATTTTTTATTTTTCCCAAGAGCTGGGAATTTTAGAAAACCTTTGTGCTGATGTCATGTGTCAGCAGCAATGGATATAGAACCACAAAGTGAATATTTTTATCTTGCTTATGCATAGTGATTTTCTGCTGTGGTCGTGTTTCTGATTAAGAGAGCTAAATCTTTCCTCAGATGTCACTATGCACAGGTCAAAATATGGAATACACGTCTACCTGGACACCTGAGTTTAGCTGGAAATAATGATGATGATGTTTTCTATTGGCTTCGTTTGTCCTTTTAGAGCTTAAAATATGCAAGGTGGAAATTATATTAGTGCACTCAGGCTTTGTTTTCTCCTTCTGCATGTCATGAATACCATGTTGGCTGCTGTGTTTAAGAGCTAGGCTGTAAACAGAATGGGTTTCACGGAATCACAGAATTGTCAGAGTTGGAAGGGGCCTCTAGAGGTCATCTAGTCCAACTCCCTCGATAGAGCAGGATCGCCTGGAGCACATTACTCAGGACTGCATCCAGGCAGGTCTTGAAAATTTCCAGAGAAGGGGACTCTACAACCTTCCTGGGCAGCCTGTTCCAGTGCTCTGTCACCCTCACCGTAAAGAAGTTCTTCCTCATATTTGCATGGAATTACCTATGTTCCAGCCTCTGCCCATTGCCATTGAAAAGAAGTTTATTGCCATTAAAATACACCAGCTTATTGGGGACTGAGTCCAACAGTCTTATGCCATTTTGATTAAACAGATCAGCTAATCTATTTTGAATATAAACCCTATTTTTGATCAAGATACGACATATTAATTTTATGTGTGTTAAATAAAACTGCTGGTTTCTGCCCCAATACCAATTTTGTGCCTCTGGACATGCAGCCAGAAAAGAACTATTGCTGTCATTTGAGCAAAATGGTGATAATAAAATATGCCTTAGGTAATAAGTGGTAGAGATCATGAAGCTTTAATACTTGCAATTACTGTCTACTTTTGCAGTTAAGGATTCAGGTAAAACTCATTGAACTACCCTTAAAACACTTTAAAAGGGCCAACCAAAAAAAAAAAAAGAGAGAGAGAAAGAAATGCAATAATTTACCACAGGAATTTGATTGAGCAACATTTCTGTATTATGATGCCATCCTTGTACTGGTATTCAACAAAGTTTTTACAAAGGCAGAACAGCATGAGGCAGCTTTTACCCAAGAGGAGGAGTACTAATTGGCAATTTGAGAGAAGCGTTAAGCGTTTCCTCCATTCTTTTGATTTTGAAAAAAAATGTGAGGAGGGATACCTGAGGAAGGAGGAACCCACAGTTAGAAAACTCTTCACTGCTGGTATGTCTGTCAGGAACTAGATCAATGAAAATTAAGTCACTCCTATAATGGCAATTTCCTCACTTAATTTCTTCATCTAGCATGAGGGTGCCTTCTCCCCTGCCTGCTTTAAGAGCAGTAAATCAGTTGAGCCTACTCTTCAAGGCAATGCTACAGAGTTCCTTATAGTCTCAGAATTATGTTGCAATATTTTCCTTTCCTGTTCATTTTTTTGAGGCTGAAAGTATCCCATGAGCTCAGTGAGAAGAAAGCAATACCTGTTGTGATTCTGTGGCCATCTTAGTGCAAATAACGTTTGAGATATTTCTAAATAACTTCTGCTGTTTGAGCCAAAAAGAGGCTATTTTTTCATTTTCCTGATGCTGCACACAGCATTTTGTTAAGTCACTCCACCCTTTTGCCCCATGTGGGACAGCAGGGATATCTAGCAGGCGTTGTGTCCCTTCGTGAACGTGCAAATAATGAGAGGGGAAAGGGGATATTTTGTGCTGTGATTGACCTATCGAGCAGTGCTAAGACAACTTATATTGTCTAAGTTACTGTGACCGCCTTTCTTCTCCAATCACTGCTTTCTGTATGATGGGATGGGGCTGCAATTGTGGTTTTATCGTCTGCTCAATAGGTCACCTCTTCTTTCTGAAATCTTATGGTAACGTGGGCACGCAACCTTTTCCTTCTGTATGAAACAGTAAGGGACAATGATATGAGCATGTCTAAGGCAACTGGATTGCTATTAAGCAATAAATAGTCTTCATATGGCCTCAAGCCGTGTTTTTCTTAAGCTCTCCAAGATTTTCTTAAGATCTTTCAGGGAGTGCTTTTGGCTGTTAGTAAAGCTTGATGAAGTTGACATTATTCAGGGAAGTAACTCTGCTGCAGAAGTTTTCCACACCTAGTAATTTGTGCTATTTGTTGTATGAACATGTCCTGTAACTGCTGTAGTCAGAGGGCAGGAAAAACCAGCTTCCCTAGGAAAACGTAACATCTAGATCTCTTCCAAATGCAGTTGATACTGGTTTGTAAAAGCTATTTGGTAGCTTGGCATCAAATGTTTTCTTCTGACCTAGTAAAAATTGTAAGAACTATGATTAAGTGTTGACATTTCTGTTCCTCAATTATTGTTTTCTTCTAAGCTATCTCAGTGCAGTTACCTCAATGTTATTTGGCTATGCTGACCTATAGGGCTTTCTTAACCTTTTTGTAAACTCAACTGCCAGTCACTAGGCTGGATATAATTACTCTTTGGTGCTGAAATAGACCTTTTCTCCAACTTTGAAGGCTGAAAGATCGCCTCAGGTATTTAGTTAACTCGCTGAACTTTTAAAATTGGTACAAACTGTCTGTAACAATTCCAGTTTGTCTACCATGCAACAGCTTTGCTATCTTAAGTTTATGCGCTCATTCTGATGATATTGACTGATACATGATACCAGTATATGAGCACTGAAGCACAACAAGTTTGAGACATCCCTGGAGGCCATTGAGTGAGAATTAAATAGTAATTTGTAACTTGGTATCAATTCATTTACAGTTTATATGATGCATTGGCCAAGTTAATGCTTAAAATTGGATTCTCTTTTAAATGCCACTGAAAAGTTTATTTCCCCTTTCTAGTTAATATGAAAACCATATGAAGGAATTCTCTATTAATTGTGTAGTTACATGATAAAACTGAAAAAAGTAAATGTTGCTGAGATTTGTATGAGATAGAAAATCATAAGAATGCTCTCTTCCTTAAATAATAACAAATCTATTTCAGTTCTGTGGCATACTGTCTCAAAATAAATGATGGTAAACCTTTGTTGATCAGTTCAAATGTACAGAAGCAAGTAAACTTACAGATTATCAATTTTGTCCAGCTGGATAGAGACTCCACAGACACTTATTAAAAATAAAAAAAAAAGGCAAAGCAAAAGATGAGAGACTAATTTTCACGTGGAGAGACTGTTTTAGTGATGATATTCTATTGTGGTTCCTTGGCTTTTGTTATGTCAAATGATTTATCTTCCTCTGTAACACATCCACAATAAAGTAGGACCTGTTGATCTCATAAAAGAGACCATAATAGTTATTTAGACTTATAGCTTTAGAAGCCTAAGACATTCTTTTGACATATCTGCTTTGAATACTAATTCAATACCTTCTTAGAAAACTTATTTTGTTTTTCTGTTAAATTCTCATTAAGGAGAACATATTCATATTACTCTGGTGATCAGAAATGACCTAACCCATAGAAATGCCTGAGTTATGCTTCTGTTCAGAAAATCCATCATTCCCCTTAAGAGGAAGGATGTGCTCATGGCTGACTTAATAAGTGGATGGCTTGTCGCTTACAGGATTGGATGTTGATTTAATTCACAGCTCATTCACAGACAAATTCTGATAATAGGGCAAGTCTCTTAAATGGTCCGTACTCTCATTTAATTTCCTTTCTGTAAGGTGGAACTGCGCACTATGCCCTCTTCCCTCATCTTTATTTTGTCCATTTAGGTCCAGTTCTGCAACTGATCGCGTATTTACTGGCTGTCTCTTCCCTTCCAAAGTCACACTGGTTTAAATGTTCTTCTGAAATGGACTGAACTCTGGGTGGAAGGAGTCAAGGAACTGCACTCATCCAATGCCTGAGGTGATGCTTCTATGTGTCCAAAATCTCTAGTGTTTTTGGATAGTTAGAAGTATCATGATGGGCTGGCAAAGAAGTGTATTCCTGGCTTCATAATTGAGCGTTCCTGCAGATTAACTCATTGATGCAGGTCTCTACAGCAGGTGGCAAGTGTATAGCAGCTTTTCCTCACAAAAATTTATTTTTAATTCAAAATATATGAACGCTAAGGTTTTGGAAACAACAGCAAAAACCACAGACCCTTTAGGACTATGGGATTTACACAGAATCTAAGAGCAGACAATTTTAATCCCACCTACTAAAACTGTTGGGTGGACTTGACTTTTATGTCATTCATGAGATATTTTTACTTGTATTTGTGTATACATACATTAATATATATGTATATATAGTGTGTGTACACACAAATGTTTACTTTGCAATCTTTTTATTACAAGTATAGTAACTTTTGTGAAAGATGTTGTCACACACTGACTGACTGTCCTGTTATCCTTTGAGAAGTGGTGGAATAGTTTCAGGTGCTGAATTGCTTTCAGAAGTAGTACATGAATTTCATGAGGATTAAAACCTCAATCAGAAGGGACAGGCAGTTCTTGACATGACTTGGAAGAAAAAAAAATCCCAACCTATAATCCAAACTGAAACTGCTGTAAGACTTCTATCAAACTAATATTTATCAGAAAATGTTTTCTTTCACTTGATATATTTTGGCTAGCCTCACATATTTAAGTTCATATAAATGCTTTAATATTTGGGTACATTTACAACTGTAAATTTTATACAGTGCCTGAACTGTGAAGCAGCTTGGTATGAATAGGCTATTTTTCTATTATGCATATTATGAAAGTGCATTTATATGGAAAGTATATGGAGTTGCAGTTTCACCCTGGTTCTATACACGCATAACTTTTTTTTTTTTCCTTTGGAAGATGTAACAAAAAAAAATTAATCTGAAAAAGATACAGCCAAATAGAATGAAAGCAAGACTCGAGAAATAAAAACATGTGTATAGAAAGTAGAAGAAACTAATAAATAAGGTTATGAAAATATTTTTTATGATTACGATAAACTAGAGAAATTAAACTATTGCAGGAAAGAATGGTTACAGGAACTATGAATGCTTTTAATCTTTTAAACTCTAGATCACTGGCTCTGGTTCACCTTTGGCTGTAATTGTAGAAAGTATTTAATGGATAACTAATGAAGTGTTGACTGTGCCAGCCAATTCTTTATGGGGGGTGCGAGGAAGGGTTTTATGACTGAAGCCATTGCATTTGACTGTCCAGACAATACCCAGGAAATAGCATTTTGTAGGTTTATTTTTTTTTTTTTTGGGGGGTGGGGAGTGCAAGGTGGGGGGTGGGGTTGGACCGTGAGTATGCCCAGGGCAATACAGCATGATATTCCTGCTCACCCAATGCATACTGTCCATCCACTGAACCAAAATTCAGCTAATTTTGCTGTGATATCAAAGATGATGGGCAGGTTAAAGCACGAAAGAGGTCTGTCTGCCTGCCAGGGAGCAGCAGTGGCAGGTGAGCTGGGAGCAGAGGGTGGCATCTGTGCAGGCAGGGGCAGTGTCACCGCTGGGTGGGGACCTGCAGTACCACCAGTGAGGTGAGTGGGATGGCTGCAGCGGTAGTGACCTGGTTCGGGTGATAGGCCACTGCCTCCCAGCCCAACCCCAAATGATGAGTTGGATCCAAGGCTAAGCCGATGAGTCAGGATCAGTGAGGCACAGGATGGTCAAAGACCTACCTAGACACAGATATACCAAGAGTCTAGCTCAGGCAAAGATCAGGGGTCACTCTTTGTGACTGTAAGAAAAAGAGAATGAGGAAGATGGGGAATATCTCCAAATGCTATTTGAGGAAGGTTTTGAAATGCAAGAGAAAGAAGCCTCTGGAAATAAAGCCTTTTTGTAAAGGCTATTTCAGTAGCACACAGACATGAGGCCTCTGTACAGGCTGAGCTTCTTCCATCGATCCAGCATTCATTCTTTGATACTAAGTGATAATGGAAGCATTAAAATCTAGTGGTTCCCACCGTATGTGCACTTCCAGCGGTGTAAAAAGTCCCGTAGTCCAACAATTGTGTGGTTATTACATGCCTCATATACTGGTACCCTGACTTACTCTTCTACCAGAGGGCCCTCACATCTACCGCTTGGTGTCTCCTTCACGATTCAGGATGAGATCTGCTTGGTAGAAGGAAGGGATTTATTTTTATCACCTGATTTTTGTATTTTCCTCTCCATGTTTTTTTCCCTGCCAGGCCCCTCATGCTTGAGTGGAGCTTTTCCTAGTAATTCACACAGCTACTTCATTATTGTCCTTTGAAAATGTCTTTATAACTCCTACGATACGGTGATACTTGACAGTTGTTAGGCAGCACTTTGAAAGCAATTCTGATGAAGTGCTGAAAGCATGATCTGTCACACTGACCAGTATTGCCTGTCATCCAGTCATGTATCCAACCCTCTGACAGATGGACACGGTCATTCCTGAACAGCTCTGCGTGCTCATACCATACATCACTGCGCTCAGTCACATCATCACAAACACCCATGACCATTTTTGCCACCTCATAATTGAGCTTTCAGTGTGTTTTGTTGGCGTGCCGAGGCTTTTTGGCCAAATGCCACATTTTTCTTGGCAGTATCACTGACCAGACAAAGCACATGTTAGGCCATGAGTACCCATACATATTTTTCCTTTTGTAGCCATTCTGAGGTTGTTTTTCTCCCAAATGAAC
The DNA here is from genome assembly GCF_964106895.1 of Numenius arquata. NCBI lineage: Eukaryota > Metazoa > Chordata > Aves > Charadriiformes > Scolopacidae > Numenius > Numenius arquata. The sequence continues at coordinate 22,268,759 of NC_133576.1, forward strand.
AATGAGGATGTTGGGTGACTGCCTGTTGTTTTTTGTCAGCGTAGCAGACGCATGAATACCCCTGAACCAAGCTGTGCTTGTGAAGCCCATGCGCTGGATCTGGCCTTGCCCCGGTGGGCTCTGGCCCTCCCAACTACTCTCTTGTGAGCTACCAGGTGGCTGTGCAGGCACGCTGTTCCCATGCGCTGAGCGATGCCTGAAGTGAAGAGGAGATAAGGAGAACACGGGTAGCCCAGGGCGACATGAGATACACCAGGAGAACCATTTTGTTTGACAGTCTGAAGCTCTGTCCCCGCTATCCGACTGACAGTGCTCTTGCCTGATCTTGGTGCAGACCTGTGCAAAAGAGGAACTCTTACTTTAAAGGAATACATGCCTAGGGCATTGAAATGAATAGTAAATTATGAGTCGAGTTCTTCCACTGCTATTGCAAAGCTGAGCAAGGATATTGACCATTGCTGTGCACAAAGGGTATGGTAAATCCAACTGCCTGCAATGCTGTGGTGCTGTGGGTGGGGCAGCATGAATTACCAGGCCCTTGGCAACCTTCTTCCTCTCTGGTTAGTATGAGGCAGCTGATGGGGAATTCTTGTTCCCCTTGATAAAATAGGGGGTATCGGTGGTCTGCAACTCCATCAGATGCATCCAGTGAAAACAATGGAGCAAGCCTACTTATCTGAAAGTCCTAAAGGGAGAGTTAAAAGCAATGCACAGGACAAAGAAATTTCCCTTCAGGAGTGGCAGAGAACAAGGGTGTTCCCAGCGTTTTCTCCAGAGCACTCAGACGAGTTCCAAAACTTTTCCCAGTCTGCTGTAAACTTAGTCCCCAGATCAAAACCTCCCTCCACCTCAAATTGGGTGTCAAAGCTGGCTTTCATTCTTTGAGGCTGCACTGGGGCTGCAGGTGATGGTAACACTTGTGCCATGCCCTTGAGGAGGAGCAGGCATTCTTGTGAGATGGCAGGGAGGCAGCCCAAACCAGGCACCTGAAACAGGTCTCCAGTTACTGGGAGCAGGGGCACCTGGGAGTGCCAGTGTACCCCTCTGGCTGCCCACCACTGATGATTTTTGTGTTTCAGATCTTGGAGGAAAATGGCAGTTTTCATCCAAAAGCCCAACCCTTTAAGGCTTTGTAGGAAAAGTGCCTGATTCAAAGTGGGCTGTGTCAGCACTGCGGGCAAAGGAGCGCCTGGTACCCTAGGGCTGGGGGATGGGGCTTTTCCTTCAGCAAACCAGAGGAGCAGAGATGGGAGAGAGGCTGGGGGGGGTTGAGAGGTTGAACAGTAAATGTGACTTGGCTGGCCTAGGAAAACAAGCTGCAGCTTCGGGTTTCTTACCCCATTCAGTCCTAGGTGGCAGGTGATTAATTAACACCATGGGCCCAGGCGCTATGGGTGGGCTCTTCACAAAGGAAAGCATAGTTCCATCTCGGAAATTACCAGAATCTGGCCAGTTTCTGCACAAGCCACCAGAGGCCAGTGTTAGTTGTCCAGTCTCTGAGTATCTGCATCTGTCTCCTTTATTTTCTATATTTCTATAATGCCTAGGATGAAGTGGTCATGGTTTGTAAAGGCATATCAGTGTAAGATAAAGATGTATAGTAATCCAGTTATGGTCCTTTGTTCTCAAAGAGACCTCAATATGATCTCTCAAGGCTATAAGCAGACTTCCAGGGCACCAGTTGCCAAAAATCTTTAAACATTGTGTATAAATTCAGAGCTCAGGAATATGAGGTAGCAATAACAGTGGGTTTTTCTGAGGTATATTGTGTATCTGCTTAATACATGCTTTTCTTTGTGAGCAGTGATCTTTCTCCCTTGATCCTCAGTATTCCCTGTTGTATGTGATAAGAGGTATTAAAAATAAGTGAGTATGATATAACCTTTTTCCATTTTAAGAAGGGCTAATTGCTTCCTGATAATTTGATTCCAAGTGAACTAAATAAAAGCTCCTAGATTTTGGAGCCATAGATATGAAAGCAGGAAAGGATCCCTTTCAACCATTCTGATCCATCTTGACCTAAAATACGGTTGGATTTAAAAACTTTTCACTAATCCCAGTGAATTATGACTGAAGCATAGCACCTCTTTTAGGTAGAAAGTTTGGTCTTGCAGTCTGCATAAAAAACTTCAGTTGAAGGATAATTTTTACCTCTCTTGAATAATACCTAACTGTATTATTACTATTCTTGAAATGTAGGAAAACTTGAGGCTTTTTAAAAAATGTTCAGGAGCATGTTATTTGTCTTTTTTCCTTCACCACCACCAAAAGGTCTTTCTGATCTTTCTTTGATCTTTCTAATGTTCTTTTTTTATGTTGGGGCTAGTTTGCAAGGCTGGTGAAAGCAATTGATGATTATCTCCTGATATAAAAGATGGATCAAGGCAACATCTCGGTATTAAAGGTCTATTTAGGACATGTAATGAAGCTGTACTTGAGATCTAATAAAATTGAATGACTCAGCAAAGGGGCTTATGTTGTAGCTGTCTCTGGCTGTGGCTTTGAGGCTGTTTTGGGGTGATGGGCTCTGTGGTGCAACTCAGACTCCTGGCCTGTGTGCTCCACGCCCTTCGCAGAGGTATATGTGGGTCTTTCTCCAGCATCTGGCTGGGATGCAGCCAGAGCTGGGAGCAGGGAGATGTCTCCCCAGGCTGAGCAGAGCTGTGGGATTTCCCCTAAGGTCTATGCATGTGTGTTGTTTCGCTGCTTGGCCCTTCTTGAGCCAGGCCCGGTGTACCAGTCCTGTAACCCTAATCCTGCCTCGTTTCCTGGCTGAGTTCTACATTAATTAGAAAAAAAATTAATTGTTGTCTCCAAACCCTATGCATACAAAAAAAAGAGGCAAAAGTTTGATAAAAGCGCAGAAACTTCCAGAAAATTGACATTCTTCTTAGAGTAGTTCATTGCTCGTATTCATTACATTAAAGATATTGATGTCATCACTAATATCACCTTCAGTCTATGCATCATACTTTCTTACGATATTGACAGGGAAACCTAATTGAGCAGGCATTAGAGGAAGGCATTAAGAGTGGAAGAAAGAGGAACTCTGTTGTACGTGGCATGGTTCACAAGAACTCCTCAGCAATCATTAATCTGTGGTGTGTCTGCAATAGTACATTCATAATTAAATATAGAAGGCATATGTTAGTGCCAAAGAGATGTTGCTCTCAGGCAAGCTAAGAACCAAAAGCTATTATTGTTTAAGTTCTGCAAATTTTTCTTTACTGTTTATATGCCAGTCCCCAGAGAAGTAAATCTTGAAGCGATCTTGATAAATCTCATCCTAAATAATGCTATTGCACTCACCTGGTATATAACTACTTGAGTTCTCAACTTCAGGGGCAAAACCACTATTTTTCTCACACTTGATCTGTAACAGGTTAAAAGGTTTTATGTCAAGAATTTCTGCAAAACTCGCCCATACTGGTGGGTTGAAAATGAGAATACTAGGACTCATAATGAATTTTAATCGCTGTTTTATATCTTTGTTCTAAAGAGTTTGAAGGTCTTCTCATAATGTCTCCTCAAGGTTCAGTTGCACAGATTTTTTGTGATGAAATTTGAGCAGATGGTGATGGATTGCCAAAGGGTCTCTGTCCTGCACCTTCCACTTCTCTTGTTGTTGTCATATATGATTGCAATTGCAAACAGGCCATCTTTACTTAGCCAAATGAATGTCTATATTTGGGCAGACAAATGTTTCAATGTTAGCTTGGGTTGTGGTTTTCTCTTCTTCCCCTCCTAAATTGATCAGAAAAATTTTGACAGTACATCATGTTTAGTTTTTTTTTTTTTTTTTAACCCAACAAACTGCAACTCTTAAAAGAATCCCAACAAAACAACAAAGAAAACCTCTCAAAACCCTAAACACCCAAAAAAACCCCCAACCCCCCAAAAAAACAGAATCCAAAAACAAAACCTCCCAAGCAAGTTGTGCTCATTAACTGTCCAGAATAGTCTATTTGAAGATAGCTGTAAATGAAGTAGAACTAAAACCTGCTTCAACATGTTTGGCAAGGGATAGGTCAACTCAGTTGTGAAAATGCAATTTCTCATTTCTCATCAGTTCTTCAGAAATAGGACACTTATTAACTGTTCTCTGTTATTCTTTTTTTTTTTTTTTTTTGTCTTCCTCTAGGTAAATTCTTTTATTTTGTTTTGCTGTGCATTTTAATGAGTGCTGTGAGGTTTTCTTTGTGGGCAGCATGTAGAGACAGAGAGGAATATTCTACTGTTTTTCTTTACAGCACAACAAAGCTGCAGATGGCAATGCACAAAGTCTTTGGGGACAGGGGCAAAGAAAACATAAACTGAAACTTCCTGGTTGTGCTGGTGCCTTTTGGGAAAAGGCAGGGGAGTAGCTCCAAGATTCCCCATGCTGGGGAGCAAGGCTGGACTCTCCTTGGGCAGTGATGAGAAGCAAAAAGCTCCCACTAAATCCCTTTTCTCAGAATGATGCACCAACCCGGAGGCTTCTCCTGACTGACAAGTTACTCTCTTCCAACTGCCATCAAATTTCTATTACACTCAAGACGCCCTAGCTCATTTTCTGTAGCCTGCCTGCTCGGGAGAGCGTGCTTGCATTAGTGTGAGCTGTCCGAGAGCCTGACAAGCCTCTTTCCCTGCAGCTTAGTGAAGGAAGGGGGTACATTAGCATACAGTTGCTCTTTGGGCATGGAAAAACATAATAATCCTTTTTCAGACTCAGCATTGCTCAAACATTGAGACCAAGGGGTTTATTCTGTCATTTATTTGCCTGAATAATTGCTATTACTAATAATGGAAATAACATACTAGGTGACTAGGTTACCACGCTGATCATATGAGATTTGTGCAAACTGTTCCTATAGCTCATTTAGTTTGCAAGATTTCACACTCTGTGAGTCTTCTCACACTCAGTAGGAACTGGCATGGCTATGCAAAACCATATTACAGGCAAACAGTAATGATGCAGACACATGAATTGGGCATCTCCTTTAGACAGGGGCCCAGCCTTTCAGGGAACAGGAGCTGATGTTTGTACAGACATTTGAAACTATGCCAGTAGAATTTCACCTGATTTTACTACTACTTTTTTGGTTCAATATTGTTATTTTAAAAGCTGCATTATGAGTAGTTATCAATGCAGGCTGAATTGCCTGTTCAGATAAACTGACCTTCAAGTGTACATTGACAAGAATATGCTTTGAAGCTTCTTTCCAGAATGATGTTTTCTCTATACAGTGGGGTTTTTTGTGTTCTGTTTTGGTAACAAACCCAGACTCTTGAAGGGTTTTGGAGCTGTCCAGCTGATGAAAGCATTCTCTTTGTCTAATTGTTTTTTAGACTGTGACAGAAATGTTTTCTTTTAAAAGCAAGTGTACACACATACTCCGGATTATTTGATTGCGCATCTGCTGTTTTCAGTTTCTGCAAATATTTATACCAATCTCCATGCTTTCCTGTTCACTGCAAGATTTCACTGGTTTGTTAATCCTGATTGTATCTCTTTCACCCTCTTAAATTGTCCAGTTCAGCATGTGAAAACATAAATGCGGAAGGCAAACACTGTACACTTCAGATTTTTTTGTTTTTGTTTGTTTGTTTGTTTTTGTTTTGGTTTTTTGTTTGTTTTGTTTTGTTTGGGCTCAAGTGAGAGAAAATCATTGTCTAGTGTTTACTAGTTCTGAATAGAAACTGCTTAGAGGTATTAGAATTGAAAGGTCCAGTTAAATCTTTTCCTTTTCTTTCTGTATTATATTAATCATAGACTATGACACAAATGTGCTGGTGGCAGATCAACTATCTTTCTCTAGACAAGAATTGTTCATAGTGGTATTCGAACTCTTCCATGATGAACTGTCATTAGAGTATTTTGATGGCAGGCTGCGAGTCAGGTTACAGAAATGAGCACAGTCGAACGGACTGTGCTCTGTCTCTTGCAGTTAGAGTACCTTGTTCTCTTCATTTTTAATCATATGAAGTGCCCTAGTGCTTTGAGCAGGCATTTACGGTAGCGATAAAAGCAAATACACTACTTTTTATTAATCTCTTCCAAAAAGAATGCCCTTAGAGTGCCTTCATATCCATTACAGCTCCCTTAACTCATTAAGTCATATGAATACTGTTCTTAAAATCTGAGATCTTATCTCTTTCCCAGGATGGAGAAGGGATGAGAGAGGTGCAAACGTCATCACCTTATTAAATCCTCTTTAAAAATGGACTTTTTTTTTTTTTAAACAAGAGGAAATCTTCAGAATGTTCATACAAGTAAGCTTTATGAAACTATGTTCAAAAGAGCTTGAAATAAATTGGAACGAGTCAGTTCGCTATTATGGTGTAACTATTCACACTGTTATTTGGGCTTTATTAAGCACAGCACTTCAGTTTTTATGTAGCGATAGTGTAACTTCTGAATAAACATCTATTTAAATGTTTTGTTCATATTATTGAAGTGGATGCGTATTAAGTACTGCTAATGCATCTGGTGCCTCAAGACAGCCATAATACAGAGGCTTTGCTCCGTTCCTGTCAGAGACTGGCACTAGGTAGGTACGTAAAGTCTGTGTCAGGAAGAAGTACCAATTTCTATAAGTCGTGTGATCAAGTGGGTGAGAAACTAGAGCTTAAGACAAGCTGCTTCGTGGCATTCCAGATAATACTGTAGCTCAGACAGGGACACAGGAATGGTGACTTAACTGCTTGCTGTCTCTTTTGCTACCTGCAAAATGAGTGCCAGCATCACTAGAGCTGCTACATGATGATCTGTGATATTGTGAACGAGTGGAGGCAAGTATGTACCTTGATTTGATAATGGAAACTTTAATAATACTCTTAAGTGCAAGTGTAGATCCAGAAAGAGGGGGATAAAACAGGCAAGGAAAAGTCTAGTACAAACAGGATCAGGGCCCTGTCTGTGATATTTTCTTCTGACTGGATGGGATCTTGAGCTGTTTTTTGATGAATTCTTGGCACCTGCACCAGAACCAAAGAGCAGCAACAGCCAAAGTTCTTGTTACTGCTCCAGAATAAACTGACCAGATGAGAGCTTCCTCCTTGGATCTGCAGAGCAATCCTCTGTGTGTACCACCCTTGCTTCTGTACTATCATATGTTGCTTTGCAAAGCCACACATGGCCTGTTGAGCGTGGAGGACTTTGGCATATGCCAACAGTGAGCTTCTGGCGGGAATGGACTGCTGTATCTTTCATTCCTCTTCTCCCATGGCAGAAATCTGTGCTGTACCACTAATAACTGTGTCCTGTAAGTTCCTGCTAAATATCTCAATGGTTTCCCATTTAAAACCACCATCCTTCACTTTCTGTTGTCCTTCAAGGACCAGAGATCCCCTGTCTATCTGATATGCACATGAGTGCTGAGAACCAGAAATTGTCGTGCATTAGATGAACCAAGCTAACTCAGTGCATGTTCTGACCTCACAAGATAGACCAATGCATTTGTAGTAAGGTTAGTCTGCAATCAAAAGCAGAGTTGAGCAAATTTGAACTATCTCACCTTTGCTGCAAGCTTAAAAACATACACGTAAACTGCTGCTGAGGCTCAGGGGGAAATTTTTACCTTTGCTGTGTGTTAGAGCTGTAAGTTGGGCCTCCTGAGGTACATGAAAGTAGTACTGGAGAGCTGGAGCCCAGCTGGGATTAAGCTGGAAATTCCACCTTGACAATGGCTAGAAGCTCACAAGTACAGCTGGCAGGTCTGGATTTCTAGTTGAAAAGACCATGTGCTCATTTTGCCTGGTAGTTGAGAAAAGGGAACAACACATATTTAGATCTAATTTAGAGTGTGTTATTATTAGAGTAAAGCTTCATTGGGTAGCACTTTTCTTTCTCGGAATTAAAAGACCCCACAACTTCCATATTCTTGGGTTTGGGTTGGTGGTTTGTTTTTTTGTTGTTTTTTTTTTTTTTTTTTTTTTTTTTTTGGCATAGGGTTTATCAGCATAGCTGCTACAGTATGTGGGAAATGGGAAAGTGAATGCTTTCTCTGCTGTTACCAGATTTAACTGAGTGCTCTGGAGTGTGTGTAGCTTATGAACTGGGAGAGAATGTTGTGTTGAATGATTATGTGATGTTAATCTCATTTTTATACATGCATGATTGCCTTGTACTTTGTTCGTATAATTTACCCAGAATACCAAGACTTTTCTATCTGAATTTCATTGGATGAGTTTAAAAAAGAACAAGTAGAAAATTTCTCAGTTCTCACCTGAATTCTCCATGCCATAATTAATATTTGTTCAGTGGTTGTTTGCTTTGTTATACTTTCTGGAATTTAAGTTGCATAATCTGTATTTTCAGAAATATTGGTAGCATTTTTTATTTTCTGTTTTGAATAATTTTATATTAGTATGCGTATGTGTGCTTTCATTGTGGCTAGCAGGACTGCATGCCTTGCCTGTTGCTCATATTAACAGAGGTCCTGTAAGAGGAACGTGCCTGAAGTGATTCCGACTTGGCCAATTTTTAATTTGGAGTAATGTTTGCAACAGCAGCCCAAAAACATAGTGGAGCAAACACCTGCCTGGGGGCTCCTGTTTGTATTATTAAGCTTTTAGGATCTGTTATTTGTGTTACTCCTATGGAAACAGGAAGCCAGTTGTGACACGATATGACAGAGTGCCACTGAATTCAAAAGCATATGACAACATAAACAAGTGGAGGACTGATCTGTTGTTTTTCAGTTGTGCTACAGCTAACAAGTGATCCTAGAGCCTTCCCTAGGGAAGCCTGTCCATTTTGTGAGATGCAATTGTTTTAATCCTTGAATGCGCCTCTATCTTCTAACAAACACCGTAGGTCACGAATATTTCCAGTATATATATACAGCTTTTATGGGCATCACCTATTTCTGGAAAAAGGATGGTGACAAAGAACTTTATAATAATGCTCTGAGGCTTATCTTATCTTGAAAGATATGAAATGATTTAGCCCTGGAGGCTGAAAAATCATGGACTTTTACTGCATTTCAATCTCAGTCCGTTCCCCTCCCCCCTTAAAATTAATAATTTGCAAAAAGCTTCATTGTAATTTAGAAAAAAAGTTTCAAACTCTCTTATTTTAGGCAGAAGTGTCAAAAACCTGAATTAATGCACGCATACGTACATAGGTACACATCAGATTTTAAAAATTAAGAAAGAAATCTGGATGTTTAAGGCAGTCTTGTGACCCCAAAATGCTCTTTCTAAATGCATTGCTTTAGATATAAACCACGCAAAAGAGGAAAACTTCCTAGCTGAAACAATGTTTGGTTGTACCAGCTACTTGGCAGAATTCTTTCAGGCTGCCCTTAATACCAAGAAGATAAATGTAAATATTGTTTTTCTGCTTTGCTTTTTATTACCCTTCTGCAAAAAGCAAGGGTAATATAGGAAAACTTCTGTGAGTGAATCAAGCTGATTAAGGGTACATCCATTCTCATACCCTGATGAGATCACATGGATGTAACAGGGAAAGGAACAAAAAGGTTTCAATTCTATTTAAAGGAAAAAATCAGAGAGTAAATAAACTATCACAATAAATATGTTTTACAATATTCTGTAAAATAGTCTTTAATGTTCCTAAGTTAAGGTTCTTTCATTTCACCACTTCTCTTGCATTTTGCATGGTACTGTAGCTGAAAAACATTCTTTTGTTAATGTAACCTCAATGCTGAAGTAAACCATGCCACAAAGCCCTCAGTTTTACTGTAGCTCAGGCAACAAACCCAGAACACACTAGCACTGATTTACCATGGTTCTAATCAGCATTTCGCACATGGAAAACTCACCATGTGTTTCAGAACCCTTTGACACTCATCTCTTTCTAATACAAGTGCCTGTTTCTCCCTCTGCTGGTTTCAGAATAAACGCCTTGTCAAAAAAAGAATTAGATTTTGACAGCTTTTTTCCTATGGTTAATTGAGGTGATAGATACACTTGACATTTATCTCAGCACAGAAAAGAAGATTAAGACATATTTTTCTACATGCATTCTCTGTATTAGAGGAGGTCACTTTCCAGGGTCTTTTTAATATGCCTGTGCAATTAATAGTGGTGATAATTCCGCTCCATATCACAGCGTCTTTAAAGTTCTCTTTCAAATTGACAGATAAAACTCTCTCTTCTGTATATAGGACTTGAATTAGACTAATCTTTTTCAAGTTTGCCCTCCAGGCCTTCCCCCTCACAGTCCTGAAAATTAATACTGTCTGAAAAATACAAAGGATATCGTGCTAACTCACTTAGTTCAAAGAAAATGGGAAAAAAAAAAAAAGTCATATTTCAGATTCCTTTAATTATTCCCACTAAATTTTTGAGGGCATACCCCTAAATTGTTACTTTTACAGTAATGCGATTTGAACATTCCACTTGTTAAGTGTCCAATCATACTGTGCAGTGGTTTCTGTTCCTTGTTGTAATGCAGAGCGGCTCTCTTGATTTTCACAGAAGTTGCTGGATGAATGTAAAATTTAGATGCTCTAGCTTATGTAATATGGTTATATAATAATCATTTCCAAAGTAGAATTAATTAATGCATTTCAGAAGACCGCTGATTAATTCATACAGTTAAACCCTCTTAAGCAGAGTTATTAAAAGATCAAAGCCAGCATATCTCCCTTTCATAGCCACAAAAAGAGTGCAAGTAGTCGAAGTCTGCAGTTCACACGTGCACGGTTTTGGGTTAAGGGCTGCTAGATATGCTTCCTGGGTAACATTATTAACATTATTATTATTTTAAAGCTTGATGTCTAGCATACACATACTATAAGGTAATAGAATAATATTTTCAAATATGTGTTTTTTCTAGGCCTGTTGACATTTTATATCTACATTAATTACTTGGTTTTGACATAAATACTTTTTTCACTTATCTCTCTTCCCGTTTTAAAAATTATTTTCTCTGTGTTAAAAGGTTCAGTGAACATGCTAGGTGGACTCTGTCCTCCAAACATATTGCCTTTGGACAAAACTTGAAGCTACAGCTAGATCAAGCAAACTGAAATTTTGAATATTGGATTACAGAGTGTATAAATATAGTAATGCTTTTGCAGACAGGAATGCATGGACCTTGGGAGAGTTGTATAAATCCAAATTATTCCTACTGTTTTCCTCACAAAACTCTTGCTAGGTCTTCAGATTGTTCGTAATACTTATGAAGACATAAGAGAAGTGTTTGAAAGATGAAACATTCAGTATGGATATGTTGTCACTCCATTTTTTTAGTTTAATTTTTGGAAAATATCTTCATTTCTCTTCACTGAAGATTTATAATTGTTGACTCAAACTAAGAATTTGGCAAAGTATTTAAGTGTGTGTTTGGTTGGTCCCTTCTGAGAAAAACAGATGTGTGAAAGTTCCTTTGATGTGGGAAGTATTTAAGTATTTATAAAAGGATTTTTGTTTTACACTTTTGGTTGGAACCTGTTTTCCTCTAAGTTCTGATTCTGCTAGCAATCCTACAGGTATAATAAATGCAACCAGCGCAACAGCCCATGCTTGGAAGCTGGAGTCCTTATATTCTTCTTACCAAACATAGGTGTTCTCCATTGTAAATCTGCACAAAATACATTTTGATTAGAAGTTCTTGGCTAACTTATTGTCTTCAGGCTCTTATTCCTTAGTAAGTGTGCTTGTGTGAATTTTATTTTAATCCAGAAATTCAGTTGGATTTTTCTATAGGTGTTTCTTGAAAGAATTAACATTAAAACTTGGAGTTAGTAAAAGTATTTGCATTCCAATTGTCACCCTTTTAAATCTGTGTTTCCAGCAGATGCTCATTCATTTCATGCTCCTGAAGAAATTAACAGGACATTGACACATAGCTGCTTCCTGCTGTTTCCATGGAAATAGAACTTTGAATTCAGGGTTGATATGCGGATATCCTGTGTATGTGTATAATATATCTGTATACACACATGTATGTTCTGAGAAAAGTTGTTTATTTTCTAAGGAGTGAAATGAGCAGAGCCAGCATAACTTTTTAGACTTTTGATGAATGAGGGACGGTCAGCAGCAAACCCCCACTCTCTCCATTCAAGGATCTATTTGCTACCTGCCTGTTGTAACTGAAAATGAAAGTTTCATTATAAAACTAAGGATCTACTTTTGTTTGTTTGTTAAATAGGTTTGGCATTTTGTAATCAATGAAAAAATGCATATTTTCATCTGCAAAAAATATATATTATAGAAATCTTTCTTGTATATGAGAGTTATGTTGTGTGTCTGAGCTTCTTTAGTGCTGAAAATATCTGGGATCTTCTTTCCTAGCTTGTCAAATGAAAAAGCTAGCTGATTGAAACATATTGTATGGGGACATACTGTATTAATTATGCCAGATTTGAGATACAGCAGATCTTTCTGTAATGTGTTGACTTGCCAATGCACCTAAACCTGGGAATAGCAGGGATTTGGAGAGACCCAACAAGAGTGCAAACCATCTGTTGATAACCCATCAAAACTGTTCAGTGTGGTTACTAAGTATCTGGGAGGCTTCCTCTCTCACCCTAGAAATTCTAGACAAATTTCACTCTTACTGACAACAAGTTTTTCCTACTGCTTCTATTGCCCATGTAATATGCCATTTTATTTCCAGATTTGGGGGGTGTGGGAGGGTGGGTGGGGTTGGGTTTTGGCTTTTGAGGTTTGGATTTTTTTGTGTGTGTATGCAAGGCTTTTTTTGTATTTGTGGTTGTGGGTTTTTTTTGTGTGAGCGTTGGGGGGTAGTTGGTGTTTTGACTTGGCTTCATGTGGGTTTTGGTGGTTTTTTTTGTGGTTTGTTTATTTTTTGGTTGTGGGGATATTTTTTTTTTTTTTTTTTTTTTTTTTTCAAACCTAGTGATCTCTCCTCACCTTTTTAGCAAACTAAAACATGTGGGAATGCTACAATCTCATGTGCTATTCTTAGAACAAGAGCTAAGGACAGGAGTCCCGAAATACTTCGGGGTCAAGCTCAATTCAAAGTTGATACAACTAAGAAGTACATACTTTAGGAAATTCACCTTTACTCTATTTAATTAATATGATTTAGTAACCTACCAGTTCATTTAGGCCTTTGATCTAATGCCTACAGAAAATGCTCTCACTTGCAAATATCTCGGTGTCATGAAACTGGCTGATGAAGGTGGCTATATTTTCCTGGAATGTTTTTTGTTGCCATGCCCTACCTCTAATAGTTAATTATCTTCCAAGACGGCCATTTATTCTTGCCCTAGTGATCCCCAGATTTTACAAATGCTGCATTCTCTGTTGGGTTTTGAATGCATGTGTCAAATCACTATTCAGTTATATTATTCTATAGGTAGCTAATGCACAGAACCTTGTGTGTATGTTTATTGCAGTTCTCAATTCTCAGGCCCTGACTCTTTTCACAATATCGCTTTTATATGTTAAAATTCACAGTTTGTAGAGGTAATTCGAATTTTTCACTCCTAGCCTCTTGTTTTGATTTCTGTTACTGTTGCAGAAACCAGCTAGTCACAATATTCTGGCCACACTTAAGAGTTGTTTAGGCTGGAAAACACCTTGTGTACTTTTCAATGGTGTGTTTTAAGGCCAATACGTGCCTGGAATTAGTACATGTTCAGTTCTTTTGAACTCTTCTTTACCTCATTAGTAGATCTTTGCTTCACTTTTTGTTTCCAGCTGTCAGGCAAAAAGATACACCCCTACTTTGTCTTGCTCCTACTCTGTAAGCAGTGTTGAAATGGATAGTCTTTGTGCTTCTTGTTCACTGTGGGATTCATATATTGTATGAAAGTAAGACAGGCCCTTTGCACTTAGTGATTTAGCATTAGCTTTAAAGTTTTTGATGGTGGTTCATGTCTTACATCCAAGAAAGGCAACTGTTCTTTCTGATGGATTTGAAGGCTACAAAGGGATAGGCCACGTTTTAAAAAGGGAAGGCAAATTTCAAATATCTCTGGAGAGGTCAAGAGCTGTCTCTTAAAACTCTGGAGATGCTGAGATTCTGAACTTATATCATTAAGTGCCAGCTCCTTTAGTGGCCATTGTCAGGTAACCATTTTTACTTAGGAAAGTCTTAAATCATAGAAGAGGAAAGTGTGCAAAACTATAAGGCAAAGATATCTCTGTGTCCTTTCTCTTCCCTTTAAATAAATAAACAAAGAGCTTGCATCAATTAACAGGAATTACTATATTCATGGCCAGGAAATGTCCATCTTGGAGTCCTTTATAGGCATTTGTTAATCATTCTTGATATAACTTCAAAATTATCTGGTAGCAGTGTGATTAGTATCAAGGATCCAGTACAAAAAAATTAAGTGTCGCTACTTCCAAAGAATAAGCTGAGTTTTTAGGGCATTCACAACTATTTTTCTCTTTGTGGTCAGATTATGGAGCTTCTCAATAATGATTTTATGCTTTTCATTACTTTACATGCCTCTCTGCCTTAATAAACCAGAAACATGGTATTACAGAGCAATTGATGCTGTGAGTGTTTAAGCAGCATGTACAAAATGTATTGGCTTCTGTTCCTCAATGAAAATGTGCTACTGCTATCTGTTTTTCTAAATAAAAAAAATAAATTAGGTTTGAGAGAGAAGGATTGTCATGGGACACCTGGAAATCACGACTCCCAACTCTTCTACTGAATTACTATGCATGCCTTTTCCCAAGTAATTTCAGTGCTTTATTCTTCAATTTACATTCAGAACTGAGGCAGAGATGTAACAAGTTAAAGGATTTTTACACCATAAGATAGAAGGTACTGTGTAAGAATAAAGTATTGCACATTCTCTCTCAAAACCAGGTGCTGTACCATCTTGGTGGCACTTTGAAAACATAATCAATTCCTTGCAATACCTGTAAGCAGCATCTTTAACTTGATAAACAGTAAAATAGATAACAATGAAAGTGATTTTATTTCACCCCCTTTTGGAATTAAATAGCCCTGAGATTTGAGGTATCATGTGTCTTTTACTTAGGGTTTAAAAAAAAACCCTAACAGATGTAAGAGACGCTGTTACCATTTATTTTCTCAGTTATATTTAAAATCTGATTGCAAATCTGGCCAAATGGGAGTCCATCCACTCAAATTAGTCTGAATCCCATTGTGTCCCCTGGCACCCAGCCACCTCTGCAGGGTGGCATGGAGCAAACAGCTGCCTCAGTCATACCTCATCAGAGGGATTTAAGACTTGGGGGAAAAGAGGAAAGTAAATTTTTCTGTACCACAGCAGAGGGCAAGATTACATAGTGTTTTATCCTTTTCCTTATGATGACAAAGCCTAGTTGCATGGCTCAGGGTGCCCAGCCCAAACCAGCGTTTCAGGGCAGACAGAAGTGGTGCTGTGGCTGCCTGGCTCTAGCCCATCCTCATGTCCAAAGCAGTACCACTGCCATGGAGTAGGGGCTCTTCTTATAAACTGTATGTAAAAACTATCATGTACAAATGATCCCATGGGGCTTAGTTCTAAGTTGAAATAGGTATCCAGTAATATAGAAGATGGGTTTTGTAGCTGCTGCTTTTCTGGAATGGGACATTAGAGAAAGGAGGGGAGAAAAAAAGGATGCAACGAAAATAAAATAAATAAATAAATAAAGACTAAAGAAGCAGCTTCTCCAGCCTCTGCCCCCAATCTCTCTCAGAAATGTGTGGGTGTATGTTTGTTTGAAATGAAAAATCCTGTTTTGGCAAAATGTTGGCTGAGGTCTCCCTATTAGTCTGCCTTGATGAAAAAACAGATGTTAAGATCTCAAGCTGGCAGATGTTCATCTATCCATTAAAATTCCTTCTGTTGGAATAATAACAAGGAAAGAATGCATAGAGTGAGGTTTTAACTATCCAGTGCTGGTTAAAGTGGTAAGCTGTAGACAAACATAACATGTTCCAGCTTTGATGCAGGCACAGACACTCCCAAGGACCTTGTCTGTTTACTTTCTACCGTGTAGTTTATTGAGAGGAAAAATAGACCAAAACTTTTATTTGCTACCTAATTCAGGAAATAGTTTTAAAATAGAACAGTTATCTTTGCAAACAAAGCCTTGCAATGTTTTTTTTGGCTTAAAATGTTGTTTACTTCTCAAAAATGGGCTGAAACTGAAGCCTTAAGCTTTTTTTTTTTTTTTTTTTTTTTTTTTTAAAAGGTGTTTCAGATGAAGTAAAATATTTAATTTTGAGTTAACTTTTTGTTGCTTTTCTGTTTGGCACATCACTGGAAAAATCAATTATTTACATAGGTCTATTTGGGATTATTTCAGGACAGCATAAAATCTCAATGGTCTTTACACAATGAAGTCCAAATCCTTTAAATGAAAGATGCCAAATTGTAGCCCATATTTCCTTAAGGACTTTTTTTTGGATTCTAGTCAATAATCTGTTCGTCATAGTTAAAGTTGTCATAATTCTGGATGCCCTGTTCACACCATCAAAATCTGCTTGAAAAGTTTGATGCTAGAAGTTGTCCTTCCAAAATCAACTACTTAAATTCTTTTCTGCCATCTTGAGGAGTTTTGTCAGTGTGCTCTGAGATGAAATCCTAAGCTCATTTTGCCAACAGGGGCAAGGCTGACAATTCTCACTTTCAGGCTCGATGTCAAACAGTCTTTGCAGCCAAAAATCTAGTTTATTCAGCTCCTTGCCTGGAAGTGCTTTCAGATCTTCATTTTTTGTCTTTTGGCTGATTTTAGTCTGCTGCTTTTATTTCAGAGCTGTATATAATTTTTAGAGAGCTTCAAGTATACGAGACTGACAATAGAAATTATATCATCTTCTACTGTAGCAATATCAAAGGATGTTGAATTGTTCTGCAGTCATTGCTTGTCATACAAGCAGATCATTACCATTGCTCCTGTCTTACACATGTTTAAATGGATGCAGTAGTTTGGTTAAAAGATTCAGGCACATTTATATCTTATTTTAAGAGTAGGTTTGATCTGGAGGTAAGTGTACGAGCCTTCATTTCGATCCAGATTTTTGGTGAATTCGTGGATGGTGGTTAGATCTGTTGTATTGTCCACAAGCAGTGTTGAGCATCGGTATGTTTATTCCTACTCAGGCCATATCTTTCATCAAGGATATAGCCAACGATTTGTCCTAGGCTACCTAAAAAGGCCTTGTGTAGCAAGGTGTTATGTTGGGTAATTTGTGTTCTTAGCCTCAGAACATGTGTCTCGTGAGGACGCTGCACCTTAGGAACAGCCCTCTGCTGTATTGTACCCTCAGGGATGTGGGATGGAGAGTCCTGAATTGCCTCCCTGATGCCTAAAGTCAATCTTTTCATTATCTACTTATAAACCAGTAACCTCAATTTATTTTTGTATTTAGAAAAGCATAAAGACTAGTAGTGCACTTTTTATTCAGAAGTGGTACCTGATAAATTTTGTACATGGCACTCAAACACTTAGCACTGCAGTACCGTTTTTCTTGTTGATACAGGCATGGTGGCATTTAATGTAACGGAAGTCATAAAATCGTTATTGAAAAGCTCCATAATTTGATAAGAGAGAGAATCAGTTTTGAATACTCACTGGTGAGCTGAGGATCATACCATACAATTATTTTAGGGCACTTAATTTACTATATGACAATATACCTTCTTCAATCACAGGCCGGCTTACCTTGCATTTTATTTGAAGACTTGCGTACTGTATCACATGGTTATTGGTTTCAAGCTATGCCACATCTTTTAGCAATGACAAGCAAGTTTTAAAGTCACTGCTATAGAATTAATGTTATTGATCAATAATAACCTTAGTTGGATTTTTGTAGGGCATAAAGGTAATATTGTGACTCAATTTGATTTCCTGATGTATCTTAGGCGATGAAACTTCACCTAGGAATTCCTTCATTGATGGGCTTAATTTGCAGTTAAATAAGATCATACATTTCAGAAATTTCTACAGCTGCCTCACTGGTGGCTACGGACAGGTTTAGTGATCAACATGAGCCCATGGTTTGTAGAATAAATATTTCCTTATATAGCTTTCATTTTTCTTACTACTGAAAGTGAGTACAGATTGTTACCAGACAGAATTATACAGACTTCCCCAGACTCTTCTTTGCCAGTTCCCCGATAAAAGCCTAGCTTATCTTTGCAGCATATGCTTGTCCCCTGAATCCATATTCCTGTGGGAACTTCAGGGATGTTTCTGGAAACTACGTGCATCCAGGGTCCCAAAGGACTAGAGCCTGCATAAGTTCCAAATTATTGGTGCAAGAAGGAGAGGGAATTGTTCATTTTGTTTGGCTGCTCTTGACCAGCATGATCAATTTTTTGATGGTCTTCATGCTGCCTAGAGCTTTCCTGCTCTTCTGTAGCTTTGAATACCTCTGCAGTCTCTCTGTGTTTTCTTGCATGCTCTGGGGTACTTGATCAGACCTGACTGCAAAAGGAAAATATGGCAGGTTTATTTTTTCTGGAAAAAATATTGGAACAGATTCAGTGAACGCGTTCAGCCACAGGGGAAACTAACATTGCAAGATGGTGAAAGGCCTAGAGCACAAGTCTTACGAGGAATCACTGAGGGAACTGTGGCTGTTTAGCCTGGAGAAAAGGAGGCTGAGGGGAGACCTTGTTGCTCTCTACAACTACCTGGAAGGAGGTTGTAGCAAGGTGGGGGTCAGTCTCTTTTCCCAAGTAGCAAGCAATAGCATGAGAGGAAATGGTCTCAAGTTGCACCACGGGAACTTTAGATTGGACATTAGGAAAAACTTCTTCACCAAAAAGGTTGTCAAGCATTGGAACAGGCTGTCCGGGCAAGTGGTTGAGACGTGGCGCTTAGGGAGCCATAGTTTAGTGGTGGACTTGGTGGTTAGTGGTTGGACTCAATGATCTTAAAGGTGTTTTCCAGTCTAAACAACTCTGATTCTAAGTGTGGCCAGAATATTGTGACTAGCGGGTTTCTGCAACAGTAACAGAAATCAAAACAAGAGGCTAGGAGTGAAAAATTAGAATTACCTCTACAAACTGTGAATTTTAACATATAAAAGTGATATTGTGAAAAGAGTCAGGGCCTTGAGGGCACTAGCTGTCTTTGCTCAGCCTCTCCAGTGTTTCCCCTGATGCTGCTCATGGCCCGGGAGCAACCAAGCCAGACTTACCTGGGGACTAACATCTCGGCCTGTCCCCATCCCCAGGAAGGTGCCAAATGCCTGTGGCTGGGGCAGCCCCCACTGTCCTCTCCTGTTACCCTGCTCCTGGCTGGAGCCGTGGGACCAGACCATGGCTGCCAGGCTCTACCTCGCAACCTCAGGGAACCCCCATTACGCCTGGCCCCTGGGGAGGCCCCAGTCCCTTGCAGTGCCCTGGCAGAAATCAGCAGCCAGATATCTTGCTGCCTAACTGTGTGATAATGGAAGCAATAAACCAAATAATTCACCTGACTGGAGGAAAATATTATTCGAGAGGTTTGAAGTAGTGTCAGCTAGAGATGGAGGAAGCAAATACAAAGCTGCCAGTCTCGTGCTGAAACAGGCTGCTTGGGAAATTGTAATGTGGCCTAAAAGGGACTTTTGCCATTTTACCCTGATTTTCTATTCGGTGATACTGTCTTCTACCATTAATCATTCATTCTCTCTAGCCTGTGTAGCTATAATCTTTGTAAATATTTCAGAATTATGCTTTATGCATGCTGCCTTCATACCCTAGGAGCGTGGCAGTGGCAGCACAGGAAAGGAAGCTGGCAGATACAGATGTATCACTGGTCGTCTACCAGCCAAATAACTGATTTCAAAAATCAGTCTAAAAGTAAAAATTTTTTTTTTGTGTTTGATTTTTTTTTTTTAAAGCACTTAATATTGTTACTTGATGGGAGGCCCTTGCATACAGTGTTTATGACTAATACTAATCTTTATTTAGAAAGCAGGAATTGATCCAAATTGTGTGCAGTTAAGGACATACGTAAAGCACAGCTACAATAGTTTAGAGCCAAGCTTTTCACAGTGGTACACAGTGGGAGGATGAGAAACAACAGGCAGAAGTTGAAATAAAGCAGTTCAGACCGGATAGAAGGAGAAACTTTTTCCCCTTGGTGACAACGAGGCAGTGGAGCAGTCGCTGGGAGCAGTCTCCAGCCTTGGAGGATTTCAAGACTTGACTGAATCAAGCCCTGAGCAACCTGGTCTGATCTCATGGTAGATCCTTCTCTGAGCAGGAGGTTGGACTTAGTAACTTCCTGAGCTCCCTTCCAAGCCCAGTTATGCTATGATCCTAAGCAAGATAATTACCGCAATGACAGACTTCACCCTTCCTCTCTTCCACTGTATAACAAGTTAAGATGGAAATTCATTGTAAGAAAATTAATATGTTGCTGCTGTTCCTCACCTACACAACTGTTCCTCACTTTTAAAAACTTAAAACAGGTAAAATGAAATTCTCTGCTTCTGTCTATCAAAGAAACATCTGGGATAGAAAAAATGTCATCTCCGGAAATCCTTTTTTTTCTCTTTTGCTTGCTTTCTTGACAGATATTGCTAAAAGGGAAATGAGTTGTGCTGTGCATAAGTTTGGCTTCATAGTTGCAACAAGTTTCTTATTTTAGGATAATTATCATATCCCTCGATATGTGCCAAAGGCATGAAATGGCCAAGCACAGGTCTGTTTCCTTCAGCCCTACTGGAACACTTACTGGAGTTCGTGGTGTTTTCATAGCCAAGACACTTTCAAGACACTTTTCTGCTCCTTCACTAGCTTTATGTCAGCAACTACTAACAAAGGACACTAAAAAAATATTATTCTGAGAAAATGTTTTTGAATTGAATGTTTCTTTTGCTCCGTAAGATGCTGAGTGTTCACTCTCTCTCTCCCCATTCTCCCAAACCTCTTTCCAAGAAGAACTAATATCAAAGTCAAGAATGTTTGAGTTGAAACTCAAAGCTCGGAAGATGTGTTAAAATTATGTTAGAAATTAATATTATTGACTCTTTACTCAGTGCTTGTAGAGGAAACACAGTTTTCAGAGATAATACAAGTGCTGAAATGCTCCAAGGAATAATTATTTGCTGGAGTCAATCTCTGTAGTAACGATGCACTGAGAACTTCTGGAAAGACACTGAGAACTTATCTGAGTTTTAATGATGAATTTGTATTTGGAATACCTTGGATATTTTACACTTCTCTGAAAATTCAGGTTTATCTTTTCTTCTTGGAAAGTACTTCATAAAACAAAAAATAGGTTTAACTATTTCTGGGCCCTATGCTTTCTGCTCTCTTGAAATTAATGCATAAAATCCTTCAAGCAGTTTGTTAATCTACTCAGTGACAGGAAATGTCTTTGCGGGGTGTGGGTTTAACAAATCCTGTAACTCAAAACCTCTTCCACAAGAATACTTCAGCATTCCATGTTGAGCTGGTATCCTACAGGCTTATCCACTCCATTTCATTGAGAGTATTTTCTTGGGTTGGTAATCTGTCCTTTTATGAATTATCTGTCCTCCACAGGTTATGCTCCTAAAAGACCTAGCATGATGGTCACAGGTAATGATGTTGAAACTCAAAGCTTAGTGATGTTACCAGAAAGTAAAACAGTCCTGTCAAAATACTTTCATTTCTATGGGGTCTGGAAGGCTATTGAATTGAATGATAGCCTCCCTGTGATATTTCTCTTCTTAGAAGCAAATCCAAGCTTACTTATACTTTCTCTTAATTGGACAGCTGAATTTAACTTCTGTGGTGCATTAAGTTACGTAATTAAGGGTCGATTAAATATTTGGTTTCAGTTTAGAACTCAGCCTGAAGAAATTTAATTTTTTAATAAAACTCATTGCATTGCTCTATTTGTTTCCACTTTTGTATTTTCCTAAGACTGCATTGAATTAAAAATCCTGGGTGTAACTGTGAATGTTTGGGACTGAAACGTCTGAGACTTCCTGTTAAAGCATATTATATCCCTGACCCCTGTTTCTGCAGTTGTAGAAACAGATGAGCAAATGGGTCATATGGAAAATGGATCAAGTGTCTAGTAAGGTTCATTAATGACTATGCAAACAACAAAAAAAATACCATAAAGGGACCAGAATATTTTATTACAAAGATTGAGTAAGGAATGCGTGAAGAATAAATTTTTGAATCATGGAGGTAGAACAGTTTCTGAAGTTCTTTGGCAGAAACTTTACCAGATCATACTAGAATTTTTTACCCAAGAACAACAGTCCATAAAAGCAGAAAATTGCAGTCTCTGTGGGCTTATGTTGTTCACTGATGTTGGCAAGTCCTGAGCTGAGGAAGAGACCATAAAAGAATGGTGAAACTGGAGAAAAAAAAATGTAGGAGGATTGCCTGGAATTCTTTGAAGTGGACCAAAATGAATACTTAAATAATAACAAAAAGCAAATGAAAACCTGAAAAAGATGGATACTATGTCAGATCTATACTAAAACTACTCGAAGTTTGAAAAGTCAGGCCATAATAAAGCAAAAAAACAGGAACAATCAGAAAAATATTGTGAGTACTCACTTTCTCGGGGGATTTCTGAGTGACTGGGCTGGACCTTTCTTTGCTGACTCAAGCAATAACAGTAGTTTGC
This sequence comes from Numenius arquata, assembly GCF_964106895.1. Taxonomy (NCBI): domain Eukaryota; kingdom Metazoa; phylum Chordata; class Aves; order Charadriiformes; family Scolopacidae; genus Numenius; species Numenius arquata. The sequence continues at coordinate 22,291,220 of NC_133576.1, forward strand.
ATACCTGCAACACTTCTTAAAACCAAACTATCTTCAATTTCTTTACAAGCAATATTCATGGCCAATGAAATGCAAGATAGCATGAAGATGTATGCACACAATGGTTTAGTGTATCTAAAAGAATTACTTACCAAAAGAAAATTGCCCTCTGCCCTCAGATTTTGGTGTTTAAAGGTGATGTTTTCTGCACATACTTATGGGTTAAATACTATTTCCATGTGTTTAGGTTCTGCTGACTCAATAAAGAGGACATGCAGACTACACATACTCTAAGGTTTTTCTAGTTATTGTTGATGAATTTTAAGTTGGATGAACTGTGTCCTAACATTAATCATGATGGTGACCGTAATGGTAATCTTCCATCAAAATACAGAGACTGACAAAATGGCTGCTGTAGAAGTAACAGAGTGCACCATATTTAGAGCCAGTCATAAACATTGTCTGTGACAAGGAAGCATATAATTTTTACCCAGGTTCACCCATAACAACTCTGCCAACTGAAATGTCTCATTTTAGCTATCTGAATCTTAGAACTCAATGCTTTCTTGGAAAGAGAATACTTTTTGCTCTGCAACCACTGATATAGTGCACTGTCAAAAATGCTCTATTAGTTGGGAAATAAGAATACTCGAAAATATAAAAATATCTTGTATTTGCATGTTTTGCAGTTTAGATGTATACTAAAATATGTTGATTTTAATGTTGACTTCAGGAGACACTCTTCTGTTAACAAATAGAAGACAAAAGCAGCTATCTGCTTTCAGTGAATTGCCTGGTCCATACATTGCATGTGCTGAAAAGTGTACTACGTGTAAAACAGCATTTAATCTTGAAGGCTGTGAAATGAAAGTTTTCAATAATTTTTTTATCTGCAAGAAGTTTTCATACAATAGAAAACATTTATTTTGTCAACATTCAATATGTAAAAATGCTGCAAATATATCCTCACAAGGTAGTTATTCAGGTACCTGCCTGCCAGAAGATCTTTAAAAGTTTTCCAGGTCTTAGAAACTACCCAGTTCTATTTTTAAGTTCTTCAGGATGGTGTTGTTTAAAATGTTGGAGAGATGTTTCCATTGATAAAATACTATTTTCTTTTTCTTTGACAACATCTAAAATTTTTTTGTGAAGGTCTTCAAATCTGGGTAGTATGCTGTAATTTTTCCTCAATGCCTGTATCTTCACTGAGGGATAAATTACAGGAAAGTATTTCTTAGGAATATCTTTTGGTCATAAGTTTAATTTGCAGTTAAAGGCAGAACAAAAAATTAAAAAACAATTACACTGTAATTATTGTTAATGAAGTGAAACTTTGAAGTGGGAATATGGACACTAATATGAGGAACATATTGTGCAGATATGGACCATATTAGTCCCTCAGAGCCTTAAGAAAGGAAATGGTCTAATGTTCTAGCTTCAAGTATTAACCTTTTGGTTTCTTAAACCCCTGGAAAATATTCTTTCCTAGAGGAAAATATATTTGTAAGTAACATTTAAACAAACTCCAAAATGAAGTGTTGCACATTACCTTTGTGGAGGCCTATATTCTTTTTTTCATGGAGTTAATGGCTTTAGAATTTGGCCTAATTGAAAATGAACTGATACCTCGTTATTGTATCTAAAATTACATCACTCTGTCTTCCCATTGTCACCTCTTCCTTGAATAAAATGGTATATACTCTTAGAGTTATCACTTCCCCCTCAGTCCCAGTCATGGGGTGTGGAAGTTTTAGAAACTTTAGGTCAAATTTATTACTGTTATATTTCAGTTGAAGAACAATTTAAAAAATATTGAATAAACCTGATTAAAATTAAAGGACTTGTTTATTGAAAATTAAGACATGCAGGCATTTTGTTTTAGGGAATAATTTTTTCTTTTAAAAATATTTTGTCTTTATGGGTATAATTTTTTCTCCGCAACTTTAGTTTTTTAATTCCAATGTTACTAAAAATAGATGTAGAAAGGAATACATACATATATATCTCAACAAAGTATTAATCTTAAAAATATAAAAAATAAAGATGCTTTATTCCTTCAGTGAAAAATCTCTTCAGAATAGTTGCATCCCTGAAAACTATTTCATATATAAGAAGAGCTCATGTTTTTAAAATGGAAAGCTGTTTTGTCAAAAGATATTCAACCAGCTCTACTACTAAACAGAAATTCAGTGTTTTGAGAAAATGGATGTTCTTCTTGATAATATATTTTAACAGTGAGCTGTTGAAGTAATTTAAGGCATGTGGGTATTTTTGAAATAGGCACCCAATATGTGAAAACCAACCCATGCTTTTACTTGTACTGCTTCTGGATATAACAAAGATTCTACATAGCTGTAATTTCATTGTAGTACTATGAAAATTATCATACAGTAGTTTAATTTATGACAATATTTATAATGCATGCACTTGCATATCCTGTGGAAAATCAATGTAATCATGTCATGAGACTGCATCACAATAGATTTCCTAGATTTCTAGAGTTTAACGTCACAGCATTTTTTTGAAGTACTGTAGGATTTTTTACCCCTTACACTGTAGAAAGGGAGAACTAAAGAAGGAAAGAGTTATTAACCAGAAGACTTATGAATGTAAGTCAACTGTGGCAAGGAAGCCAGGTATTTCAATTTATAAAAGATTGGTAAATTTCAATCATTTGAATTTAACTGACAGGCTGTTGAAATGAATGCTTATATAAAACATTTCAGGGCATTGAAATTAATGCTTATATTAAAAAGTGTGAATGTAATGCTTTTTTTTTTATATCAAAGGTGTTATTTAAAAAGACAAGAAGTCAAATTCAGTCTCTTTGATTTCAAAAAGAAATTTGCTTACATCTGAATTTCAACTTGCATTCGAGTCTGTGGGTAGACTGAAATCTAATTTTTCTTCTTTTACTGGCATAAATGGGAATCGTTTGCTGTATTGCCAATTCATGCTTTTCGGATGTACTTCCTAATGTGATCAGTTCAGATATAGCCCATATAAACTACATTGTGGACAGATGCTTTTTATGTGCAATTACTGTACGGACAGAGACAAAAAGGCAACAAACAGATAAATATTCTGCATCCAAAGAACTGTTCTTTGCTTGAGCACTGGAGCACAACCTTCTTTTTCTAGTGCCATCTAGAGGATGCACTTTTTTCCCTAGTCTCTTACTTAAAAGCTCGGGAAACACCCAGGAGAAGATGGAGTGGTTTTCTCCCAAACCTCTGTCAGGCTTGCCGCCCTGCTCCCAGCCCAGGGATTTGAGCCACCTCCTTGTTAGCGGGGGCACTCCCTTCTGTTTTGATGTTTTGGTGGTTTCGTGATTGCTACCAATTTCCTGCAGCCAAAACATAAATTTGTCATAACTCTAAGCCTGTGAAAACTAATTGAAATAAATCAGCCGTGACCACTTAGGGCCAATTGTGACGGTTAGAAAAAGGGGTAATGGAACATCATAATTAGTTGCTGTTTCACGGTGCTCACCTGAAATTTTTGCACAGATTGGGGCATGCTGGATTGCTTAAGTAAGTATTTGCACGCAAACTAGTGATATTTGATCCACCTCAGTGTCAAGTGCTTCCATAACTTTAAAAATTAAAGAAGCTGAGAGTCTCAAGTGGATTCCAGTCGGCAGTTTGATTCAGATTTTATTATCAGCAATGGGTCTATAATAAGCATGAACTGTCCTCTCAGATTAGCTATGCCTCAGCAACTACCCGCTCTGCATCTCCCTCCTCCCCTGCCTTTCGCTGAAAATGGAATAGGCCATCTGCAGGCTTTAACTTGCTATTCAAGCTGGCTGCTAGGATTCTGGATGAAACAAGGCAATATATGTGCTTGTCTTCTCACAAAATGATCTTTCTTTCAGACCTGAAAAAATCCCTCTCTGCCCTCCTGCCCTTCACTTTCTCCTTTGCGTGCCCTCCATGCTCTTAAACATACAGATAGCAGAATGGCAAAGTGGCACTAGGTAGACAAACGTGAAATTTAGCCTAATGATTGGGCTTTTCATTTGAAAACCAGTGGGATTTATCTCCTCCACAAATAACAGAGTGAATTGTAATGATAAAGCTTTTTAGATACAAGCAAAATCCTTAAGCAGCTGCACATGCTTGTTTGTTTTGTAGAAATTGCACTTGGTATGTTATTTCATCTGCCTCACAATTTAGCAGTTTATAACAGCATTGATGAACATGAACTGTATAACAATTTTTAAGCACAATAACTGAAAAAGCCTTTTCTTTGTTTTGGTACTTTCTACAATACTGATAGATTAATTACCACAATGATTAATCTCTGGTGATCTTCCTTTGGTAAAGTCTGCAGCTTATTATTAATGGCCTCTTGTTATTATAAACTTGTTATATTGCTTAGTGAGTGCGCAAAAATTCTGGAAGTAAAAGAGCTTAAGTGGAGACTGACAAAAGCACCAACAATAGCCTGCTTCTAACAGAAGTGAGATTTTTAAGATCCCTGAAGCCGACATCCCTGAGTCATTGTGTGGCATAAGAGGACACTTAAGTTACTGAAGCAGTGAACTCCTTCCAAATTGATTAAAACAATAAATCTGTCAGGGAAAAGAAAATTTTGAAATTACTTAATCCATTACATAGCAAATGGGAAAATGTGGTTTGAAGCGATATCTAGGCATACAATGCATGTTATCGTCTGCAATTAAACATAACTTCCATTAGGAATTCTCATGGCAAACAAGTGTGCTGCCAAATAGAGGAGCATGCTTTAGCTCGGGTGAGGGATCATGAAGATTGGGGGTTTCTTCATGTGGATGCAGGACAAGTAAAAACTATCTCCGTTGCTTTCACTACCAGCATCAAGATGCAAAGTCATAACCTTTCAAATTTTGTCACTCTAAAGCCAGTGTTTATAAAAAGAAAGGTGGAGTATAAACATGTACGTTCTTTGCCGGTGTGATTTTCTGTAGGAAATATATATTATTTTGACTTTTATACAGTACAAAATAATATAATTTAAAGAGACTCTAGCCTATTTTTTATATGAATGGTTTATTTGCACCAAAGAAGCTGTTTTAAGGAGAAAAAAAAAAAAAAAGAAACTTTATACTGAATTTAGGAAACCTGCAAGATCATGTTAGTTTCTGTAAATCACATTTTATTCTTGAATAATAAAGTGTACAGTTCCAGAGGAAAAGCTATAATCTACGGATTATGTAGAGTTAATTCAACAGACTAAGCATTGAGATATAATTTGGGGGAGACAAAAATTTTCAAAACCTAAACTTACAAATTCTGGCTTTCCACAGTCAGAGCTCTTAAACCCTACTTAGCTCTCTACTGTCTAAAAGTCGGGCCTTAGTATATGACTCACTAAAAATATTTAGTAAACGTGAAAACATGAGAAAGAAATTGAGATCTTCATTATAATGTAGTATTCTAATGTAGTATAATAGTATTCTAAACATTTATCTATAAATACAGAGTTCTTCCTTCTTTTCCCACTGAGAAAAATAACATCTCTTGAAAGCAGGGTTCACATGTATTTTGCTTGAAGATGCCAAAGCAGGAAAAACTTGGAGTTAAGGAATGAGTAAACGGTGTATTAAATGCTTTAAAAAAGCCAGAAAACAAAGTGAAACGCCCGGGAAGTTGATATATTGCCTATGTATATTATGGCTGTTTAAAGAATGAAAAGTCAGGAGACCCGTAATATGTTGTGAAAGCTTTGTACTTGGCTTGACGCAATTATTGGTATTCTAAAATGTATTTGCTTTCAAGATACCCCATGCAGCATACTGAAGAACCATTAGTCATTTATCACACTAATACTCTGCTGTGACTTAGTTCGTATGGCTTCTGGACTCAAATGGAATGGACTGGATGCTGATATAAATCCTGTTCCATTAATTTTGATTTTGTTCTTGAAGCCCTTATTTTATTTTTATTAAAAATACATGACTAGGAAAGCTGATGTTTTATCCTATGAACTAGAACCAGACACTTTGTTTAATATCCAAATTAGACAGTGCTTCTTTTTTGTTATATTGCGTGTGCTAATGGTCTTTAAGTGTGGGGGTTTATTTGGAAACGCGAGGCGGGCAAGGCAAATAATGTAGAGTGCCATGCCTGTCTTGCTGAACTCTCCCTGGTTTACTGCATTATTAAATATTGCATAAATTATTCAATGTCCTTTATATCAAACAAATATTTTTTTGCAAGCAGTACTGTGTGAATAAATGGGTATTAAGTAAAACCCCCAGACAGAAATGAAATGGTGTTTCTTTTTCATTCCTTGTAAAGAGCCACTGCTCTTTTTTTCTTCCTTTTTTTTTTTTTTTTTTTTTTTTAATATCACTCAGATAGTGGAAGCAAAAAATGGTGACTATTATGTGAACTACTCATTTTTTGTGTGATATTAAAACGCTCCCTTTCTGGGCCATCACATTCAGGGGAAAGGCAAATGCAGCACATTAGGCCTGGGCTGTCCTCAGTTGCTTGCTGTGGCAGGTCAGTTGCCCTTACGCAGGCGAGACCGGGTGGTTTTTGGTGTTTTGGCAGCAGCAATCCATGTAGCATGAGTGTAGGCTCATTAGCTGGTCCAAGCATGGCCACAAGATCTACCGCAGAGGAGAGAAGGCAGCTTGCTGGGAGAAGGAGATAACGCCACACAAAGAACAACCATACCTATATATTCAACCCTAAGTATCTAACGGCCAGAGACTTCTTATTTTTATTTGGCTTTTTAATCTCCTTACATAGGGCTGTATCATACTGTATCATACTTAGGCACCTCAGGAACGTTCCTCATGTGAGCCTTCCCATTATACGCGTGAAGATGACACTCCTGAGTGGTTATTTGTATGTGCGAAAATACCAGCTGGTTCAGGCCCCTAGAAAGAGACTGTTACTGTTGGAGAGGGTCTTGAAACGGGGAGGCGTATGGAGAGGAGGGGGGGGGAAAGGCACCGTATGGAATAAAAATGCTTTTAATGTGCATGGACGGTGGCTGGGGGGAAGGGCTTTTTTTTTGTTTTGTTTTGCTTTTTTTTAAACAAAGGGGAAGGTTCCCTGTATGAGCACTTGTTCTGAATATTGCGTGGTCAGATTAGCCATGCTGCTCTGAGCAGTTTAAGGAGGTCTGGGAACTTAGTAATACCTTCCTCTGCCTCCCCCGCTGCCCTTCCGCCCTCCCCACCCATAGCAACAGCAAGGCGATGAACTAAATAGCAGAGAAATAAGGAACCAGGGATGAATAATGGCCCCTAATTCTAGAATGAGGAGTTGTGAATGCATTGCTGAGGTTTGTGCATCTTTCCATTTCAAATAACTGGAAACATGTAGGGGGAATTGGGTTGGGGAGCGAGAGGTCAGGGAGTAGGGAGACTCCAGGCTTCATTACTGGATTTTGCTCTTCAGTTTTTCACAAATGAAGGGGACGGTGGAGGGAATTCCTGTCCCTGCTCTGTGGAGAACTGGAAAGGAGGCAAAGGTTTATTAAGCTGCTCTTATTGTCACTTACATTTTCTTTACAAAGGTGTTGGTTTTACAACGAACAAACCTATGACTTTTGTAGAAAGGAGCTTGTAGATTCACTGTTTAGTACAGAGACAATCTGATTTTGATTTTGCTTTATTTTGGTGTGGGGGGTGGTGGCTTAAGAACATCCATGTTTCTCTGTGTGTGTATTCATTTTGCTATGGTTTTCCTTGGAGAAGATGACTGTCTTCAGCTCAGTTTTAGTCTCTGAAAACACGTGGGGTAGATTTTGTCACTTGGCCTCAGCCTGCTGTACACCACACGCGATATTATGAAAACCTTTTATATTACTTGTGCTCGAAGGTGAAAATGAAGTGGTATTGGCACATTAGAGGCTGTGCCAGCATCCACAGTTTTTCCAATTGCATCTTATTAAAATAAATACTTGATTGCCACACACTATTTGATTTCTGAGCAAGAGGCTTGCTGTAGTTGCTGTTATCAACAAAGCCATACTGTACAAAGGGAAGTGTTTATAATTATTTACTGTGCTGCAGCAACATTCACAGGGTGTAAGCAGGAAGGGGCACCCTCTCTGTTTTGTGTCATGGAAACAGAGGAAATCATAGTCCTGGCTCCTGGAAAGTTTATAGCCTTAAAGCTTGGTTTTTCTTTCATTTCACCCTTTCTCTTTAATCCTAAATCATAAGCAATAATCAGCCATTTCTCATGAAGAGAATTTTTCTCTTCATGAAAATGCTAATACTTGTATTACATCAGCCAGTTAAGTTTAAAATTATTTGCTGAATTCTTCTGTTGTGTGACATGAGATATAATATGAGACAATATGAAAGGGAGCATAATGAAGGGATCAGGGGCAGGATTTTAAAATAGATAACACAGCGCTGCTACTTTGGAACTTAATGGAGTTTAATTTTCATGGGTAACGTTCAACACTCAGGAAAATCAAATAATTTGTTTTAGACTTCTAACGAGACAATGTTGGATCTCCACTGTGGGAAACCTATTCAGAGAACTGTTTTGTTTGTATGTTTCACTGGTCACTCTTGGTCTGGTCCTAACCTCCCATCTGTTCCTAGTGATCTCCAGTAGACCTTATTTGATTTCTAACAGGAAGAGGATCATATTAAAGGCTATATATAGGAGCAGCAATTTTTAAATTTTTTACATATTTAAAATCATATATCTACATTTTCTGGACAATTGATATTGCAGGTCATTGTAATTAGTTTTTTCCAGAACTATAAGAAATCTGAAAGCAATGAGTTCTTTCCTTTGTGGATTAACTACCACAATTACTTTATCATTTTCTTGTAGACAAAGCTTCTTCCAAAGAATAGGCTGGTTTAGGACATGTATTCCAGAATATATAGTAAGGGCATATGATAAAAATCCTGGCATCTAGTATTTATCATTATTGTGAAATGCTGCAGCAATCGGCTTTTTTTATCTCAAATTTCACTCTGTACACTTTTCATAGGGAAACTCCTGCTTGCTGGTTTCCTTTTTAAATGGACTATATTAAATTTCCATAATAACAACTGACATTTCAAAATCTTTTTTCACATTTTTCTCTTTCATTTTTGTCTTAAATTTGTGCACTTGCTAGATTTTCTTTATGTTATTTGAGAGTGTGAAAGCTCGGTCTGATCCTTTTGCCTGTGCTTTAGAAGGTATATATTCTAAATGAGATTATACTGTAAATCTGTGGTTTTGTGTGCTACACTAGAAAAAGAAGAGGAGTACTCTTAAAATTATAATCTACTGATAAACAATATTCTCCTCCAAATATCATGTGCTTTGACCTAAGTGATGCTTTGTGGCTTGTGTAAATGCAGAATCTCATTCAGCAATTTCATACATGAAAGCCAGTAATTGCACTCCTAGCAGACGAGTTCAACTGATATTCAACTTTTTTAAACAAGCAAACAAACAAACAAAAAAGACACAACAAAACAACAACCAAAACCACCTAACAGCATTTTTAAAAGTACACATAGTGAATTCAAAAAATCTTCTATGTGCCAACATTTTATTAGGATGTAAATATTGTTGCATTCCAGGTTGCAAGTTCTATTTTGGGAATAGCCTCACGTGCACATACAGAATATTTTGCAGATTTATGTGCCTTAAAAATAAGTCTTTTTTAATAGGGGGATAAACTGCATTTGTAGTTCAAGACAATACTCTGAAGGCTTTTATCGTTTTGGGTAACGGGATGAAAACATGGAAAAATTCATTAGAAATGATTTGGTTTTGACTCATTAGAAATTATTTGGTTTTGATTCATATTTAGTTTAATATGTTTTACTCTTCCTTATTGATATTTATTATTTATGTTATAATCTTTATTTTACCAAGAGCAGTTTTACAGCATGTTTTTGTTTATAGAAATTAAGTGCATTTTAGATTTGCCGCAAAGACCAATGGGAATAAAAAATTATCTTCAGGAATTTGTTATAATTACATTATATCCACATGAGCACCAAAAGAATTTAGCATGATTAATGCTATTATAAGGCATATGAGGGTCAGGAACAATAGTTTGCTCCTGTTCTAAAGAGAATTAAGTACTTGCAAAAGAAGAAACTCAAGAATTTAAGCTAGCATTTTTTTTATAGCTGAGCAAATGGAAACAGTAGTTGTTTTATTAACTACTTAGGCAGTTGCACAATGAGAAGCTTAATAGTAACTACTGACAACTTTGATTTAGTTCTGTTGTGGATGAAAGCTGACAAGTGGAATAAACTTGCAGAGAATTATAGAGCACATTTTCTTCTCTGTTTTTCCTAGTGCGCGTTAATTGAAATGACTCAAAATTTACTCCACTTTATATCAGAATTTATCTATCACACCCAAGATAAAATAATGCTCCTTACGTTTCAAATAGGATCTTTTTGATATTGTGTATATAAATTAAGGCAAGGCTTGTGAATCTTTTGTTTTCTTGGATTCTAAAAAAAGAGAAAAATGGATTTTGGCACTGCCTCTGCCATAAGCTCCCATTGGTTGTCCCTGCACACTGCTTCATCCTGCGCTGCTTGATACAGCCATGCATCCTCTGGTTTTACGCTGGTGCTGTCGGAGGTGGAATGTTGTCCTTTACAACCTGTTCTTGAGGATTTTGTGGGCAAATTGAGGGATGATTAATACTAAAACAAAATCTTGTATGAAAAAACCCCAAATTCCATGGAAATGATGCATAACAAAGCCAACCTGTGATCAAAGATGCATCCGTCTTTAAAGCAGTATGAACAAAGTAGTAATTTTCCTTGTAAACTTCCTGCTCTAGCCCTAGTTTTCATCCCTCTAAGAAAGGTTCCTGTTGTCAAAGGTACTTTAAGCACTAGCCTGTTTATTATCTTGGTGTGTTACTCCTGATCATTTGCTTAGTTTTGTGCACAAGTATGTTTTAGTAAAGATTGAAGTTTGCCCCCTTGTGCATTTATTCTGCAGCTTTGTGTGCAGACATGTAAGGAGAATATATATTGTTCTGTGACAGTATTAACTATCTTGTACAGCATTATTTGGTGTGACAGTGCTTTGGTTGTCTATAATCCATCGACTCTTTGTAATTATCATTAGTTTGTTTGTTTTTTATATATATAAGATGTTTAAATAGGTATTGCTTCTTTTTCTGGAATTACCATATTGAAGGAGGGTTTTGTATTTTTTTTTTTTTTTCCTCTGAGAGAGACAGGTGGAATTTTAGTATGTTTAACTATTCATTTAAGTATGATTTCATGTGACTGCTGGGATGATTAGCATACCTGGTTTTTATAATACTGTAAAATGAAATATTGGGACTGAGACTGTGTTCTTACCTCTAGTTAATTTACTTCACTAAAAATTAGAAGTTGAGTTCTTCATTGCTCTTCATGTAGCTCTACTGCTAACTAAGGAACTGATGGGAATTTGCTTTGCACTAACTACAAAACACACCCCAGATAATTTCCTTATATAATGGACAATCACTTTACAAGTCTTTTTTTCAGTTTAATCATAGTCAAAAAAGAGCAACTCCGATCATGAATGGAATTTCACTGTCAGTGTGAATAACCATAACCTTTTTTTCTATATTTTATACTGATATTTCTTTGTTATGCTGTACACTCTTGATGCTGTTTACTGATTATTTCCCCCCTCTCCCCACCCCCATCCATCCCTGGTGAAAATATAGAAAAAATCGTAGCCTGAAGTGATATGACAGATAGAAGTTTTATTTTAAAGAATTTTTATTTCATATGTTGGCATCTATCCAGTAGATCTGTTTTCATAAGTGAATCATGAGTGTTTTTATTATTTACTGTTATATAAATCCGAATGTGTTTCTTGGTGACATAGATTTTCTTGGGTTTTTTGTCTCAATAGGTTGTGGGAAACATGGAAAAAACACCTTTAGAAGTGAACAAAATAATAGAGTTGTCTCATGTATAAGTACACAAAGAGGATTTATAGGTGAATAGTACAGAGGCAAACACAGCCCAAGTGCATTGCCGGCCACAGGCAGCCAAAGCCAGAGGTTAAGTATTGTGGTAGTTTTGAGGGCAAGGGAGGTGACAGAAACTTCTCTCAGCTTCAGCTTTGGCCCAAAGAATACAGGTTCTTACAGCTACTTTTCATTTCAGAGTGTGCTTGGAAAACCCATAGGTGTGGCTTCTAGAAAAAAATGTGCCTGGGATTAGTGTTGTAAACTGATCACACCCACTAGTTAATTTTACCGTGGATGATTCCTTCTGGATCCATGAAATCTGTGGTATTCATCTATATAAAAGATCACAGAAAAAAGGCACCTTTGGGGAGTAAAAAAAAGTTTCTGTTATTTTCTTAATTTGTCTGATGAAATACTAGAACACCAAAAATGTGTAAAAATAATTACTCCAACTTCCCAATCCCTCACTTAAGAGTTCAGTGGCATTTTTTTACCTTGTTGTATTTGAATCTTGCCCTGGTGTTAGCATGCATTGAAATTAAGTAATGCTGATTTAAAAATTTATGTAAGCAGGGGTTTCCTTTGGTGGGAGCCGGGGGGAGAATTTTTTCAAAGAAATTTTTTCTCATACATCTTTGTGAAGCATAAACTGCGGTAAATATCTAAGTACTGTGCATATTACCATTTGCAAACATTCAGAAATCCCAAATCAGCCATACTTTGAGATGAATTAAAAAGTTTTGAGATTGAATCACTTGAATTTTGCTTTTGCTGGAGGAAGTCAGGCTGTATATATTGAATTTATTAGTAGTTGCTCCAAGAGGGTATGTGGTGAGATTGCTATTGAAAATGTGCAGAAGAATGCCATTTTATGTACACTGAAAACTGTTTTTTAGACCAGTGTACTGAACTGAATGATCACATGAATTTGGTAATACTGTTTTCCATCCTCTGCATTTTGCATGTTACAGCACCTAACAACATCCTTGGGGAAGTGATGAGTGTATATATTTACATTTAAGAGTAGAAAGTATTTCTTTAAAAGTTGTGTTACCTGGATGTAACAATAATTTAGTAGGTACAATATATTCATTAGATGAGTTTTGCCTGTCTGAAAAACATTGCTTTAATATACAAGAGCTAAATAGTGATTATTTTCTGTCTCCAAAAATCTGTCATAAAGATCAGAGATGCAAATAGATGAGATGTGCATGTACCTTATGGCCTTTGTAAGTCAACTGCTCATTAGACAAATATGCAAAGCGACAGCCTCCTTACATCACCACTTTAGAATGACCACAAATTATACCTCAAGTTTGCTTAGTTATTTTCCACCCAAAAGCTGGAAAAAGTCTCCCTTTAAATTGTTAAATTTCTGCTTCTAGAAAAGGAGGTGAAGTTGGTTGAGGTTGGGGGTAAGACAGTTTGCTGTCTGTTGCTTCCACACCTCCAATTTGGATAATGCATGCATTTACCTAACTTGCTTCTGCGTGCGTAAGGCTCCTGCATATTTAAAGGCTGGGTATTCAGGGATTATCTGTCATGCTTTTTCTTTTTGTTTTGATCACGCAAGGAGAGGATACTAGCCCACATAACCAGAGCAGAAGGGCGGGGGTTTTTTTCCTGTTGTATTTTTTTCCTTCCCGAAAGCTTTGCTGTGGCCACATGTTCTGCCAGATATTGCTTTTGGGGGAAGGAAAAGTTACCAGTCTGAGTGTGCAATTTTATAAATCGTGTCTGTAGAATACTTGCTTGTTAACACGCACAAGGCATTTAGCTTAAAGGCACAATATTCCTTTACAATCAGTCCTTAGCAGTGAAGCAGGAAATCTTGAAGGCAGGCGTATGAAAGTGCTATCAACCACTGCCAGTAGCAGGGAAAGAAAAATATTAAAACTATGATTAATATTTGAGAAAAATACAATCGCAATGTGCCTTATGAGGCATCAGTTGATTAAAATTTCATGTTTATGTATGAAAAAATTGAAAATTACATTTATTTTTATAGGAAAGCTAGGAAAAATGACAGTGGTACATAGCATCACTTAATTGGCTCTTCATTGTACATTTGTTGCTCTGCTCCTTAAATTATGTTTCAAGTAAGATTCAAACTGTTACGTAGTTAATTAAAAACTTACTGTATGTATTTTGTTTCATAATCATGGTAGATTCCCTCCTCCCCCCTGGAGATAAGTAGCAGGGATACTGATAGAATAACCGAGTAAGAGAACAGCCTGATGTATCCAAGAACAGGAGTATTTTGCTACATAGCTTAATTAAGCCCCAAGTTGGATAAAAAGAGGTTCCATGTTCTGATGACTCTCTAACCCTTGTTTTCAATCTAGATAACTTTAATTTTCTTTTTCAAATGAATTAAAAATGTGTCTTTGGTCTTTTTTTCTTCCCAGTGTTAAATTCTTAATCCCGTTTTAAGTACCAGCAGCATTAATGGCAGTTAATAGTAATTACTGCATGTGTACTTTGATTCAGAAAAAACAGAGGTTTAGGGATTGGTATCACACTACCAGTATTCTGTGTTGCAAATTATTTGCAGATGAGGTTAATTGAGCCATATCACTCCATGGCTTTTATTCTGACATGTAGGTCACAAATTGAATCATAAACCCATACAGTAATAATCAGCACATACCCTTTTAAGACTATCCCTGATGAAACTCAGTATGAAATAAACAGTTACATTTCTCAAAGCCTGCTCTGAATTAGCATCTCCAGCACAGTATAGTTTATAGTATTACAACAAAATTACTGTTTTAGTATAAATATGTACATATTTTCATATATTAATGGATATGCTAATTTTTGGTAATTGTACAAAGATGATTATTTTTATTCAATGTTTCATTTTAGCAAATTTCTTGAATCAATTATTATAGAATTTTCTTAGACGTAATCACAAATTTCAAAACCACGGAGAAATTAAATGTAGAGACTTAAAAGTTGATATTATGCTCTGCGGTGCCACATAATTAGTTTCCCTTGATTCTCTATGCAGAGACTGTATGCATCCAAGTCATAGTAATTTCAACAAGTGATCTCTAATGCAATGGAAAACAATGTAAGTGGAGCCAATATTGATAGTTTCCCATATGAAACTAGTTTTAACACAGCTCTCCCAGCATTGTACCCACCATGAAAATTTGAACGATATACTTGTGGCTTTGAAAGCATGAGAAATGTGTCTTACAATTCAAAATAGGAAACAAAAGAAGCAAAGAGTAATGGAAGAAATTCATTCCTCTTTTTAAATATGTTTCACTTTAGAAATACTTTGGGAGTGCTCACAATATTCAAGCTGTGTTGCAAGATCTAATTTGAACTATAAAATATTTGAAGTTTCTGAGATTTGGGTTGGGGGGGGATATGTTGCCTAATTCAAATTATCTCATTTTATTGAATTATGTTGAGTAGTATATATAAAGTAGAGGTTGAATCTCATTTCACTTTAACTCAGAGAAGACCCAATACAGAGTACCACGAGTTTGTGATCTTCTCGTAATATCTGTATTACTTAAAAACATTTAATAAGTGCTGTGCAATCTATAAATGCAGTGCACATTAACAAACATCATAATTTAAAGAAATGAGGTCTCTAGACAACATGTCTTAAACTGTGCAGGCAGGTTTTCTCCTGTGCAGATTTTCACCACAATACATTTAGGAACTTTGTTAGTTGCACTAACGCATTTTGTACACTTGCACATTTTGGCATCATGTCAGTTCACATATATAAGAAATATGATCTGTCACTATATGGTGCAGCAAATGCCTTTGGAGGAAAGTGCTTTTTTTATTCTATGTTACTTTTGAAAAAATAAGTCCTTGAATTTGCAGTAGAAAGGCACAGTGTATTATCACATGGTGCTTTTTTTTTTCAGTGCAAGGTCAGAGAAATAAAAAACAATGGATGACACTTTTCAGTATAAAAGCATGAAACATGTGTGGTTGTGTAGCACAAAGGATGTTGTCTAATCAGTTATTCTGCATTTAAATATGGGTTTAAACAAGATTAGGAATCCAGACTGTGCAAGAGATTTTCAAGTCCAGAGGTCAGAAAACATGCTAATGAGATAATAGGAAGTATTCACAAAAGCTTATCTGCATTAGAAATTCACTTCTCGTCAAAGAAATCCTTCCACCAAAATACTTTTGGCCATGTGGTTTTGACCTATTAATGCCTAAATTCTATCAGACTACCTGTTCATTTAGAAATAATTTAAGTCTCTTGAGGAAAAATCTGAATAAATTATAAATTTTTCTGTGGAGGGCTTGGTGGGACTTGGTATGTTGTATTTCTTAAGTCTTATTGCATTCTTTATTATGCTAGTATAAAGTAGAACAAGTCAGATTCCTGCAGGGTCTTAGTGATTAGATAGATATGTGGGGAGACAGCCTTATGCTCACCTTGTTTGGTTGGTTCATATACAAGAATAAAAAAAAATTCTTATCTTATTAACAAGATTATCAATACTGGCTATACTGAAAAGGTGATTTGAGGTTGATCTTGTGATCCTTGCTTGAAGTTGCTTTGGGTATTTCTCTTCTCAGGAAGAAATGCAGCAGTGAGCCATAGAGGAGATGGTTATTGCAGGTAGATATGCTGAGACTAAGGGATGCACAACCATTTGTAAAGGGAAAACCTGATCTCTCATTTTATCAAACCAAAAGCTAGTTAACTGTTAATTTTTTAAACTTTTCTGATGAAACTTATGATGCAAAATGTGGTTTTATGGAAGCACATATATTTTGTAGACAAATAAGAATGTCTTTAGCATACTCAACAACATACTGAGCTTTATTGTACAATATTTTTCTATTTTATTTTTTTTCCATTTAATTTGAAACTTTAAAATTATATTTTTAAATTGGCAAGTGTTTCATTTTGAAGTGGCAACTTAAAAACTTCAGCTAGCATTTTGAAAAAAAAAAAACTTGCATTTTAAATCAACCCAAACACTGTAAGGTTTTTTGTTTGGTTGGGTTGGGGTTTTCTTTGATGAGTCTGTTAATAAGCTCTGTTAATTGAGAAAAGTTTTTATAAGATGTCCTACAATGTGGCACAAAAGTGGAACCGTAAACTATAATAAAACGAATTTTAGAGTTCTGCAGATGTGTGGTAATAGTTATAGTACAGATAGCCAGGCACTTTCTATCAGCCTGGTTTGTTCAAGAGAGAGACAGTTGTCTCTGTCATGGATATCATAGAGAGAAAAATGTCAATTTTTTTGCTTCCTCTTTCACTTTTTCTGAAGATGAAATGTTTGTTTTATGTATGTGTTGCCAGACACCATTTAAAAAAAAAGATTTTTCCAAGAAATTCTTCTGTGAAAATTTCTGTTTCTATTAAGGGCAAAAATACCTGTGAAAAATACTTTCCACCGGCATGGAATATTTTTCCTAATCAGCTTAGAGGTACTGTGGTTAAAAATCAGACCAAACAAAATGTCTGACAGAACAGTATATCACATTCTGGATAAACTAGTCCAGAATGGTAAATCTGTGGCGAAAAGTAATCACTCCAGGAAATGTATAATTGTTGATCAGATTTTATTACATATAATATAAAAGCATGTTGTTGATGTTTTTGGATTTTTTCCATGACAGGGAGGGGGGAAAATAATTTGCAGAGGAGGAAATTTTTGGTGCTTCTCCTTTGACCTTTTTCCCCTAGGAAAGCTTTTGCGAGCCACCCTGGTGGTGCGGGGCACAGCACGTAGCCAGGGGTGCAGGTGCTCTGCTTGCATGCAAGCGTACGCTTGGGCTTGCCCCCTGCTCTTGGCCCCTTCTCCGAGAAATGAATCGATGGGATCTCTGAGGGGTTTTGTGAAAAGGTCTCCCCACCGGGAGTCTGGGACAGCCGCCTTCAGCAGGCTGGTAGCAGGGGACACAGAGGCATACAAACCGCAATATTTTCCAAAGCGACCCTCCCTCCCCCCAGCTTTGTCTCGGGAATGAGATGTCATTCATAGCTGAGTCTGCACCAATTGTGCTTTTATGAGCAATTAAATAATTAACAATGTTGACATCTAAATTATATTTGCTTGGCATCTGAGTTAACCCCTTACTGAGACCTCTGGGAAAATTACACTTCTCAAAGCCAACGCTTTAGACTTGGGTAGACATTTCTGCCGCAGTTCTGTGGTTTCACATTCATGTTTTCTTTCCTACTGTTACACCTGGAGATTTAGGAGTTGATTCTGCAATGCATTTAGCACTTCGATGCAAGCCAGTGAGATACTTTAATATCAAAGTCAATGAGACCATTTTTGCACTTGAAGGGAAACATGTCCTTAAGCAAAATACTAATTGGATCTGCTCCTTTACTGGCTTTTTTTGTTTGTTTGTTCCTAACAAAAAACAAGTTATATTTTTCAGAAGAAACAGTACCTATTAAATAAATACACTTAAGCTATTTGTTTGACTCCAGTTTATACCAGAAAGGTTAGTATTTTAGTTTGTTGGGGTTTTTTTTACTAGAAAATTGAAGTGCCATTCTGTTAAACTTCAGCGAGGACAGCATCTCTTTGTATGTATTTCAACGGGTCCTCTCTCATTCAGCCCTTGGATTACCAAAAACTGTAGAGCTGGGGAATCAACTGATGGTCATGTGCCAGCTCACTTGTTTTTCACATCTTCTTAACTGATGAAAGTAATGTAGTCTCTATTGTTTCAAATCATCTTAAACATTAAAAATAGTGTTGTGATCAAGTCAAATCATAGCTTGTCCCTCAATAGGAGATTAAAGAAGAGAAATCCTTCCCTCGGCTTTTCTCAGCCATTTATCTCAGCAGTGCAGGCTATTATCAGGAAAAAAACTCAGATCCAATTAGCTTTATCACTTAATTAGAGACATATTTTTAGATTTATGCTTTGCTGACCTCACCGCCATTGAAATGAAATTATTTAACTTCTGAAAAAAACCTCTGCAAGTTCACACCTCTCCATTCATTAAATTGTGCTGTTTGATGTCAGTCAACCTGACCAGCTGTTTGTTTGACCTCAGAAAAAATATGATAAACATGTTTGGGTAGATGCTACTGTACTCAGCTCTACAGATTCATTCGTTCATTCTCTGCGTGTCTTTGCATGTATGTGTTTGAGAGATAAACATTCCCCCCACACCTTCCGCCACGTTTTGAAAAATAAAAAACACTCAGACAACAAGATCAAAAAAGGTTACTTGGAGAAAGAACATGTGAAAACATGAGGACCTTTGGAGAGTCTTACCTCTATTTAGGGAGACTAAATAACCGTGCCACTGTGGTTTTGGGTTTTTTTGGGTTTTTTTGTTTTGTTTTGTTTTTTTGGTGTTTTTTTGTTTTGTTTTATTTTGTTTGGGAGGTTGGTGTGGTTTTTTTGTTTTTGGTTTTTTTTTTTTATTTTGTTTGTTTTTTTTTTTTTTTAAAGAATAACCAGCTTTTCAGTTGTGAGGTTTAGAAGGGATTGTTAACTTATTGGTTTGTTTATTAAGTTATGCTGGCTGCTACAAAGCACAAACTCTAACCTTGTGTTCTGGAACCAGCTTCCCAGGCAGTGCTTTTTTAGGCTTGTGTCCTAAGGAAATGAAGTTTGTTTAGTTGCTTTCTCAGTCTCATCCTGTCTGTCTCTTCTCCCCTCCCAAAGTATTTTGAAATTCATTCCCCTACTTTACTCAACTTGAAACTGAAGTTGAAGTCTCAAATATTATTAAAAGTATAGTAAATTTTCTAATAGATATCCAGGGATAGGAAAAAATACCCCAAATAATGCTTCAGTTGAAGGAATCATAGAATCAATCATAGAATGGCTAGAGTTGGAAGAGACCTTAAAGATCATTGAGTTCCAACATCCTGCCATGGGCAAGGACCCTCCCACTAGACCAGGTTGCTCAAAGCCCCATCCAGCCTGGTCTTGAACACTCCCAGGAATGGAACATCCACAATTTCTCTGGGCAACCTGTTCCAGTGTCTCACCACCCTCACAGTAAAAATATCCTAATATCTAATCTAAATTAAGGAGAACCAGTTTAACCCAGCAATCTCATCTAGCAGCTTCTGGCCAGCTGCTGAGCATGTGCATAGGTACTCTGGTTGTTATATCTTAGGGAGGATTTATATTTGTTGTGGCCAGTGAAGGAAAGTAGCCATCAAGAAAGTTGAAAAAATCCTCAGAAAACCAACTTTGTGACTTCTGTTCAGAGAATTAAACAGCCATACTACAGCTCCAACCATTTTGTTCTCAGAATCACTGCAATCAGTGTAGAAAATCTTAGCATGCTGTGATGGGCTCACTCCAGGATATTTCAGTTTTTTGGAGCTTGTTCATTTACTTTCATGTGTTATGCTTTATGTGAAACCCCTGCTGCCTACTGGTGGGTGGGGAAAAGCAACTTGAACACAGTGTGAGGGTTATCCCTCCAGAACAGGCAACAAAGCATTTGCATTTTAGGGGTAAAAAATGATGGGTCTTTCCAGTTATAAAGGTGTTTTAGTCCCATTAGTTCACCAGCAGGAGGTAAGAGCTGATAACCCTATGTCCATCCTTCTCATTTAATTTCACAATTAGAATTCTTCCTATCTCTTCTTTGACTGTTTGCTCACTTTGAAGTAAGGAATTTTTTCTTCAGAAATTGGTAGAAGTTTGCTAGGGGGATGTGTTATTTGTGTGTTGATTGGGTTTCTGGTATGTGGGTTTTTTGTTGTGGTTTTTTTTTTCCCTCTGGCAGAAGAAAAGTTAGTTCAAAGTGGGTTGAGCTCAAAGTAGCTATGGAGTAGGTGGATACTGGAAAGTGCAGTGAAATTTTTCAGAAGAGCGACTTGCAATGAACACTTGATAGAACAGGAAGTCGGAAGGGACAAGGATAAACAGATGTCTAGAATTCAGCTGGTGGGACCCTGATTCCCCTTCAGATTCTTTCTGCTGGGGTACAGGGTGAAAGGAACTAGAACAATCAGATTCCTGTAGGGAAGTGACGTTGTGAAGGGTGGAGTGCTCCTAAAGTTGTGGCTTATTTCATGACAGCCCTCTGCTTCCTCACACTGGACACAATTAGTCATATTAAGTTGTTACAGTTTTGCTATGTTATTTAAATCCACCTGTATATTCATCACCTCTCCTTGATGTGATGTGGTTAAAGTTTTAATTTTTAGTGAGAGTGTTTGCTAAAGCTTTTATGTGTGTGTGTGTGTCCCAGTTTATTGGGAGGCAGAGAAAAGGAATAAAAAAGAAAGCTATACACAATTCTTCACTTAGAAACTGCTTTTTGAGATTTGCATTCATAATTATCCTGGAATCATGGATGTATTCCAGGGCAGATTAGCATCTGTTAGTGAGAGTTTAAGAGAATTAACCCTGTCATGATTGATTAAAGAACCATCTCTCAAATTCAATCAAATTTGACTGACTTTTTTTTTTTGTTTGTTGTTGGAGCAGTGATTTTTAAGCATGGATCGAGAGCCAGTAATGCCTGGTTTCTAATCCAGGCTGTCATGCTGTCCAGGCTTGACCTATTGCTCCTTCCTGTTGTACTCCTTTTCTCCTACTTGGCATAGGAATAAGACTACTTACCTTTCCTGACATGCGGTGTTATGGTCAATTAAGATTTGTAACCTCTCTGAAATCTTTTACTGAAAGGATTTGGGGAATCAAAACTGGTGTTTTTTCAGCCTTGCATGTACAAACTGTGTTTCTCTTCTTTAAAAAACAGTATGTTATAATCAGCATTTCACTGAGTATTTTTTTCATCTTTTGGACTGATTCAAAAAGCTCAGATCCTTGGTTTCAATATTCTGACCGTATATTATATTAGGCTTTGAGATCTACTAAGAAGGTAACCTCAAATGTAATTTGTTTTGCTGAACGCAGTGGGAGAAAAGCTATGGTACTACGTGCTCTGTGTATTTTAAAAGAATACATTGTACAGCAAAAAAGGAGTATTTTTCCCTGTTAAGTTAAATCAAGGGCTAATGAGAGCAGTGCTGTGTCAGTTAGCTTGCAATTTACTACTGCTATGTCCTCCCCTTGTATTTTCTTACAAATACTTTTATACTTGAGCAATTTCAGCTCTTCTCTAGCTTTAAAACAGGTCCATTCTTGCACTGGAGGATAGTTCATTATTTGCAATTGTACCCTGATTATTACAGGGTTTTCATTCATCATTCAGGACTTCAAAATGTTTCTCTGTTCTGTCATCCATATGCGTAGCCCACCCTCAGAAGGGTCAGCCCTTGATGCTGTGGAAGTGGGAGCTCTCTCTTTGAATTTGTTGTTGCAGGTACTTTAGGGGAAGGGTGACAAATAGGTGTTGCATGCAAATACACAAGCAAAGTGGGCGTTAGAGGAGTGAGGGAGGGAATAGCAAGCTGGGGTGAATAATTCACTGAGCAATTAGGAGAATCCGTGAGGTCTGCAAGATGAGTCAATACTCTGTGCTGTTTTCCCTAGCCTTTGAAAGGAGCACCTGTGAGCCCTGGCGCCATTCCTGACCAGGTCATGTTTGTCCGGCTGCTACACCATCCATCTTGCAGTTATTTAATCCAGTTTAGAAAAAGGAAGCGAAATGTTTTAGCTGGTTTCCTAAGGAAATGAAGCTTAAGCAGTCATTCCACATGCCAAATTTGACAGAATTTTGTGGAAGTCAGCATCTGGGATCAGAAGAGAGACTAAATTAATGTCAATGCTAGAAAAAAGCAAGGCAGCGGCCATCAGGATGGTTAGTATGTGGAGGGCTGGACTGGTCTCAACATGTACTTGCTGTGCTAGTCAACAAGTCTATGATTTTACGCAGAAGTCATGGAAGGAAAACTAAGAGTACTGAAGAGAAAAAAAGGAGGGAGGGAGCTGGGATTATGATGGTCACAGGAAAGATGGGATGAGGCAGAGAGCCATAAGGTTAGGCTAGGAGATATGGAAAAGGTCTAAAGATATTGCGGTGGAGATAATATAGAAGATCTGAGAGAGAAATCCATAGAAAACAGATTTTCTACAGTTCCATAATTCTGAAATAGTGTGCTTTTCTGTCCTGAAACAGCATGAAAGAACAGATGAATAAATATTAGTTTCTAATGTTCCTGCATTTATAGGGGATCTGAGAAGAAGAATTTTCTTCTCAGTGATGCTAATGCCAGTTACAAGTATGAGTGTGAGTTCAAGGTGCTTGAGGTCAGTTTCCAAGTTCGTGCGATATCTGATGCAAACATTCTCTCCGTACCTGGAAAACTTAATCTCATTCTGCAATTTCAGATCTGTCCATCTTAATTGTGCACCTGATCCCTTTTCTCCAAAGCACCATCTGCTGCAGTACCAGCAGGATGTACACATTCACAGCATTTCAGAAAGAAGAGGAATTTGGCATGAGGCAGTTAGAGGAGATTGGAAAAGAATGCAGGAATGCATAGGGGACCACGTACAAGTCAAGCGTGATGAAATACGCTGCCCTGGTAATAGAGATGGTTTAAAGGAGAAGCAAGAAGTCAGAGCTTGAAGTAGCAGAGATAGTCAACATGAAATAGGTGAAGGAAAGATGAGTATTTCTTGGATGGAAAGGCAGTGGGAGAAAGAATACTGGCAGCAAAGAAAGGCCTGAATGGATAATTGAAATTCATTGCTGAGCATAAAGAACCAGCCATGGAGTGAGCCTGAGCTTTCTGTTCTGTTTTCTTGTGGGGTGACAGAAACAAATCTATTGAAGTCAGAGAACACGTTTAAGTGCCTTTTGAATATTTTCTGTTAATGACTCTCCTGGCAGTCCTTCAACATCCATAACCTTGTTGGTTTAAAGAGCTTTTTTTATTAACACACTCTCCTTAATCACTTTCTGTTGTTCTCCTTTATAAAGGGCAGTGGGGGGGAGGGGGCGGAGAGAGAGAAAAAAAAGAAAAGAAAAAAAAAGGCACAAATAAACATCCCCTGGTCTTTCTAAGGGGAAGAGGATTTGCCATCTACGCAGGTGATATATTAATTTGAAATATGAACTCTTGGCTGTATGGCAATACTGAACACCTTGATAGGAGCAGACCACGATGCACATTCCTATTGTTACAGAAAAATGAGAATTCTTCCTTTCCGCTTTGTGTGTTTGGAACAGCACTTTAAGCAGTTCACCATAAAAGCAAGATAGCCTTTTAAAAAGGGATATATTGTTGAATAAAAAAGAATTAACAAAACTAGAAGTGAAGTCCATGTGCAACCCATTAAATTATCCACTATTTAGACTGCGTTCTCAAATTTTACACACCAAAATGTCTAACCTCAGACACACAATGTAATCAGCAGGTCCCCAAACGTGTAATAATGTTCTTCATAAGGTTCTTCTTCTTGTTTGCACAGCTGCCAGATGGTGTATGCCATATCCCATTTCACCACATTATTATTATTTCTGTCTAAAGGTTGGTGAGTGCTACAAGCCGGATGGGATATTTCACACTCGAAGCTCGTCTGTGAGTTTGATCCATATATTAACAAAGACTGAAACTTTGCAAAGTCCCAGCCTGTGCAAGGAGTTCATTTATGAAAAGTGTAAGTACTTTGGGGCAGACAGTCTTAATGCCTGTCCATAAAACTCCTAATAAGCCTAGTCCAGTACCTGCCTTTCTCATGCTCATCCTAACAAACTCCTCCTAATCAAGTTTCTTCTTTTCCCAGTAAAAATACACTGTGCTCATAGAGTCATAGGAAGGTTTGGGTTGGAAGGGACCTTCAAAAGTCATTTAGTCCAATCCCCCTGCAGTGAGCAGGGACATCTTCAACTAGATTAGGTTGGTCAGACCGCCATCCAACCATAGGCATTTTAAACTTGATTTTGACTCTTCCATATCTTAATACTATCCACTTTCTCCCTCACCTCTGCCCTAAATGACTTCTCCATGACTGCTCTCTGCACGTCTTACACTTCAGGTTCACCTCATATTCTCTCCAAAATGAATACTTTCCTACATACTTCACTGAAACTACCCTGCCTGCCACTCCTGCATGTTTCTTCAGTGTGTATTTTAGGGTGATACCTTATCTTGTCTCTGTCTGTTGCCCCACAACCTCCCCCCACTACCCTGCTAGAGATCACCTTTCAGTAACTAAGACCCATTGCTTGCATGCAACCTTTGACATCACCCTAATTCTTGACTAGATAGAAATGGTGGCTAAACCTTGCTCCTAGGAACCCATGTCCAAGCAGTCATATCTCACCATCTTTGATCTTGATTGCTGCAACTGTGCTTGGCTCATTTGAAATGCTGCTGCTAAAATAATCCTGCTAGTGTGTCACACTGGTTACATTAACTCCCTTTCCTCTTCTTATCAGTAGTTCTCTTTTCATCCCCTTAGATGATTTCAGCCTCTGGCATGTGCATGTTTTTTAAAAAAAGTCCTTTTTCATGGCTTATGTGTGACCTATACACAATAGTAAACACGCACTGGATCAGAGGTTTGATCTACGAGTAGCTAAACATTCAGTCCAGTTTTCCCAGGAACAGGGAGAGAGTGAATGAATTGTGCTGTGGAAATCAGCATATGGATGTTGCTACCTTCTATTTCTGTCTGTGTTGTAGCTGCTCTTCATGATGTTAGGGAATTAATTTTATATCTCTGTGCTTGGTTGTTCCCCATGCATAACTGAGAGAATTGTAATTGGCAATGCTGTGGAGCTAAGCTCAATTGTGCGCTATGAGTTACTTCCACAGCACAGTCACAAGCATGACAGAAAATCCTAGAAGAAGGAATGAGCAATGTTTACAGCTTTTCATAGATGATTTTCACAGTCTTTCCCTGGTGTGTGTGTCTGTGTGTGTGTTTGCTTTCACAGTCAAAAGCATTCTTGGCAAACGTAATCTCTGAGTGAGGAGAATACCCCAGCTGTTTATCTATTATGGCTTTTGTCACCAGGGAGTCAAAAGTTGGACTCCACAATAAAGCAATCAGTTGCACAGAATTTGGCCAGCTCTAATGGGAAAGGAAGACAGCAGCTATTTAAAAACATCTATTCAGTAGATTAAAAAAATGAAATTTTTTATAAAGTACATATCTTAGGTTTTGCATGATCGATGTTGTTTGTCCAACAGCTGAAGAAAGCAACTGTTTGAAAGAGTTAGAAAATAGAAAATAAGATATCTTAGCCTGAGCAACCATTTTTTTCCCCGTAAATAATGAAAAAAGAGTCAAAAAGTGGATTTGGTATCGGAATGGGCTAAAGCTGATCTGTCAACGTGTAAGAGTGATTTCACCCATCTTCAATTTCTTGTACAGATGCATGTCACAGCCACTATTAAGCTAAGAGCATCTTAATTCATCTGCATATTGTCATCAGATTTCAGTAATTCTCCAGAGACAGGTATTTCCTTTGCATCCCATAGGATGAAAGAGCACATGATTCCTTGCAATATAAGTGGTAATTCTTTTTAACAGCTTGTATACTGACAATGAAATGGGACCGCTGTTTAGTATACCTTATTTGTAGTTTTAAAATTTAGGCTTGTTTTTCATCTGGTGTCAATTCTATTAACTTCAAAGTCATCCCCGTAATTCTCATGGGATTATTCTTTAACTTCACATGTTGCATCCACTTTTGTGTTTATACAAGTGACAGGATTGTACAGTCTGAGCCTCATAATATGAGGTAAAATTTAATAATCAGAACTGTTGACTTTCCCACTTTCCCCATACTTTCAATAAATTCTTACCCAAATTTCTAGATAACTGGACCAAATTATTTGAACATAATAATGTGCCCTAATCTGATCCATAATTAAACTTCAAAAAAAGCTTAATTCAAATGTTCAGGACAATAAGTGGGTCTGCGTCAATACAGAAACTTCTGTTGGCAGTGTGGTTGTTTCATTAGCAATCTGTGTGCAGAGGTGTGTGTTTGTGTTCAGCTTCAGGCACTTTGATAGTTGTAGCCCTCCTGGGCAAAGCTAGGGGACAATTTAATGTGCACAATAGAAGATGGCATTAATTAGTGCAGGAAATCCTGAAAGAAGCAGGGATGAAAAACTTCAGTTTTGATTTCCTGTATTTATTCTTTGGTCATATGTTAATGTCAAATCTTCTCATGAAATGACCACTGCAGTTGTTCAAATCGCCAAGTGGTAACAAGAGTTCGAGACCAGGTGGGGACTCAAGGAGATAGCTCTGCGTTTGGGGTTAGGGTTGTGGTGTATCTGCAGAATAAGTAAAAGACCAGGTTTTCTTCATTTTGAATCATACAGTCATAGAACAAAAGATACTTTTAGGTTGGTGTTCTGGGCATAGGTGCCAAGGTGCTGGCAGCTGGGGAGGCTGTGGAGTTGGCCTCTGTGAAGAGAGGCCGGGGGCTGCCCTGTGCCAGACACAGCTGGCTTTGGGGGAATGACTACACAACATGGTTGAGCCCATCAACCATGTGTGTAGTGCTTCTGTGTAAATGTATGTAAGAAAGTAAAAATACTGCCAAGGATTGGGTGTGCAGGGGTGTGTGTAAAAAACAGTCCCAAAACCATCAAAGTTGGAGAATGGGGTGAGGAAATGCCCCAGGAGCCAGAACAGAGACTCCCCTGCATTCTATGGAGAGGACCACACGGGAGCAGGAGGCTGAAGCCTATGAAGGACTCTACGCTGGAACAGACTGATATGCTCTTAGGGAACTGTGGCCCATGGAGAGCCCACACCAGAGGAAGTTTTATTCCTGAGGGACTGCAGCTTACGGACATTAACCATGTTGTCCTGTTGAGGAGGGGGAGTGAGAGAGCAACTCAATGGCAGCCAGTCATGGTCAGCCCATCACAGCTGGAAAAGACAGGTTGGTTTTCCTTTCCTCTTGTCCTTTAGTATTGTCAAATTGTCGTGTCGTACAAGTAGGAGAAACCAAATAGGTAAATATAAATAATGATCAAACTACTCAGGTCTGCTGTGCTGTGAATTTAAATGAAAAAACTTGACCCCTGGATTATGCCAAAAAAAGCACAAATTAAAAGCACAAATTATCCCCAAGTACCATTTAGGCTTATCTTGTACAGCATTAGCACTGAAATGCAGTCAGAACAGGCACAAATTGATTCATATTGTGTTTTATTTTCCCCCAGTCAATAAGACTTGTGTTCATTAAAGAAATATTATGTTAGCTTTCTGCTATTTTATAACAACCCTATTTTTTCTGGGTCAGGATCCAAGCTTTAGTTCACGATCAGAGGAAGTAAAGAAGTTACATGTTGATGGATCTTTAAAAGGAATACCCACCTGAGACCTTTTCAAGACAAAATTCATAGACATAAGAGTGTTATTGATCAATTTAGCATCACAGAAAGAATTTGGACCTCTGGATGCACCCTTGCAAAGAGTGTGTGCAGGGTAAGGATGTGAGCCCTGGCATGCCATCTGTCTGGCTGTTTTTCCTTACTTGTACTTGAATTGTAACTCCTAGTTTGAGTGCTTGTAGTTAAAGCTCTCTACAAATAGTAATTGAATTGCAATTACTTATTTGTGCTTCTATATTTTCTGGTTAATATTTGTTTCTGTTAGAAAAAGGCTCTGTCAATGAATCAAGGTTTTCTACCGGAAAGTGAAGCTCCTGCAGATGTGTGATGATAGCTGCTCTTGAGGAGGGAACCTAAAAGCAAAATTTCCTGGATATTTTAGAAGGAACATCAGAAATAGTATCCCCAGGCAGTGGGAAAGGGCGAGGTATTATGGAGCCATCTTGTCTCATAACTTTCATGATAATGTGAAATGCCACAGGAACAGGGTGTAAATCCGCAAAGCAGTAATTCAGAGAAAGACTTCTGCTTTCACTCTGTAGTGCCTTATTTTTTAATTCATTGACTTTTTTTTCTTAGCAGGTTAGAAATGCTGCAATACTGTAATAGTTCTTTTAGTATTGTGAAAGATTTAAATGATTGCTCATCATTAAAATAAAAAGAACTATTTTTTACCATGGAATTTTCCTGGGAAATGATGACATAGATGGCAGATGACCTTAATATGTACATGCATTTGTATGGCTATCACATTACCTGTAAGGATATGGAGTATTGAAATTGTTTGGTTTTTTTTTTTTTTTTTTTTTTTTTTTCCTAATTGAAACTATTATTTATCTCAATTTTGCCCGGATAAAATTTTATAATATAACATTGGCTATTCACTTACACACTAAATAGGGACAAAGCACTAGTCTGGTTTCATTTTTGGTTTTTTTTTTTGTTTGTTTGTTTGTTTTTTCTTTAAAAAGAAGATATTTCTTCAGAAATCCAGATTTTTGAAAGAGTTGTGGTGTGTGATTTCCACAATCTCTGCTTAAACTTCATTAATTTGTAGTCAGAAGAAAGTGCATCAGAATCACTTTTTCAGCTATTATCCAAGGTTGGACCAGATGATCCTCAAGGTCCCTTCCAACCTGGCATTCTATGATTCTGTGATACCATCAGACAGCACTACAGCTTGATGAAGAGACGCAGAAAGTAGCACTGGTATGAGAATACTGTTTGTACAAGGAGAGACAACACTGGTTCTTAGTGATACGAACATTTGTCAAATTATTGCAATATACCATATAATGTACTGAAGAGATCAGAAAGTTCCCTCTGAGGCTGGTTGTGAACGAGTTGCATATGCCTTCAAGGTACTGAATGAAAGCAACCTAATGGAGAGAAGAAAATCCCGACAGATAAAGGCTGTTTCATAAAATGATTCATTTACAAAGATTATACATTCTTCATTGTAATGACACAGGGTATTCAGCTGGAGTCTTCCTACCACATATTCATGCAATCAACATCTTTAAATTTGAGAAACAAGAAAAAAAAAAGTTTTAGAGGCTTTTTGAATAACTTGGGTTTTTTGGCAAATCTACTGCTCCTGATCAGTCTCTTTCACATGCAGGTTCAAGTGTAACTTGCATGAATTGAGTGTACAGTTATATGAAAACAAAAGCTCTCTTTCCATCATTAATGGGTTGGTTTTGTGGCTTTGAACTGGTCTGTCCTGCTGAAACTAAGCCTGGAACTGTTCTTTCATTTTTTGAAAGCACTCAAAATGTCAATAAATCTCAACAGCCTGAAACAAAGTAAAAAAATTAATGTATTTTAATGACTACGTGACATAAATACTATTTATCACACTTTCAATGGTATGTTATGTTTGTGACAGCAAATGACCTTCAGAAAGAGAAATTGCTTTACTTAAAAACTACGTAATTTGTATTGTCAGTGCATATCTTTCTAAGGAAAAAGAAAGAAAATCTAAAATAAAGAAAGAAAATCTTACTATTCAGAAGAAGATATATTTAACAGTATTTTTTTTAATATGATTTCATAATCCAAAATGTTTCTAACTGGTATAGTAAGTATGAATAGTTCAGTCTGTGGCATAAGCATGGTTTTATAACATATAGTTATTAAGGATTATTATAGTGGAATACAGTACTAAGCCTTGAGGATAAGCACTATAGAAAATGGTAAAAAGCAAACAAGACAAAACCCAGGAAAATTCATTTGGCATTTAGATATCAAAGGCATGGTGTTTTTGCTGCATCTTGAATGGTACAGAGAAA
This sequence comes from Numenius arquata, assembly GCF_964106895.1. Taxonomy (NCBI): domain Eukaryota; kingdom Metazoa; phylum Chordata; class Aves; order Charadriiformes; family Scolopacidae; genus Numenius; species Numenius arquata. The sequence continues at coordinate 22,321,623 of NC_133576.1, forward strand.
AGGAGCAGGGCTCTAGCTTGCCTTTGCTGGACAACAAGGCAATATTCACTGATCAGAAATTATGCATGGTCATGTCACAAGGTCAGTAATATTTCAGAGAACCATTGCCAATGAGTGTCTGAAAAGAATTAATTCTCAAAGATAGAGTACTCAACACAGTCTCAGCTGTGAAAAACAATGACAACATTGTACTTCAATTGTCTGCTTCTGCGCACAGTTTGGTTTGGGATTTTATTTTTCCTGCCTCTTTTCCCACATTTTAAAGCACTACTTATAAAAACAAAGTACATTTAGTTATGCTTTCTTTTTTTCTTCCTTTTTTTTTCCTTCTTTTTTTCTTTCTTCTCTCTTCTTTCTTCTTTTTTCTGCAAGGTGTAATGCTCTCTACTCAATCTGCAATTTAAATAGCCATTTTCAAGCCTGACTGAAGAATGTCTGAAACAGTTTGAAGTTCAAGGGGATGTAAGAATGTGTTTCTGTGCATGTTTTTGAAAATATGAGAGTCCTGGCATCTTACTAGATGAAGCTTCTGTCTCCCAATTGTGAACTTCTGAGAGCTTATTTGTTGCTTTACGTGCTCTGCCTGCTATGGCAATGAAACACTTCCCTTTTCAGAGGTTTCATTTTGTGAACATTGTTTCTTCTGTGAGCATTGCTCTCCCCTTTTTCTTGTCCTCTGTTTTCTTTTTCCCCTTTCCTCTACCATTAAAAAAAAAAAAAAAAAAACCAACAAAAACCACAACCTAAAAACCTGACTACACACAACACAGTTAATGTTTTGTAAAACAGTCTCTTAAATAGATAGCCTGCCAAAAGAGAGAAGAGAAACTGCACTGCAATTCCGTTACCACTGGTAGATGGATAATGGTAGTCAATGACCAGTTTCTTGGTTATCATATTTAACTGTTGTTTTCTCCAGCTGTGTTATGTAGTCTTAGTAGCAAAAAGGAGGAAAATCCTAGTTAGACTGGAGATGAATTTTCTGAAACAAATCACTGGTCCTATTAACAAGTATAAGAACTCGGTAAATTTACTGCTCTTGTAAAACTTGAAAACCGATTATTTGATGAGAATACACAGTATAAGTGCCTGATTCACCTACTGATTCCTCACTGACCTTTTGACTTCCATACTGCTGGGGGACACAAATTCTGTGATCCTGTCTTCATGCTGTTTCTTTTTGTCATTATCCATGATTCATCTTCCCTGTGACTTGTCAAACTTGAGTTATTTTTAATCCTTTGCCGGGCCTCCCTAAAGGCATTATATCATATCTCTTGACACTGCACATGATCTCTCAGTCCCTATTGTTCTACCCTATTTATATTCCTTGTGTTTGTTTCCTACCCCTGACATGGTTCCAACTATTATTCCTCTTTTTTAATAAATCTGCAAATCTGGACAACCTACAGCCACTTTCATTTTTCCAAACGATTTATATGAACCCGTTAAACAGAATCAGTCACAGTAACAAATCCTTCAGGGCCTCAGTTGTGTTATCTTCTCATTTGCAGTAGATTGTTCTGGGACACAATTTTATGGCAAAATATAGTTTAGCTGGTTTACTTTAACCTCTCACTTCATTAGCCGGAATAATATCTGAAAAAGGTTGCAACTCTTCTCACTATTTGCATTAACCATTTCTGCACTTTTAAAATGCAGATTGTGTTTAAACCCAAAATATAGCTGTTGTGCTGGGTTGGGTTTTTTAAATTATTTATTAACTATATTAAAATGGGGTGTCTTGTAGAGGGGCTCCTTACCCCTTATAATAATTCTGTGTTTATTCAAGAAATATAATATTTGCAAGGCTTTTCTCTTTTCAAAAGAACACCATTGTACACTGGTGTAACTATTTATTCCAACTTGTAATATTTAAGTGAAATGACACTCAAGCCTGTTTGCATTTGTTCCAGAAATGAAGTAAAGCAGAATTAACCTCTTTTTTTTTTTTTTTTTTCCTTTCCTTGATAATGTAATAGTTAAATTCTTGCTGCTAAAAATTACAAGAATTTTAGCAATTCTACTAAAAGTAATCTTCATGAACCTCTGGAATGTAGAATATAATCTCATCTTTAAAGGAACCAAAGTACTTTCAAAAACAGGAAAAGCACAGTTTAAACAGTCAAGCAGTTGTAATTCTGCCATGTCGTGACTTTTCAGTCCTACTTCCATGTAAATTACTGTTTTCAGGATGTAGAAAATTATATACAAGCGGTAGAGTTGCCGACATTCTTGCATGTGTTTCAGAAGTAACTTTAAGTGACACTTAGGATCTGCTTAACTTGCTTGGAAAACAGAAAATAGAACTAAAAAATAAAAACTACTTTGGTGCGTCTAGAGTCCTCAGAAATTATATCTTTGTTTATTAATATTGTATTTGATTTATGAAATTTAATCTGTGGTAGTAAATGAGTGATTTCAATAGAATTTAGTGTTTAGACAACTGTGAAATATATATGCAGTCCAGTGGAAGTTATATGGCTGTGAAGAAAGTAATATTTTCCAAGTATCCATATAGAATTACAATTAATATGTTTGCATGTGGGGCTGAACCAGAGTGTGTTTAACTGGCATGCTAATATTTTTGTTGTTTTTCATTATTTTTCCTTTCAATCTCTACAAGACTAGGTAAAGATTAAATGTATGTAGCAGTTGTATGTTTTTTTTTTGAATTATTTAATTTCAAGAAAATGAATTAAAATTCTCTTCATTGTGGGATAACTGTGAAACGCAAACTCAGGAAAAATCATGCTGAGGATGAGACAAGGATATTAATTTTGAAATGCCACGGGTTATTCAGAGTTACAAAAAGCCATATCTTTTAGAAGTCTATAGACTGGGCTTTGATTTCTCATTTCACCTAACATGGACAACACTGAGTGTTGTCCATGCCTGATATTCTATAGTGTCTAACATTTCTCTTTTAACTACAGACTGTTCCCCAGAGGATAAAAAAGCCTGAGACTAAGTTGCTTCTCTTGCTGAGGACTAGATGGATGCTAGCCAATGAGAGGAACAGTTCAGAAACCTGGGGGGCTGTGTGACTTGTTATCCAATCCAAGGGTTCAGTCTCATCCCCAATAGCTTCCTGACAGGTCTCCTCAACTGATGATGGTCAATTGGTGAACAAATGTCTAAAACCTTCAGCTCCTGTATACTTCTGTCCAAGAGTAAATGTTCACCTCTAGAAAGTAGGGTTAGTATTTTGGCCCTACTATCTTCTAATATCTTTTTCTGAATCGATTTAAAATGCCAAACAGTTGACACTCAAGCTTTGGTAAAGATTCAGTGTAGATCTAACTGCTGTTGTGTGATGAAGGGCTTGTCTAAGGAAAGCTTGTTTCGCTATTGTGGGTGGTAACACTTTTTGTGTCACTCAGGTCCTTCATATGTATGAGTTTCAGATGTATTCACCCAATATTCTGTCCATTTCTCTCGCTCATCCTGTTAGTGACTTATTTGAATATCCTGCCATTACATACACTGAAACAAATTATTTTACTTTGTTAAACTAATGGTAAGTCCTGAAAAGGTGAATTACTAAGTTTTGAAAACAACCATGGATTAAAAAATAAAAATCAGCAGTGATATTTGCAAGGGTCATGAGCCGCAGGGACAGGTAGGCTGGGTTTTTGCTGCTGTTGTTTCCAGCCTGCTATGTGGACTATTTCTGCAGTGTTTAGCCATTACAGGAATGGGAGGTTGGATGTGATGCAGGAAAAGAAAGACTGGGCATTTACATGCATGGATGCATTTAACTCTCTTTCCAAACCAATTGAGTTAGAAGAAAAGGAATGTGAAAGACTGATGATTAAATACTTCCCAAACAAGTGGAAAATGCTCACGTAAACTTGTTAGTGGTAGTAGAACAAATTAATGAAAAGATTTCCAGCCACCAGACAAGCAATAGGCAGTAATAAGTTTCGTTCCTATTAGTAAGAGGCTTCTGGGAAAAACATGGTCTTAATTTTTTTGAGTGTTTCTCAATCATATGAATTTATGGATGAGTAGATCTTACTGTTTCTGGTTCACGTGCCCTGCCAGTAGTGGATTATGAGTCTTAGAGCTTGATAGTCAGCTTGCCTTACCTGCTCCATTTTTGCACTCTTTTGGAAAGCTTGTTTAATTTTATTCTGCACCTTTCCTTGTTTAGAGCTGATAAATACTCAATATTGAAATCATATAAACAATGTCAAGGTTTTTAAAGTTTTTCAGAATTAAAATGCCTTATCTGATCTTGTTTCATTTTTTCAGAAAATAAAGTACTATGCAATAGATTTTTTATTATCTTCTGTTCCAAAACTTTGTCAGCTGCAAAATAACTTTTGTTTGACAATGTTGTATAAATACTTTTTTCTTGAATGGCGGTGATGCCAAAAGATTTTTAAACTAAAGGCTTTGAAGTATTGTCCAATTGTTTCAGTATATATATTGCATTAAGAAATGTTTTAACTTTTGTTGCTTTGAAGGGTGTCTTAATATTAAGCAAAAGCTGGTGTACTTCTGCACCACATGGAAATGAGGAAATATTGAAAAACACTTTTCCTTTCTGATAGTCTTTTATTGGGTGATACTGAGTGACCACTTCAAAGATGAAACCCCTGCATTTGTGTGTTTGCATAGATCTTAGCTCCAGCCTAACTGGGGCCTAAGGAACTGATGTAGAACAAAATGACTGCTGAAGTTTTTGGGAAAAGGAGCAATGTTTTAAATCACACTTTTGTGAAATTGGAATCTCAGGCCCTTATTGTGAGAAACGATGGATTATATGGGTTGCTTTATACAAAATAGAGGGGAACATTATTGCAGAAAACAGTGTCAGAAAAAAAGCAGACAAAATTCAGAAAAAGTAAAAACAAAATGTATCTGGATATCATTCCTTTTATGGAATTTGGTAGCAGAAAGGGAAAAAAAAAAGAGAAAGAAAACTAGATGTGAAATGTAAAAAAAAAAAAAAAGACATCAATGTCTCCAAAAAAACCTGAAAGTTCTCTGAGTTTTCAGTTCAAAAAGAAAATATTTAAAATATTCAAAATATTCTTGGAGTTAAAATAAATTAGCTGATCCTACTAACATCAGTAGTTGTAAGAAGACTATCCATTTTCAAACTCACTAGCAGTTCGTTAGGTTTCCTACTGGTGTAGTGCAGTGATGATGTTGCACTGTATTGAAATACTTGCCATATTCTGCTCCGGCAGTTTGTATTTCTTCTTGCATTTGCAAGGGGAGGTACAGTTTCAGGATGTGAAGTAACTGGGTCTTTAGCCTATATAAAGAACTTCACAGGAAAATCACTGAGTAGGAATTATCCTTTTAATTCCATCACTTTTTGCAACTAGGGAACTCTGGAAGAGAAGCCCAAAGATAAAAGTAGCAAATAAGAGTATGACAAAAGCCTTTAGATATTGATTGAAAGGCAGATGAATAAGTGCTCTGTGGTCGTTGTCTTCTTACCTTAAGATATCTTTCATCTCTGTGAATTTTTGTCTCAATCCTTATCAAAATGTAACAAAAGGTTGAAGGTTTTAAGTAGTATTTTGAAGTATTGTTTTAAGAGAATGTTGAATTTAATGAAAAGAGAAGTGTTTTTTGTGAGCAATTGAAATATGATGAAATTTTACATAATTGGTTAATAATAAGTGAAAAGTTCATCTTTTAAAGCTTTCTTATGTTTTCTAGTAGTGTCCCTACTCAAAAGAAAAATAAAACTATTAGAGAATTTTCATAGCGTGGAACAAAAGTACTATTGTACTTAAAACTGTTGGATGAACTTTAAAAGATGACATATTATTCCTAGATTATAAGAATTCAATAACAGCAAAGAATATATGTTCTGCATATGGATACATTTATTTAATATAAATGATCCCACTTATCAAAGATTATTTTTAAAAATTATACAACTTTTGTTCAATTCTTTGAAGTGTTTGACAGTATTTTCTGGGTTTGTTTCCTTTTTTTTTTTTTTTTGGCTTGTGAAATTTAGCTCAAATGGAGGTTTTCTTGCTGATTCAATATAATTTCAATATAAAAATACCTACGCAGCATGGTAGACAGTGCCATATGATCCAGAAGTACTAAATCTCCTTAATGAAAGCTAGAGACCATTTCATACACAGATAAAAATGACAAAATAAACCAATAAAGTAATAGAGTAACAGTAGAGAAAATAGTAATAGAGTAACTAGTAGAGAAATAGAGACTTTCGCATGGTATTTGGTTCCTCTATGCACATTTTCTCATCCTTTTCCAAATATCCCCAGGAGACTCACACAGCAGTTGACCACTGGACTCATGAATTTCAGTGGAATCAGACTTTGTGGAAGTACATAGAAACCAGAAGCCAAAGGGAGACTTTTGTCTGATTTTTTTTTTTTTTTCTGGATATTTATTTTATACAATTTTTATTTTTCACAGGGGCTTTCCTTTTGAAATTAAGCTGGCCAATCTAGTTGAAGGACCCAGGTTTGCTTTTTGTCTTTTATGTCGATCTGATATCACGGCAACCCTGAGTGCTTTCAAAGACAGAGAGGGGTATTGCCAAAAGAGGTCCAGCACATACATCCCTACTTTGCTGCTGGCTGGCTTGTCAGGGAAAATAAGGCACAAAAAAGCCTAGCAGAGGAGGGCTTCGTAGAAGAGAGGAATGGAGTATAGCATTAGGGGAATTTCTTCAGACTAACCTGATAGCCTTCTATGATGGCATGACTGGTTGGATAGATGAGGGGAGGACGGTGGATGTTGTCTACCTTGACTTCAGCAAGGCTTTTGACACAGTCTCACACAGCGTCCTTATAGGTAAGTTTAGGAATTGTGGGTTAGATGAATGGAGAGTGAGGTGGATTGAAAACTGGCTGAAAGACAGAGCTCAGAGGGTTGTTATTAGGGGCATAGAATCTAGTTGGAGGTCTGTAACAAGTGGAGTCTCCCAGGGGTCAGTACTGTGTCTGGTCCTCTTCAATATATTCATCAATGACCTGGATGAGGGGATGGAATGTACCCTCAGCAAGTTTGCTGATGATACAAAACTGGGAGGGGTGGCTGACACACCAGAAGGCTGTGCTGCCATGCAGCGAGACCTGGACAGGCTGGAGAGTTGGGCAGAGAGGCACCTGATGAAATTCAATAAAGGCAAGTGTAGGGTGCTGCACCTGGAGAAAAATAACCCCATGCACCAGTACAGGTTGACCTGCTGACCTGCTGGGGAGCACCTCTGAGGAGAAAGACCTGGGAGTCCTGGTGGACAATAGGATGACCATGAGCCACCAATGTGCCCTTGTGGCCAAGAAGGCCAATGGCATCCTGGGGTGCATCAGGAAGAGTGTGACCAGCAGGTCGAGAAAGGTTATCCTCCCCCTCTACTCTGTCCTGGTGAGGCCGCATCTGGAGTACTGTGTCCAGTTCTGGGCTCCCCAGTTCAAGAAGGACAGACAACTGCTGGAAAGGGTACAGCAGAGGACTACAAAGACAGTTAGGGGCCTTGAGCATCTCTCTTGTGAGGAAAGGCTGAGGGACTTGGGTCTTTTTAGTCTGGAGAAGAAAAGACTGAGGGGGGATCTGATCAGTGCCTATAAATACTTAAAGGGTGGGTGTCAAGAGGATGGGGCCAGTCTTTTTGCAGTGGTGCCCAGTGACAGGACAAGAGGAAATGGGCACGAACTTGAACATAAGAAGTTCCATCTAAACATGAGGAGGAACTTCTTTACTTTGAGGGTGGCAGAGCACTGGAATAAGCTGCCCAGAGAAGTGGTGGAGTCTTCTTCTCTGGAGACATTCAAAACCCGCCTGGACATGTTCCTGTCCAACCTGCTCAATGTGGATCTGCTTTGGCAGGAGGGTTGGACTAGATGATCTCCAGAGGTCCCTTCCAACCCCATGTGATTCCGTGATCCTGTAAGGTAATCACATAGAAGAGGAGGATGAGAGTGTCTTTTCTAGTACTATGCTTTTTGGGTGCTCTTCTCTCTGGTAGGCACTGTGCTTAGGGAACTATTTTGGCTTTAGCTCTTTTCCAGTTTTTAATTCTTCTTATTTCAAATGCTGGATTTCCTGCACAACAAACCTATCACTCTGTCCTAGGTTCCTCACTCAACTTCTCTGAAACATATGTTGTCTCCCTCTTCACTGTCCTTTGAGGTATACCCTTTTAATGTGAATGGGCTGCTTCTAGGGGAAGACTTAATTGCCTTTCTATTTTCACTCCTTTTTTTTTTCTGGAAAAGGGATAGCTATCCCTTTGATTTTGCTGCCTTTGGATGCTTCAAGCAGCTCTCAGTAAGAACATTTGAAATGATGTATTGAGATTTCAGATGGGTCACTGGCAGCCTTGCATGGCTTCTAATGCCTAGCTGTGGGTTTACATAGTGGCCTTCCATGAAGTTGTTTTGTAAAAACTGCATTGTCATGTGAGGTGTTCTCCTACTGTTTCATATTTTAAGCAGAAATACATATGCAGTGAGAAGTAACTAAAGAGGATCTGTATTGTGATCTGAGGTTGTGAAAGGTGGGAGTGAAGGCAGAGGGGATGACTTGTCTGTGGAGAACGTCCTGGTGGCACAGAGCTAGTTTGGAAGAGCAGCTCCCTGCTCCTTCCGGCTCTACACCCAGAAACATGCAGGTGTCCATCCCCAGGCTGTGAAGTCCCATTACTCTGGGCAAGATGGGAGGTGACTTTCAGTGTTCAGCAAGCAGTGTGTGTAACTGGCTGCACTGGTGAACTGGTTTCTGTCTGTTTCTGAGCTGACTTGATTTTGGCCAGGATAAGGTGTCGCAAAATTTTTCCTCTCCCTTATACAGGGAACCCAACGTGCCGCTTCTCCAGACCTCGTTATTGGGCGCAATCCGTTTACGGTGGCAAGGTTTTAAAGTCATTTGGTTACAGAAGAACTGATGATGTGAAAAGGTAGCTTTGCTGTTCCTGTGGAAAGTGGTGTCTGAAGATAGCAGCAGCTTTTAAGTAGCAGAAGTAGGAAAACATTTAAATTGCAAAGCACTTGGGTGGGTTTACACTGCCACTTATTTTGCCATTTAGTCTGTTGGATTTCTGCTCTTTGTTCTGCCAGAGTGAATATGTTGGTAGAAATCTGCGTATTCATATTATTTGAAGATAAACAGACACATACTGTGGTATGGTTCACAATGTCATGTATTCATGTCAGCTATATTTTTATATGTAGGTTTGTTAATTATTTTTTTTTTGTGTTACGAGAAGCTTGCAAAACAGCAATGAAATTGAAGTAGTAGCATCTGTATAGTTTTGTAGAAAAGCTGGAATATCAGATACATTATTCAACTGAAACTAAGCCTGTTCTTAGAATGGCTCCCTGGGGGCAGAAGTGGGCAGGATTGACTTTGGTGGGATGGTTTGTTTGGGCATTTTCAGCAGGTCTCCTCATATAGCACGTATAACCCATTATTATCCAGATAAGATGGTTTAAGATTAAATGCTTTATTTGTGGGAATGAACATAAACCAATCTCAAGATCTGGAAGAGATCAGAAAACTCTATCTGCTCAAAACCTGACTTTTTGGGGGGAGTGGCTTTTGTTATTTCAAGAAGGGCAAGTCTGAAGGACCGTGACCTTGTATGCAGTCTCAGCAGAGCCTCAAGTCCCTGTGCAGCTTGATTTCCCCACTGAGGACTTCAGTTGTGATGATGGCAGGCACTGCTCTTGTATGCAATTCCTGCAGGCTGGGTTGTGGTTCCAGGCTTCTCTGCCCATTGCAATGGCTTTGTACAGCACTGGAATGTGGAGGGGCGCAGCCCTCTTCTAGTGGTGGTTTCACCTTCCTGTGTTTTACTGCAATTTCATCTGTTTTTCAATAGACGTCTTATTCTTCCTTTCTAAGTGTATAGACAGAAGTAAATGAGAAGTAGACTAAAGGGAGACTATCTCCTTCCCTTACATTACAGTGAAGACCCACTGAACACAATTTCTGTAGTGCTAGCCCTCCAGCAAAATGGTCAATTATTAAAATGGCAATTTAAACACCTATTCCTATACAGACAATGAAGTAAAAGATACTGAGAGTGAGTTCTTTCACCTCCCATTAATCCAGGTGTAACTTCTGAAGCTGAAATCTGAGCACCTTATTTTGAAAATCCTGTTCTGTGTCCAAATTCTGATGTCTAGTTCTTGCGTTACATTACCCATCTTGGAGAGCTACTTCTAACTCAATTATGAAGTAACAGAATACTCAGGTATTTGAACCAACTATAATGATTCTCTCTAGTCATTTTAAGTACCAATGACAGACTATTATGCTAGAATATTATAATTTTATATAGATATATATGTACCCACGTATAGGCTCACACTGTTATAAAGGCTCTAAAAATTGAAATGATAATTCCTTAAAACTGTACATTTTCCATAGTGATAAATGCTATGCTCTTCCATTTTTAAAAGTTAACGAGATATTTTCCTGTTGTTTACAATTTTTCCTCTTTATGTGCTAGGAGGAGCTCAACAGGCTGAAACTCATCTTTCACTATTGTGTATTGAGTGAATTGCATTTTATATTTTTATGTATTCTTTCTTTCTGGAAAGTGGTAACAATTATTTGATGATTATTTCCTCATCTATATATTCAAGGCTGGTTAAAGACTATATTCCAGTTTAAATATTTAACTTTTTATTGGGGGAGAGGCTATCTTTCTTTTTTCTTCATAGGTTGGTTTTTGTTGGTTTTTCTTTTTTTTTGTGGTTTTTTTGTTTGTTTGTTTGTTTTTTGTTTTGTTTGTTTGGTTTTGGTTTTGGGTTTTTTGGGGTTTTTTTTATAAGCTAATAAATGTGGTTTTGTAATGATACCTTTTTTTGTCTTTTATTACTGAGTTCCTTTTCAGTTTTTATACATACATGTGTCAGGGAGGATTAGCTGTTATGTCTTTGATCTTTGTTGTATTCGCTGAGGAAGTCCGTATTATTCCCTGGAACTAGAATGTGAAGACTTTTTCCAGAAGTACTCAAACCCATCCTTCATGTTTTTTGTACACAAGTTTATGAATCTTCAAAATCCAAACACGCTTCTTGAGAAGAGCAAAGGCAGCTAACCCAGAACAGTGGACTGAGCTCTCCTGACCTTTGTGATATTAAAATAGTGAATTGGATTTTTTTTGTTCCAACCCATTTTTCCTAACAGTGACTGTCTGGGACAAAGAGTAGTCTGAAATGGATTGATTTAAGTCATTTTTCTGAGGCTGTCTCTGTAAGAGTCTTTATGCCTATTTCTTAAATTTACATATCAAAAATGCTCTTTGTAAAACCCATGTGTCTTTTTTTTTTTTTTTTTTTTTCTCCATTAGCAAAGTTGACTACAGCCTCCTCGGGGCTTCATGCAAGATCGTCTTGGGGGACCCAGCCATATCAAAGTGGATGCAATGACAGCATTACTTTTTCGGGAGTATTAGTGTGCTTGTACTCAATAAATGCTAGACTCTTTCAGTAGGGGAAAAAACCCAACTTTACAGAATAGAGAAATACACTGAGGAAATGGTGAACAATAGTAAGTGGAGCCTCGGGTATGTGCTTGATCTTGAAAAAACTTTGATACGATTCAGAATCAGTCTTCCCTCTAACTGGTCCTTCCTCCCCACCCACACTCCCTACAATTGTAAATGAGGTGTCAAGGATCAGGTGTTGCCCCACATGTGTACCTTGTACCAGTGGACCCAGGTTGCATCTCCCTAGGTCCCCATGGGAACCTCCTTGGTTCCTGGTGTTGGTAGCGGCTCCCTGCTACCACAGAGATTCTGCATTTAGTTATCTTCAGAGCTTCAGAGTGCAGGACAGTACCCAGTGAAAAGACGCACACTTGCTTTAAAAGGTTCTTTTTTTTTTCTTTTTTTTTTTTTTTCTTTTGGAAAATCCCACTCCATCATAAAATTAAGTCATTATAAATCACTTGCCTGTTGTACCTGACATGCATCTGACAGAGGAGAAAGAAATGAATAATGGAGGAGTGGGTTGTGGTTCTTTCTACTATTAGCTTGTTTTATGTAATCGCCTTGTCGGTTTCCACCTTTTTTCCTGCTCCTGAAAGCTGATGAATGTGCTGGCCAACATCAACCAAATCTCTCGAGAGCAGCAAGTCCCAGAGGGATGCGGTTACTGGACATGGGTGCTACTCTATGGCGTGTGTCACTAGCCCGTGGCACCTCTGTCCCTCATCAGAGTATCTTTCTCCTCAAGGAGGAGGAACGAGGGGCCTTCCTCGAAGAGGTTTGGAGGAGGTTTGTGGTGAGCAAGGGAAACAGGAGGGGACTGTTTCAATGGTAGGTCATAGGGAGGAAGAGTCACGGGACATTTTTTTGTTTGTTTGTTTATACTTACATTTCTCATGGAATAGCTGTTTGGTTTTTAATGATGTGTGAGGAATGCTGCCAGAAATGGAAAACATTCATTTGAATTTTTAATAAAGCTGATTGTACCTCTTTTCCATTTAATTTCCATGAATATTCTACCGAATATAAAGGGAATATTCACTGGAGCAATAAATGTTATGCTAATTCTGTGGGACAAAAATGGGAAGTGAGTTTTGAATTCATAATTGTGAGTATTCACAATGATAACCTATTTTATACAGTACCCGTCCAAAAACATGCTTCATTTGCATTGAAGTCAGAGACTTGAGTGTGTTTCTAGGCTTCAAGGTATGTGTACAGCTTCTGCAGAATTGTTGCATGAGCAATGAATGTAAAACACAGTGAGCAAAACTGTGCCTAATCGAAGTATTATAAATTTTAGGAAAAAAAAAAGATAAAAGAATATTTAATTGCTAAAGTCCAGACAAACAGTGAGCTGTCCTGATTGTATGAAAGTTTTCATTATTCTTGAACTAATCGCAAACGGTGGAAAAAATTATTAGGAACTGCAATTTGTTGATAGGTATTTGGTTTTTCAACAAAATGAAATGTTTATTCTTCACAAGGATAGTTCTTCCAGACATTACAGCTGTGGAATAATAGCTCCTTTCACCAGCAAGTCTAGCATCAGACCCATCATAGAGGGGAAAATAGAGGGAAAACGTACAATAAAACAGTGGAACAAGATGAAAGAAAAAGAAAGGCATCATGCACTTAATCCCCAGACATAATAGATTTAAGACAGTGCTCCTCACCAAGCTCAAACAAATTCGATTTGAGCCTTTTTGAAAATGTGCTAGTATTGAGAATATTTTTTATATAATGTATAATATCACATTATTTTCTCCATATACTTCATATAACTTTATCTAATGGGATTTGCTTGTACTAATTCTGTTTTCCTTGTTTTTCTCAATCAGTTTCCAGTTTTCCTTTCTAAATATTCATATATGTCTGATAACTATCAGGGGTAGATCACTGCATTTCTTACCCACTTGAGTTGTCTTACTGACTCGCATAAATTTATTTACATGAGTAAGGAATTCCTAAGGCTTAGTCTTTTGTAAACCCATCCTGATTTTTGTTATTGCCTTGGATATTCTGCTGGTGCTTTTTTTTTTTTTTTTAACTCCTTTGCACAAGGGGAGATTTTTCTATAAAATTTTGCAGTATTTGTTGTCATTGCTAAATGTAATGTGGTGTGTGACACAAAAAGTTTTGTGAGTTTGGTTCTGAGGGTTTGCTTCTTCCTGGCATTTTCCTGCTACTGCTGAATTTTCAATAAATCAGCTAAGCCTATTTGCATAATGCTATTAACAAACAGTTATTTTTATAGTAGAGAACAGACCATTATCGTACAAATGACTGTTCTTTTCCATTTTTTTTCTGAGCTTTTCTTTTTATAATTAAACAGAATTTTAATAATGCTAAATTTCAGTATGTCTTCAGTGATTGTTTTAAAGCTGTTTTAGCTCTTAGTTAACTCTTAGTTAAGCCATTCAACAAGGCTTTTCCTCTGGGGCTTTTTCTGCATGAGAGGCCTCCTTCAGTGCAGACAGGTATTCTGACACTGCATGTGTTAACATGGGTGCTTTTAATTTTAAATGGATTTTGTCTTTTATTTCAATTTAGTTTAAGTCTCTTACAAGCACTATAATTTAAAATGAATAGGCACTCTAAAATCTGGAATAAGTGTCCAGAGAGGATCATTTCAGAATCTATTGCATATATCCATCTAAATGCATGCTTTGTTATACTGAAAAGATAAAAAGAAAGAAAGAAAGAAAGCCTAATATTTATAAGGTTTTATTTTAGTGTCAATTAAATCTCAAGCTATTGCCTATATGAGACCAACATATTGAAACTTCTGCACCAAAACAGCTCTTTTCCTCCCTTTCAGTGAAATGCAAATCAATAAATAGTATTTAATTATTTTGTGTGTATAGCTAAGTTGATTTAGCACTTAATTTTATTTGATACATGTTCTATGGCTGAAGGGGTAGTTACAAGGCGCAGTTGATTGATACACTCTCCTTTCACCTTTGACGACCTCAGTTTAATCCTGGCATAGGTCACATTGGAAATTAGTTTCGATAGGCATGTTTTACTCTTTAATGCTTGTTTGTCCACATCATAAACCCATCAAGCAACATGATGCAGTTAACAGTCGATGCCACAGACAAGCTGGTGACCAGATGAGTAGACTGGATTTTGAAGATTAACTTGTGTCCCTCAGCAGAATGGGAGCAGCCAAGCTCAGATTCTCCTCAGTTTCTGATTCTGACTAGTCACTCAGTTTTCATGGACAGCAAATGTGTGTACTTGAAAAGCTTGATTTTCCCAGCTGCCTGCCTTGAACTCCTTATTGCAAGTTTTAAGAACCTAAGGACAACTCTAGAATGGGCATTTTGATATAATCAGGAAGCATTCATTTGAAAACATTTGTTGATTATTTGATCTTTAAAATCACAGTGGCAAAACATTAGCAGATATTCTCAGAGGTGATGCTAATTTCTCTTTCAGCCTTACCTGTGTTCCCTAGGCAGTCAGGTGACCCCATCCTGGGTTAAGTAAGAATCCCCGAGGTAGAGCTCAGCATTGAATCCAGAGCTCCATGACAGGAGCAATGCCTCTCTGTGACTTGAGCGCAGGTAAGAGTTTTATTATTTCACATGCTCTATATATGACTTCACCATGCACACCCCCTATTTCTCATAAACTAACCGCATGCTGGGCAGCAAAAAGGAAAAGCTAAGAGGAAAACGGTAGGGATCTGTCTGCAAGAGGCACTTGTGCCACTTACACATGCAGGTGCAGTAGCCTCATCAACTGCAGTACCTCTATTTCACACCGAGTCTGCTTGCGTGAATAAGGTTTCCAAGATTAGTTGCCAGGCCTTTTATTTAGCTTTTCAAGGTATGGTTGTATTTCTGACATGACCACGGTGTAATCACAGTGAATAATTTTGATGGATATCAGAGGCGGAGAGAGATAGATGCTCACTGAGCCCAGCTGATGCATATAGGGTCATTTATGTCTTGTCCATAAACATATGAAGTACGAGAAGAGACCCCTGGGAGTCCAGTGACACTAATGGAAAAGTTAAGTGTGAGACTGTACAGCTGGACTAGATGTCTTTTATTCAGAGTTGTTATTAATTTAGACAAAGCAATCTAGAGCTGTCAGGGGTGTAACCTCTGCATGTACCTCTGTAAATTGTCATAGTCTCTATCGCCTTAATAACAGGAATTCAGATCTGGGTGTTTGTCTTAGAGATGAGTCTCAACCTATGAGGTAAACTTGTGATTTGAAAGAAAACAATTCATTGTTATTCTCTAATATATTTCTTCTTCACTGTTGCCCTTTAATAAGTTTCTTCTTCGCTTTGTTAACAGCTGATCTTCTTGAAAGTGATATGAGGTGAAGATGTCAGCCTATACCAAATATAACCTGTAGAGTACTAGGCATTGGTCTTTTGTCTAACCCGACTGTGTATGGCCATCAGATGAAACATAGCCTAGGTTCCAAATCTTCATACCAATTTTTGATATTGTAAGGAAAGGTTAGTGCTAGCAGTGGTGAATTTTTGTTCTCATTTCCAGTTACAGTTGCGTACCAGCTGCACCATGTAATAGTTGCAACGTTTTTTCTTTAAAAGAGAGCATCCTTCACCCTGATGAGAATTGCAACCTGAAAAGACCATTCTGATTCAGTGGCCCAAACTGTCACCTCTCTGACCTCACAAAATAGACTTTTCAGCTTTTGTATATCACCTCCTGCCATCTCTGTACCCTCTGCACTCTCGTCACATCCTCCTCCACGCTGACATTTGATTCATTGAGCTGGATTCTGACAGAGAAATCTCGTGTTAGCCTCTCTTCTTGCGAGACTGACAAAACCTTTGTGTTAGATAAGCTTTCTTCCGAAATTTGAAAGAGCCTGGTATATACCTACCTTTTCTGTGATTCTGCAGATATTAGGTAGGGCAGAATGCGGCTTAAGAACCAGGGCATCTGTTCCATGATATTTTTAAACTCTGCCACAGAGGAGAAGAAGTGATTTCATGTAATGTTAAACAACAGCTAAGTCTCTTTCCTTTTCCTTATCTAAGGAAACATAGCTGATTCTGTGCCTGTGTCCCTAATTAGTAACACTTACAAGCCTTGACCTTTCAACAGAGAGCTTGGCTCAGCTTCATCTTATAGAATTGCCCCTATAATGTAACTGTGCATAATAATAAAAACAATTTAAAACACATTAAAACATTAAAAAAACCACCAAAACACTTAGCAGCTTAGACCCAGACTTTTCCACATTTATTCAGTTGACCAGTAATTTTCTCTCATAATAGTCCCAGTGAGACTGTAGTGAGATACTGTGCACTGCAAGTAAGGGAGGCAGCGCATTGCTTAATAAATAAGCAGTTCTGTCCTGCTTTATTCGGTTATGGCTCAATGGTCTTTGTGTCCACTGCATGATTTCTTCTCAGGACCAGCCTAGTTCCAACAGCCTTCTTCTGGCACTTTATATGTACTTATGTTCTTTTTGGCTTATTTTTTCTGATTATCTCTCATAACCTCAAAAAAAATGTAAACGTTAAAGCCCTAGCTGGAGTCTAATGTTTTTATCAAGAGTGGTGTCACTGTCAGGGAAGACTGGAAATGTTTCTTCTCCAAGTGACAGTGTAGGCACACTCACTCTTGTGGCAGATTTCTGGCACAGGAGGACTGAGTCCTGGCAAGCTCCGTGAAATCAAGTCACTGATACCATCATCTCTCATGTATTTGGGAAACTTCCAGCTTGTGGAAAATTAGTCAGGCTTTGATATAGCCCTTTACTCTGTCTCCTTTATTTCTCCAGCTTGTCTTACCTTTATTACTATCCTAAAAAGCAATGAGAAATAAGGTCTGTGTAAGAGTAAGCCTTTTTTCTGAGTTGAGAAGAGCAATGCCTTCTCATGCCCAGAGAGTGGTTGAGCTGCCACAACCATATATTGCAAGGCCCCAGTTCCTTACTTCAGACGATGTAAGTGTCCTCTGCCTGAAATAATTTTAAAATTTAACAAACTCTTACTTAGAAACTGTAATTTATTATACCTAGTTCAGAAGGAAAAAAAGGCAGTCAGACTCTAAACCAGTATGTTTTCTCTCAGCAGGTTCTGCGGTCTGAAGAAAATGGAGTCAGACAACTTGTCCAGGGATTTCCATGGGCCACATCTCTACTTTAAACTGAACTGCTCCCTTTGTATCAATCAGTGATCAATCAAATGATGAATGCTTACAGCTTATACCAAGAGAGCTGCTATTGGCAGTACCTTAAATCTAACTCGTGCAGGTTTTCATATTCCCTTATTTTCACTTAGTCTCATGGAGGAAATAATGTCTTTCAGGTTTTTTTTCAGAGAAGAAATGACGGTAAGCCCTTGTGCCAGCTGAAATATGTTGGATTCCTTTTCTAAGTAGGATGAAGTTATGTTGAAATAATTTCATCACCTTGAAGGTTTTAGAGTTTAGGGAAGAAAATTTCTGCTTTTAAGAGAAAGAGGTTTTACTATTATATCAGCAGAATTTGAAACATAATCTGAGTATGCTTTCTCTTTTTTTTTCTTTGTGAAGCCAACAGCACCAGTTGTTCATTCTCATACAAGATAATATCATGATATGCCTGTTATGCATTTTACTACTATCTAATATAAGACTCTCTGCAATAGAGATGCCAAATCTATCCCTAGGCAGAAGGTAATATTTCAATGTTGAACAACTTGTCATAACCCCTACACTAATCACGGTGTATGTTCTCTATCTACCTAATCAAATTCTTGCTATATATCACAGTGATGCTGTGTGATACTTACCACAGGTCTTTGATTTAGAGGAATTTGTTTTCTTAAGATTAGAAGACAGGGTATGAGCTTGATTGAAAGAGTTCATCCTCTTCAAGATTACACAGTATTCATCAAGATTGATCCTATACTTAATGAAGGCTGTGGTCTACTATGATCTGGCCTGGAGGAGCAGTTGGTTTGGTCGGCAGTTATGAAAGAGCTGTCTTGAGTTTGCTTTTGTCCAAGCTGTTTTCTATCACTATTTTCAATGACTCTTCAGAGCTGACTTTTCAAGGATAGGCATCATTTGGCTGAATTGTAATTCAAAAGTAACGCCACCATATTCAATTGAGTTTTATTTCTGTGGAAAACATACAAACACGCTGTGATCTGCAAAAGAAAGAGTCAACATTAATTAACACTTTTCTGCCTGCGTGTTCTCCAAAAATCTGAGATGATAGAGAAATTGGATATGTGATACCAGAAGTGAGCATTGAACCAAACAAACCTTTCCTCAGGAGTGTCTTCTTAGACAAGTATATCAGGTTGTCCTTTCATAGGCTTTTTTTCCCAATATTCCTTTTTTTTTGTAATGTTCACAAAAATGTATGTTACTCTCTTTGATCTAGTAAGTATGGATGTTTCTCCTCAGCTTCCCCTATTTTATTTGTAAAGAAATAATACATTCTTTTTGGTAACTTTCTTTCAAATGTTTAATAAGTGAAGAGATGCTGTTAACCTCCAATTTAGAACATTTGGTTGTTTAATTCAACAAAATTTTCCAGATTTAAAGCATCTGAAAAGAATAGTGTGTCTACACATACATGCCAGGTTTGCGGAATTGTGATGAAAACAAGATTAAAGAAGAAATCATTGACAATGGAGTGCTTCAACTATTGAAGTGCTGGGGTTTTTTGGTGGATATTTGGTGGATATTTATACAGCTGCCATTTTAGCAAAATTGGCTAAATTCCCTTCCATATTGTATACTAAACTTCCACAGGTATAGATAGAGGAAAAAGATTCCTTGTTATTTAACATGCTCAGTTTTCTGCATTTATTTATTAATGTTTTATCTTTTGCATGTAAATTGTATACTTATTATACTATTGTAAGTGCCTTTCCCCTCAGCTATCATGCAAAACGCTGTATATTTTAAGTAGCTGAGATCATACCAAACTCATTTCCATTAAAAGCTACCAACTCAACTCCTCCTCCCTAGCTACTTGACCCAGGCTCCTTCTGAACCGTTCAGCTGTGGAAACAACTCAAAAGGAAGCAGATAATGATGGTAAACTGGGGTGTCATGGTTCTCTTTATGTATGACCGTTGTAATACAGATACAGCAGGCCAACAATGACTCATCAGTAGCACCAAGCCTGCAATTTTGCTGTGTTTGCAATTTCAAGGAAGAAAAGCAGCTCACAATTACATGTATTAAACTTTCAGATGATGCAGAAATTATGATGTACATCATTTATATTATCAGTCAAACTATAGGGAGAGAACGTCAGGTCTTTATGTGGCCCAGGTGCACATTTCTTATAATTTAATCAGCACAAAGCACCCTCATTTCACCAGAGGACTCTAATTCATGCTGTGAAAACCACACCATGCCCTCTGTCTTTCCCCCACCGCAGTCAGTAAATTACAACTAACAATTCATAACTGTTACCTGCATTTAATCTAGCGCCCTTTGCAGTGAGTTCAGCCAGCTCTGCTCTACAGCCTCATAATGTTATACAGAATACCATGAATTATTTTCATGGAGATTATGGATATCAAAAGGGACTGCTTTAAAAAAAAACACAAACAAAAAGCTAGCAATTTGGTTTTGCCAAATGCATGTGGGAAATACATTCATGCTGATATCTGAGAATGATGTCCCTCAGGTCAGCAAGGATGCATTGGTGGTGGGGAAGAGCCAGCTACCTGTCTGCCTTCCTCTTTGTTTCTTATTGTCTGCGTTTCTGCTCCCTCTCCTTTCCCCACTTTGTCACAGGCCAGGAAATAAGGTAACAGGCTGAGGAAGCACCTGCCCTGATGGGGGAAAACCAACTCACCTCTTGGCCAGATTCTGCCAGCAAAGTAAAATTTGGAAACCCAGGAGGAGAGAGTCGGGGCAGAGGGGATGACCTGAGTTAATATCCTGGGCAGTGAGAAGCATTTGCTGGGTGTAGAACTGTGATGCAGGGCTGAGGGCAGGGTTTTGGGGGTGGTAGTGTGTACATGTGTTTGTTTTTCCTACCTGCAATGTGGCTGTCAAGAGCTTGCTGTGAGTACGGGTATGCGCTAATTCCTCCTGGTGGGATTCCTACGAGGGGTGCTAGAAGGGGGCGGAAGGCTCTGAGGTTCCCATGGGTGAGGGGCCATCTGTCAGAGTGGGGGGGTTCAGGGAGAGCCCCAGCTCTGTCCTGTACCACTCCCCCCAATATGTGTCCCATGGGCTGTACCACCCTGGAAAGGTCCTCATGGCTGAACGCTCTGAGACCTGGAAGGGTCATGTCTATATTACCCAAAAAGTGTAATGAAGAAGTTAGGGCTGCTGTTTTGAAAGCTGTCCGAAGAGGATTTGGATGCTCAGTTCTCATTGAAAACAAGTGCCAAAATCCTGGCTTTGACATCGTAAATCTACCTGCGCTGAACAAAAGCAAGAGAGAGTGCAGAGAAAGACAAATGCCTCTTCAGTTGACTGAACTAGTTGATATCATGTCAGGTTCAAAGAATTTATTTTTCTCCTTCTGTCTTTCCATCTCTGCCTACTCCAAAATGGAGGGTGGAAGTGGGGACAAAAAACCCACCTAGAGAGTGCCAGAGTTATTTTGATGGGTTTGATTTTGGAATTATTCTCTTTAATTCAATTTCATTTTTAAAGGGAATTTAAAAAAAATACCAAACACTAGTCAACCAAAAAATTGAATTCTTGTACTGTTCTAGTGAAAAGTATTTCTGGGTACAGGATCTGCCAGTCTTTGTGTGGATTAGCATAAACTAGGTGAAATAATTGAAAATAGAGAAATGTACTTTTTTCATCACCAAAAAAGTATTTTCATATTCAAAGGGTAGGGGGAAAAAGGTTAGTCAAAGCTTAATCTCTGCTTAACAAAAATATTTCCATCCATTTTACTCATATGTGTAAGTCAGAAGAAATAAATTAAAACCGATGAGTTGAAAAAGCACACCAGAAATTAACAGAAATGTTAAAAATGGTTCCTCCACTTACTGACTATTTTTATGTCTTACTTTAAAGGGGCACTGTTAAAGATAAAAATGCTGTGGGTAGTAGAGAGGGCCAATATACCTCATTTCTAAACTGAGAGCTGAGCTCTGTCTTTTGGTAATCTAGGTAACGAAAGTCGATTTTATGCAAGGAAAAGTAATTTATTTCTTTTAAACATTAATGATTCCTGATTTGGCATGTATCTGATCATCTAAGCTTTTATAAATTGTAAAGATACCAAACTTTCTTTAGGAGTCCTAGGAGAACATCTATATCCAAACTAAATCCCACTGTGTAACTGTACTAATAAAAATTCATCCATGTGATTGAAGGGAAGTGTCTGATAGTCCGATACGTTTGTTCAGGTAATTAATACATTGTCCATAATGTCCTGAGATACTTAAGTATTTTTCAGTTTCAGTTTTATAGACTTGTTAACGTCATCACACATAAAGATTAACAGGGCTCCCATCATGTTAACGGGGACACTTGTTCTTTGAGTTTCACAGTTAACACTAGGATAAACTAGTCCAGGTCCTCTTTCCAGAAAGGATCCAAAGTGTGTTTGAAAAGTAGCACTGTTACACAGCTTCACATTGCCCATAGTACGCCTTGCTGCAACTCAAGCCTCCTGACCCTGATTTATATGTATTGCAGATGGGAGAAGGGATCACCAGATGAGGAGTCACCTATGTAGTGTATCTGCAGGTTGCTGCACATTGGTATCATGCATCCCAACTAAAGGTAACCCTGACATGTCTTCTTTCATCTGTTGATATTCTTTGTTGTGTTGAGGTTATCTGTATTTCGGCTTAATGCAGAATGGCTGAACTGTGCTTTTTTCCTTCCTATGTTTGTTTGTTTTTTTTTTTTATTCGTTGTTATCCTCTCCATAGTGGGAAGCCTATTGCTGCAGTAGCAGTGGTATCCAGTATTTTGCAACTTAAGCTCTGCTGGGGACTGTCCAGTATATTTTGTTACCTTGAGATTGGAGGTGTGTGTAATGGAGCAACAAGCTGAGGCTGCACAATTAAAAATGCAGACTAGAACACAGTGTAAATCACTGGAAACCTAACCATGCTGGGAGTTTCCAATGAAAGGCTGTTTGCAGATCTGTAAACAAGTCTAAACGCTTCTTACTGTGATGGCAGTACACAACTCTCTACAGGTTTGACCAGCTATGTCAGAGCAGCTGAAGACTGTACATTGTTACTGAGGTGATATATTCAGAGTGTATTGATGTGTACAGGTTATGGATTTTGCTCAATATTTACAAGACGCACAACTTGTATTGTCTGACATTTTTTATGAATAATGAACCCTTAAAACTTCAAGCAGGTTCAAGTCCATGAGAGTTGCCAGTGCCACAGAAAGATGAAAAGATCCTGCTAACCGTTTTCCCTTAGCTTCTTTGCTGAAACACTTCCACTTACTTATTTTAGAAGGACCATATATTCCCCTAGACAATTTTTTGGATTTCCTGTTCCTGTCAGTGCCAGGTACCAGTGCCAGTGATTTTTCTCCCGCCTATTGTGGTTACAGTATTTCTTCTATAGAAATTGTCTGGAGGCCACAGACTAATTTTACTAAAGCCAGTAGACGGGAATTACATGGCATTGACTCCTGGGCTCCCTCCGTCTGTTTCAGATTATAACTATTGACCTAGAGGTGAAAGGCTCTATATCCCATTACCAATTCCCTGAGTCATATGGTTCCTTATAACAGCATTTTAAACAGATGATGGAGGATGCTAGTATTCAATAGCATCAGTACGAATAGCACTTACTCAAACTTACTGGCAAAGATACCTTCCAGATTTTGTTTTTCGAACATCAGATAAATATCTGTATGTAGCTGCACTTATGAACTCCTTGCAAAATCCTTGAGCCCTTATGTATGTAAAATTTTTGGTGAAGACGAGTATCTTAAAAAAGAGTTAAAGACATGAAGATCTGGATTTGTTTTAGAATTCTGGCATGCTATTATTCACAATAATATACTGAATATAATAAAAGCCTTGAATTCAGAAAATCCCCTGGTACCACATTTTCCTATTTTGAACACCAGTGTTCATTTGTGATTGGGACTTAGCACACTTTCTCATTACTGCTATCTTAAAAGCTGCACAACTTTGCATTTCAGTTCTATTGTTTAGTCGATATTTCTGAATAGAGAAGAATTGAGATTAAAAAATATGAGTTAGGGAGGGTAACCCTTCTTGCTACTGAATGCAGGTGGAAATCTGCACCATCACCACCCGTTACATATGTCGGTTTGTTTGTTTTTCACTTTCATCATTACTTTAAGCAACAGATGTTGTTTCCCATCCTGCCTTTATTATCCTCTGACCGGTTTTTGGTTACCTCAGAGAACACAAATGAAGCTGCTAGACTTCTCAAAATTTATACTAAATTCTTATATTTTTACATAAGAATTGTGTGACCAGATCTATTGAAAAAAGACAAAGCACCAGAATTTGGTATGGAAGAACATGAGGGTTTGCTTCAATATAATTGAATTTCTGTGGTCTGATTTTTTAATTTTTTTTTTTAATTTTTTTTTCCCCATCCTCTCACTTGCTCTGGAATACCTCCACTTAAATCAAAAGTGCTGCATTACTGAAAAGTCCATGGCAAATAAGTCATTTTGGCCCATATAATCAAAATTTATTTACATAAATCCCAGATATTATTCTGATAAAGGTGTATAGAAAACACAGTTTTACACAGTAAGCACTATAGCTTAGAGTCATCCACATCTGATTGATGTTGAACTTCTTTTATAAAAAGTAACCTCTGAAAAACAAACTGATTCCAGGCACACTTAAACTATTAAATTATTTTAATGTACTTCTAAGTAGCGTATGCATTCTAGATATAAAATTTATAAGTTACCGCCATTCCTCAGGCCTCTATGAATTGGTTATTTCCCATACTGCCACTGAATTTCACTGAATTTTTAGAGTTGGAAGGGACCATAAAGATCATCTAGTCCAACTCCCCTGCCGAAGCAGGATTGCCCAGAGCATGTCAGAGCATGTTACCCAGGACTGCATCCAGGCAGATCTTGAAAATCTCCAAAGAAGGGGACTCCACAACCTCCCTGGGCAGCCTGTTCCAGGGCTCTGTCACCCTCACCGTGAAGAAGTTTTTTCTCATATTTGAGTGGAACCTCCTATGTTCCAACTTGTGCCTGTTGCCCCTCGTCCTCTCACTGGCAACCACTGAAAAGAGTCTGGCTCCCTCCTCCTTCAACCCACCCTTCAGATACTTATAAGCATTGATAAGGTCTCCCCTCAGCCTTCTCTTCTCCAGGCTAAAGAGTCCCAGCTCTCTCAGCCTTTCTTCATAAGGGAGATGCTCCAATCCTTGAATCATCCTCGTTGCCCTTCGCTGGACTCTTTCCAGTAGTTCCCTGTCCCTCTTGAATTGGGGAGCCCAGAACTGGATGCAGTATTCTGTCGTGCGGCTGTACTGTTATTTTTTGTTGTTCTTATTTGTGCAGTGGTAAAATTGTTACAGATTGGCAGTGCCACAAAAAGATAACTTTTTTACATTATCCTCAATACATTTGGCTAACAATTAATTACACATTTTAAAAAGTAATTCTGAAACAATGGAAAAAGATGTACAAAGGTACATAAGACCTGCAAACTATGACCTATTGAGCTATGCATTTAACATACCTATGCTTAATAGTAAGAAACAAGACACCAGTAACAAATGAAAAATAAATTACACACAGTTAATTATAAAGGATACTATCAGTACATAACTACAAACAGGAAAAAATGATCTAGTTTTTTCAACACTTTGAATATGTGAACTTGCAAAATGTGTCTGACCTTTCTTCTTTGATACTATGCATATGGAAATGAAAAGACAATCTACTTTTTGGTGTCTCTTTATTACTACAAAACAAATGTGTATCAGATGTGCAGATGTTGACTGAAGTGGGATAAGTTTTATTTGGTATGTCAACAAGAAAATTGCTTAAGTGAGGAAAAGACAAGGTTTAGAGAAGTGATGAGTTGCAGATACTGTATCAAAGGTGGTAGTACAGAAAAGGTTAAATAATGAGTAAAAAGTGAAATAAAAAAACAGAGGCTAAAAGAAATAAGAGTTAAAGAGAAGCCTAAATAAAAAGAAAATACAGTACAGTGAAACAGCTGATGCTGATTCAGAGTAGCATTTTTGGTACTAAGAAAAAAAAATCTTGGATATAGGAAAAAGAGTGTCAAGTGCCTGCTTTTATATTGAAATATAGCAAAAAAGAATCTGAGAGCAAAAGAAAAAAAATGATCACTGAGGAATATTTATACCATTCATTGCACACCAAAATCAGAAGCAGAATTCTTATTTTTGAGTATGTTTTCTCCTTCGGTCCTTCCAGGTATCTTGAAACCTATGAATAGAAGTCACAAAATGTTTAGAAAAAATAGTTTGGAAACTCTCAGTTACGAATGACCAGGATTGCAAATAAGACATCTGTTGCCAAAGAAGAAATGGCAAAGGGAAAAAAGAAAAAAAAAAAGGAATCTGAAGCTTTCATAAGTTTCCTTGTCATTAGCAACATTAACTGGAAAGTGGAGCAGTCTGGAAGGAAGTGGGCAGATTAAATATAGCTAAGTCTGCCACATTTCCATCTGCTTTTATGTATCCAAAACAGAAAAGAGCCACCTGTTAATCAGAAGCAACACATCTCATTTATGAATGCAATTAGTCTTTTTTAGTTAATCATCTTAATTAGTTTTGAAATCTTTAAACATACGGGAAAACAGCAGAAGATCAAAAGATAATAGTTCTACAAATGAAAGTTGTAAAAATATGATGAGTAATCAAATCAGTTCAGGAAAAAATCATGAAAATTGCAGCATAAACAAGATTGTCCTAAAAATAATAATTAAAAAAATGACCAATATAAACAAAACCTCATCTAAACAAAACATATGATAAAAATGGAAAAGGGAGAAAACCAGTAAGAATTATCTCCCTAGTGCCTTAGTACCTTCCTCACCTCCAAAAATCCCACAGTATAAACACAGACCAAGGAAAAGGCAAACAAAACATGCTTGGTTCACCATATTTAAGTGTGTTGCTTAATTGTCCAGACCTCCTTCATCTAGGCTTCAGCTGATTTTTTTTAGGTTACGTGTTTTGCTTCTTCATATAAAAAAAATACATAGCTAGATTATTTACATATCAAACATTACCATTAGAGGCAACGATAAGTGAGGTTTTAGATATCCTCAAGACTTTTACTGATTTTGTTTGGTTGGTTTTGTTGATACAGCTGTGAGCACACTAAAATGTATCCATGGGATCTGTACAAAAAAAGGGTGTTGCAGTTCCATGAAAGCTTTCATGAAGGAGCAGAGCACCCAGATGCTTTGCAAGCTGCCTTTGAAAGCATAGCTTTGTGGTAGGTATAGGACTGGATTTATTTGTGAGCACCATTTTTTACCTGCTTCTCCTGGTTAGTTGTTAGTTGAAAGCAGTTTTGGTTTAGTTGTGATCAACCAGATTCCTGGCTTTTGGGGCAAATTTCATGCCTTGAGTAAGTTGAGTGAAGTCCCTGGACAAGACCTGATTTTTTAGTTGTTTTATACTGCTATGATGTATCCATCTAAGAGTTCATTTCCACTCTTATTTTCCCTTTAATTTCCCTGGCAGCATTCATCCTTTCTTTCTGCAAATCTACACTTCCAGGGTTAAATCTTCCCAGGGCCAAGAACTAGAGGACATGTACCTGATACTTTGGGATGTGCTGGAAATGGGAGGCTATGTTCATGAGCAGGCTTATGAGTACAGCTGTACTGTTGGGCAGGGAATAGTGCCAAGCCCCTCACCAGCATCAGGAGCCCTTGCGCATAGAGGTGCTGCAGCACTGAAATGTGGGCTCACCCATCCAGCACAAGGAGATTCATGAACCATAGAATCATAGAATGGTTTGGGTTGTAAGGGACGTCAAAGATCATCTAGTTCCAACCCCCCTGCCAAGGGCAGGGACACCTTCCACTGGACCATGTTTCTCAAAGCCCCGTTCAACCTGGCCTTGAACACCTCCAGGGATGGGGCATTCAAAACTTCTAGGCAACCTGTTCCAGAATTTCGTTATCACGGTAAAGAATTTCTTCCTAATATTTAATCTAAATCTACCCTCTTTCAGTTTCAGATAGTTACCCCTTATCTATCACTATTGTATCAGGGAGTCCTATCACTGTACTCCCTGATAAAGAGTCCCTTCCAATCTTTCCTGTAGGTCCCCTTTAGGTACTGGAGCCGTCTCTTCTCCAAGCTGAACAGCCCCAACTGTCTCAGCCTATCTTCATAGGAGAGGTGCTCCAGCCCTCTGATCATGTTCGTGGCTCTCCTCTGGACTCATTCTAACAGATTCACCTAATCTGTCTGTCAGTCAGAGGCAGCAGAGTTGCAAAATTTCAACCTCAATAGCTAGCCTATCTGGGAGGTGTGCGGTATGTCCCTGCCCTCCCTTTATGATGACACCCCCATGGATGAGCTGCATTAGCACCTTCACTGTTGACATCACAGAGGGCACCTGTAGCTTCAGCCCTGCAAAGACAACATGCATGCAGCTCACTGCTGTAGGCTTTTTGGCTGCATAAATATGTAGTGCGCTGCATGGGTTTTCTAAGGAAATACTGCTTCACTCAGCAGAGCAATACTGTCATTTTGCAGGTTGGTTTGCTACAAATGTGTTCCTGTGGTTAAGTCAGGACGTGTCTGGTGACATACAGGTCCTGTTTTATGGTATGTGCATGCAATCTAGTTTCCTTATAAAAGAGCAAACAGGTAGTCTGCAAGACATACCTGGAGTGTCGGAATGATTGAAAGGTTGGCTTTTAACATGAAAGAGACTTTTGGGATAAAGATGAGGAAGAGCGAGTTTTAATTAAAAAACCTCTCAGCTTATCTTCTTACTCAAGGGAACATGATTTTTCAACCATTAAAAGCAACTGGAGCATTGCAGTTCTTTTCCTGTGGAAGGAGAAATAGGTCCTAACAGAGCGAGGCTTACACTGTGCAATCCAAAAAAGTTCAGGCGTGCCCAATTTGCTGTGCATATGTTGCAGTATTGCATACAGGATGCAGTTTCTCCACCCTGGCGTGCTTTCAGGAGTGGGATGCATGGGATGGCTAAAGAGGGGGGGTATATATGTAGCCTGCCTTTTCCAGAACAGCCTGGACAACAGTTAAGATAAGGAGGTGTAAGCTGTGTGTGCATGTCATGCCTGGTGTAGTGATTCACCTGCTCTTTTCTGGGTATTGATCCTGAATGTATAGCTCTGGTAGTTCTTTACAAGTTGTTAATAAATCGATAAACTGATGTAAACTATGTAAATTGAGTAGATATTTTTCCCCTGTTATGCTGCTGAATGGCAAGATCAGCCAGTTGTGAGAGAATGGAAAATGAAAAGAGTGAACTGCAGAGAATATTTTGTTCTTTTACAGTATTTGACTGTGCTGTTGCTCAGAGATATTACAGCTCCTCCATGTGTTTTTGCCTTAAATAGTATATGGGTTTGTCGTGTTTTCAGCCGAATTTACCAAAACCGGACCGACAGATGGCCCTTCCCCCCCCCTCCCTCCCCCCAAAAGAGAGAGAGAGGAGAGAAAGTGAAAAGGAGATTCAGAAGTTTAGAATGAACTAAACTACTTTAATGAAGAATTAATATTAAAATAAAAATAAAGAAGAAAATAATGAAATAGATACAATATATACAAAACCATATCAAGCTCCCAGGATGACAGTCCCGTCACCGGCAGTGGGGAAGTCCCAGACTGGACTCAGCGACAGATGGGAACTGGATTCCAGCTCTGGAGTCAGGAACACACGGATCGGGATCAAAGGCAGATGAACAGACAGAGTCCTCTCTGGACGTTGGCCATCGCAGGAAGAGGGCTGACCCTTTGATCCCTCAGCTTTTATACTGACCATGGGGCAGATGGGATGGAATAGCCCAGTTGGTCAGGTTTGGGTCACCTGTCCTGTCCGCTCCTCCCCACTGATGTGACCCCGCTACGTTTTTCTGTTTCCGACCCCCTAAGGGGGCAAATAACGAAAATTGGCTGACCTTGGTTATTATGGCAGTAAATATAAGCAAGGGCCTCCCTGCATACCATTGCTGGCATGGAGCACAAGCATTGGTCTTATTCTGGGAACGAGCAGTTTTCTCCACAATATGCTGTTAATATCAGAGAGTTAGAGGAGGCCTAGCTAGGATGTAAAGTTACAGAACAGAAAATTGGTTCGGTTTTACTTCAAACTGGGACAGGGTTGTACTGATATAGTTGTTTCTTTACTTTGTAGTTACAAGAAAAAATAAGTAAATTAGGGTCTACATCAGACAACAAATTAACTTTTTTTCCACTGTATATAATATTTATTGAATAATGGATGAAAGGGAAAAAAGAGAGGCAAATAACTCCACAACTTTCCTTTACTTAATTACTAAAGAGGCAAAAAAAAAAAGAAAAAAAGGCAGGTGTTTGAAAAATGCTGTCATATAAGATTTCCACTTTCTTTGGAAAGTAAGAACATTGAAGTGAATCTACAATTGCTGGTTTCCTCTAGAAACAGTAACACTGACCTTCTTCTAATCCTTTTGACCTACTATTGTAAGGCTGCTTATAAACAGAAATAGAAACCACATGCTATCAGTCAGGGCATCCTTAATTTCTCAGCCCAACTAAAATAAAGCTGTATCTTTCATGAAAGAGCTCATAATTTTTCTCCTTTCTTGCAGCTGAGAAGGAGCATACTGGATAGTGACACTGAAAAATCACAGGTGGGTAAAAGCTGTGGCAACACCTTTTAGAGCTGAAAAATATCCATCCAAAAGATAAAAGTATGTGGTTGGTTGGGTTTTGTTTGTTTGTGTGTGTGTGTGTGTGTGAGTGCTCCTACAAACAGCTTCTCACTTACCTCTAAGTGGACAATTTTCCAGGTAGGTAATTCCTGAAGGATTCTATCACAAAATACAAAACAACCATTGATCACATTCATGGTGACACTTGATACCGTAGCATTTTTCTACTTGCTCCCCAGTGTGCCAGAGAGGCTGCTGGTGGCCTACCTGGGGGCGAAGGCACACCTGCTTTTGGGAATGGAGGAGCAGTGCAGTTTTTAGTGTGAACAGGGGGACCCAGTTAACCCCTTGACTATCCCCATGTATCCCATGGTGTTTCATTGGGGAATTTTAGTGCACGTGAAGTACATTCCTTCAAAGGAAAAATAAACTGCTCCAGGTGTTTGCCAGAGAGGAGAATGTGTCTGAACCAACAGCTCTTTTTGAGCCACCTCTGAGCTATGCACACAGTAGGGATGTTCAGTCAGGCAATCAGACTGACTGTTGGCCAAAGCAAAACCCCCAAAATGCCTATAGCACAGATGTGAGGACCTCAGAAATATTTGCTTCCACAAGAAAATCTTTCCCTTTTGTGCCAATATACTTGCTAACATAAAGCCCAAAGTAAATTCCAGTTTGCAGAAATGGGTATCCTCATAAACTACTTTTAGTTACATATAAATATCAACAAGGAAAAAAAAGGGAATGTTTAACTAAAAAAGCAATTTTTAGAGAAGTCCTGATTGCTTTAGATATCTTGAAAGATACTGTCCAAGTAGGAACAAAATGAAAATTCAAGTTATGTGTAGTCGTAAATACTCCATTAGAAGGACTCATGTGACTCAAGCCTCCAGAAGATAACCTCATTCCAGTAGAAAAAAAGAAAAAAAAAAAAAAAGAAAAAATGTTGTGACTTTTTAAGGGCTAATTGGTATTGTTGCCATTTTCTTAACCTTTTAGTCTTTTGGCTAGTCATAACTAGTCATAACTGCCACTGTGCCTTGGGTCCTCATCATGCCATTTATGCTAAGGCAGTTTTGATTATGTAAAAGAATGGGTTGCACAAACATTTCTCAGGATTGGGTCAGGTATTAACAATCCTGCTGTAGGGTTGGGGCTGCACTATATCACCTTTATTGATTCTTTGGGGTGATATTTTTTTATATTATTCCATATCTTCCTGTTAGTGATTCATGGTAAGGTATTGTCTGGTATGCTCTGTATCAAATAGCTTGGATGATGGATTGCCATCCCAAATATCAGGCAATTCGAGTGATGGATTTTCATCCCATGACAAGTCAGGACCAATTGCTCTAGGGGTCACAACAGAACTGATAGTGCAGCTGTAGTTCGGAACAGCACAGAGATTATATGAAACCTTATGTTTCTATGAAGTTCCTCATTTGCCCCAAAGTTCCTCATTTATAGTAAAAAAAAGTGTCTGGATACTTAGGTGTTTCTACAATCACAATATTTGAGTGTTTAAAAAATAGCAATGAAAATTAAATATGACTGAAATTTTTTCTAAGTTACTTGGAGGCCTGTGGATATTTAAGGGATCAGTCTTTACTTCTTTTTCAGGGATATGGAGTG
Organism: Numenius arquata; assembly: GCF_964106895.1. Taxonomy (NCBI): domain Eukaryota; kingdom Metazoa; phylum Chordata; class Aves; order Charadriiformes; family Scolopacidae; genus Numenius; species Numenius arquata. The sequence goes on from NC_133576.1 coordinate 22,353,496, forward strand.
ACAGAAAACGGCAACTGATCAGAAATCCCATTGCTTGTAGGAATGGTTTTGGTTATGAGGCCGAGTTGTATGAGGAAATGCATCTCAATTCGGAGATCAGGTTTCTCCTGAAAGAAAAGTAAAACCAGTTAGCTGTATATAGCAAAATCTCTGCCACAGGTGCTTGGTATTTCAGTTGTTTAAGCCACGGAGAGCAGATTCAGGTGCAAGCTCGTGTCTGTGTGTGCTACCTTACTGAAGAATCAGGACTGGGTCTCCCATATGTCAAGCTTAGTACCCATCACTCAGTGCTTCCACCTACTCACACATGGGTCCTTCCCACTCCTGCTGCTGCTGCTCCACCTCATGTAACTATTTCATTGGATTGGAGAATGACTCTAACCCATCCAGCTGGTATGTAAAAGCCTTGCTCCAAACAGTTTGTGTGTGTGTGTTTGTTTATATCAAGTGGAAGGCTCTTGCTAAAAAAGACTAAAACATCCACTTCTTATGGATGGGAGTGGAATGGCCTAGCAAGTATATTTTGTGAGATACGGGTTTGTGTATTTCGCACAAGATACCTTTTGTTTAGAAAAATTCCATATTAAAAACAAACTGCAAGCCGTTTTAAATTTTTCAACTAAAAATGTAATTACAATATTTTTATTTTTTTGTTCTTTACATTGTGTTTTAAAGTTGTGAGAAGCTATTGGTTTGGGGACAAAAATTTCTGCCAAGGTCATTCTATTTGCTGCATAACTTACATTTGTTCACTTACATGAGGAGGACCCTGCAGTGCACAGCAGTACCTTGAGACGACAATTATTCTGATTTGGAATTTTGTGTACAATAATTAAACAGTCAGGTACCAGCAGACATGTGTTACCCTGAGATAACACACTCCTTGGAAGTATCATGAGACAGAAGGTGAAATTAGTGCCTTCAATGACCTGGGAAACACATTATCTCACCACTGCACGAGCTTGAGGGTGTATTGTTACCGTATACCAACTATTAGCGTTATTAGTTGCATTGTGATTGATTGCGCCATGTAGAACATATGTTTAAAACATGTTCACTGTTGTGCATCATGTGATAATTATGTCTGACTCTGAAGGACCAATATATCAGGTGTGAGTTGATAGGAGCGTGAAGTATTGTTTTTTTTTCACTGGGATATGCAAGACTGGCTGAAGTCATCGTGAAAGGGACTTTAGCGTCAGAGTCCCACAGCTTCCACAAAACCAGCATCCGTAAGGCGGTAGAGAGTACTCACACACGGTCGGCTGAAGTGGAGTGCTCACAACCATTGTGTATTACGGTTATGTGATAATTTTTTATGAATATATGCATGCATCCATGTGTTTGCATACCCAGAGTGATCTTCACAGTGTTTATTTTTAACCTGTGATTATTTTTGTCTTCCCTTCCTGTGCCTGATGCTGTCAGTTGTTTCATTCTTCAGGTGACTGACAAGAAGCATTTTTTTCCACCACTGAAGAGCCTGGCACTGTACCCAGGACACAGGCGGGCTGGTTAGCTCAGCCCTGGCAGACAAAGAGCTTTGTGCTGCTTCCTCCTTCTCACAGCTCTGCAGCGAGGCACCACATCAGATGGAAAAGAAGGTCTATCTTTAATCTGAGCTACTCAGGAAATCAAAGGAGGTGGATGAAAACAAGAGCAGTGACTGATTCCCGTAGGAGATCACTTTCCTGTTCCATTTGATATAATGAACAGGATAATCAAAGCAAGGTTAGAAACCCCCTGTACCTTTTCTCCAAGGATTTTTGTGATGTCAATTCACAAGGTATTATAATAATTGAACACACGTGTGATAATGATTTAAAAAATAGTTTCCTTTTTTACCTTAGAATAATTTACATACAGCTGCTCTGGCAAGGTGTGTGTCTTATGACTCATCAGGCTTGTAGTTAAACATGTTAAATCTTATTACACCTGCAGCTGTTTGTTTCTTTGCGTCTTAGTGTGTTTTGGTCTTTGCTAAAAATAGTTACAATGCCCACATAAGGACTATATTTCAAAGATACAGTGGGTTGTTGCTTTTTAAGTTCAAATCCAATAATGAAGCAGAAATCTGATTCACACTTAGAGAGAAGAACATTAGAAGGAAGATGGATGCTGTGGAAAAGAAGTACCAGGTTTGGTTGGATAGTAAGGTAACAACCTACCGACTCATAGTAATTGCTCTTTCCTTTTAAAACCGCTGTGTTCCCAAGACTGTGATGGTTTCTTAACATGGATCCCTGGAAGGGCAAGAATGAGTTGCTAGCCATGTCCTGCAAGGCGGGTTGTCCCTGGGGCTTCCCCAGTGGCTCCACATGAAGGTCTCCCTTTGCAAGCCCTCGTTCAGTGCCAGGGGACGCAGCCCTATGGGGAGGAGGGTGGCCCTTGGGCTTCCTCCTGCTGCATTTGCTGCAATGTCCCAGGAGAACCCAAGAGAAATGTTTCCTGGTCTGGCACTAATGCAGTACCCTGACCCTCTCATCGTAGCTGGTACCACATGAAAGCACAAGTAGCACTTTAATGTGAAGGGGAACGTTATGTCCTTTACTGGCAATACCTGCCATATAAGTGAAATGTGCTACTCTAGTGTGTTATAGACAAGTCGGTGATCTTTTTTTCCTTTTTTTTCTTTTTTTTTTTTTTTTTTTTTTTTGCAATGAGGTTAAGGTGGCAGTGCAGGATCTTGGCTAATTCTATGCTGGCTTTCTTTGCACTTCAGTTGAATCCACATGGGATGGTGATATTCAGCTCTGCATTACTGCTATTTCTCACTTTAATGACCCTGGTAAATCTTTAATGATTGCCATCACTGTCAGAAGGGCACAAAGGGCCCTCATCTGTCTTAATGCAACCTAAGAAAATATGCTTGCAGATGTCAATTAAAATAATGGCATTGGTGGTAGGTCACTTGTATTTTTATGGGTACCCACCTCTTCTTGCAAAAAGCAGCATGAAAATTCCACTCATAATCATTATGTTCACTAAAAAAAAAGTAAATGTAGATGTCTTAGGTTTTGTTTTGATTAAGCAGGGCAGCACATTCCTGACAAAATGAACTGGGACAGGCGCTTCACAGAAATGGGCCTAATCATTTCAGTAAGCCAGAGTACCTAAGGTATAAGCTGTTATTTTAAATTAGGTATTCTGAAGTGTGAAATTTTCATCCTGTAATACTTGTTTGAAAGTCTGTGTTAGAGAAATTCATTTAACATTAGAACCAAGAGTTTTCCACTATTTAAACATTGTTTCATCGTGAGTGATTTCTCTATCACAGTATAGCCTTTAAGACACAATTCTCTCAAATTACGGGGTATGTTAGCAGCCCTGTGAGCTAGGAACTGGATATACAGATCTCCTATTTTCATTAATAGCAGTTGCCTGCCTAGTTCACTGAGCAGCACAGAGAAAATGTAGCCTCGTGGGTCAACATCAATGGATTCAATGAGGTCTTCACCCTCTAAAAATGTCATTGTCATTAATGGGAGTGATAGCTGGCTGTGGGTCCTAGTGCTTGCAACAGCTGCGGCAAGTTGGCTCTCTGGAGAGCAGAAGTCTGTGGCAGAGGTGCTCAAACTTGTTTGGGGACACTCCTATCCATCGTTCACTGCTGGCCAGCCATTTGGGATCTTAGGAAGTCTGTAAACGTTTTGGAAAGCTGGACTTTCAGCCTTAAATTATGCTCACCTCAGTGAACCATGGACTGGCTGTATTTGACAGGGTGGGAGCAATGTCTACCACTCTTCTCCTTCCTCTAGCGTGTCCTGTATCACCAGCTCACCTGAATGTACGGACAGACCTTTACCCATTGCCACCTATTTCCACCCTTTTCAAAAGTAAATTTTCATGCTAAGCCAACCTAGGTCTTGAGGGGAGGTGACTGCCCACCAGGAGGTGTCCCTGCATAGGTTTTCATGCCTGTTTAGGTTGCAAGGCTGAAGAGTCAGTTGGCAGGTTGATCCAAGAGGTTTCATCATAGACAGTGACAAGGTTTGTGTAGCCACCTCTAAAGCAGGGACCTGGTGGTACTTCTGCTTAGTGATGGAGTGTGGGATCAGGTTAGTCTGTTTCCTGAGTCAAAAAGTTGGAGTTAGGTATGTTTTTTCCTTATCATAATGTATTCAATTCCACATTAAAATCCAGATTTTCTAATATATGCTTTCCATAGAAATTGCAAGATGCTGTGGCTCTAAACCTGATCAATAGAATGTGATTTTATATAAGAACCCACCTTATTGTGCTGCATTTCAAATAGAGAAAACTCAAAAACGTTTTTGCTGTATGTGACAGTTAGTATTTTAATCCATACAACATCCTGAGCATGAGAGTAGAGAAGGGCGGATGACCTAGGAAAACACTGTGTAATCTTAATCTTATTAAAAAATAATAATAAAATTATTCAAACATTAATATTGGATATTCTAGGTCATTATTTTATCCATAAAGCATATATTTATAGCAGATTTTTATTACACTTCTGTGTTCACCTAACTTTGTAGTCTCTTTTGATTTTGGTTTTTTTCTGTAGTTATTTTCCACTTCTAAGTCATTTGATCTATGTTTTCCTTTAGACCTCTGCCTCTGTATAGATTACCAGAAAGAAGTTCAATTACAATTTTGTCTCTGATGTGGATATTTCTTTAGTGAAGGTTGTACAAAGACATGTCCTTCCTCGGGCTCCATTTCAAACAGGGCTTCAAATGCAAACTAAAAAAACCCCAAAACCACAAACTAATTTGAGTAGTCCAAGACGAGCTTCATTTCAGCTTTCATGAGTATGTGCTTGATACCACGTCAACAGCAAATGTTTTGCAATCTTCAGTGTTACAGGCTTTGAGTAGTCTCAGGTCTGCTAATTTTCTGCTTTGGATTTTACATATGACTCCTAAAAAAAATAAAATAGTAACATAAAATAAAAACCAAAATAAAATCTTGAACAATGTATGATAGTATCGGATTTATTTGGAATTTTAGGATGCAAAATTCCTCTGTTAAATATGCATTTTTGCTTGTATGTGGGATTTCCTGTCTGTATTTTGTGTTTTCCTCCTGCAAATAAACATATCGCAAAACTTTACAGTCTGATCATAAGAGCATTCTTGTGGGAATACATTTTTTTTACAAGTTTTAATATAAAGTATGCAATAGTCCTTTAGTAAAATTCTTGCTTAAAATATTTTAACCCGCTTTGTCAGATGTGAATTATAGAAAGACTGTTCACCCTACATTTACAGCACTTACTTTGATTGCTGAGTGAGTTCTATGAGAATTTATGAGTAATAGCATTAATTAGTTGGGTTATACATTTTATTAGATATAATTTTCCACCAATATAGTTCTTGAAATTCGAAAGATGAAAATTAACCTACTTTGAGTTTATTCCAAAGTCAGGGCTATAGATTTTTGCTCTTTCTTTGAAGGAATATTTTTATGTAAGGATATGATTATTTGTATCCATTTCCACTTTATGTTGTAATGTTTTCCTCATGTTATTTTGTCTTCAAACATCTCCAGGATGAGCATCCAATTGATATAGTGCTGCTTGTTTAGGAAAAGAGGGGTGCACAGCTGACTTTTCCCCAGATGACTTGTATCTAAAGACTAGATAAAAATATCTTTTTCTTAAAGGAGTCTGGGACTTCGAGGTGCTAAACATATCAGTCCCTCAAGGTTGCTTAACTTGATATTAAGCAGTGATTCCAGAGACAACCAGCTTTTGTCTTCAGTTAGGTCTTGACTGCTCTGCAGGATCAGGGCCATTCTGTGTAGTCTTCTAACCTAAAAGGAACAAACTCACAACTGACCCATTTCATGTGACTTACAGCTCTATAAGCTGGGTGGAAAGCAAAACAAATCATTGGCTTTTTCCAACCTTCGAATGGCAAGTAGTGGTGGCAGCTAAGCTATATTTGCACTTTGTGGGAACGGGAATTGCCACGCTTCACAGAAAATGTCACCTTTTTTTGAAAAACTGAATCCTAGTCTGACAGAAAACCTGAATATTCAAAATGGTTGGTAAGTGTTGGGGAGAGGATGTTTTAACATAACCATATATTAAGGAGGAAAAAAAATGGCATTTGCAAGCTGAAGGCTAAAACTTGGACTCCCAGCTGCTGGGTTAGCCTGAAATCTCTCAGAGCCAGGGGCCTCCATGAGCCTCAGGAAAGGACCCGGATGCCCCAGCCTCTGTCAGGCAGTCATCTCCCCAGGTACCATCTCATTTCTATGTTTCTACGGTAAGTTATATTTCCTTATGTGTCTTAGTTGTGTGACTGAGAAGCCTAAGCATTTCTATAAGCATTTGGGTTTATATAAATTAATTTCAAACTTGCTATAACAAGATGTGATTCTCTCTTTTTTGTTTTTGTGTTATGGCAGAGTGCACCGCAGCAGTAAGTTACTAGCAATTATGTGTAAGAAACTAAAGAAAAGAGAATCTGTACTACTTGTCAGAGACATTTGCAAATGATACTTAAGGGATAATTTACTAAAACAGATCAAGGAAGTTGGGACAACTGACAGATTTATTTGTATATGTTAGCAAATGTTAGCACCTATCCCAGCTAATTTATTATTTCTCCTTTGACAGCCATCAAAAGTTCTTAATTTCAGAAGTTTCTTGAAGATATACACATCTCACAATGTAGGGAAAAGGCTTTATACAGTCTGCTCATACAATTATTTTTTTCTTTTTCTCTTAGAAGCACATCATATTGGATTTTCTAGTAGATTTTGGAATATATATTTCATATTTTTAGTCTACATCCCTGTATTTACTATTCATGCTGTAGAACCTGAAGACAAGAAGTAAATGAGAACATTTCGCTATCATTTGTTCTTGTTTTTCTAAAACTGATTTTGAGTTGAAAGTGTGAAAGATCTCACATTAATTGTACTTGATGTTGGAGCTCAGCCACACGTTAAATCAAAACTGCCAGTAGAAGAAGCGGTCTTCCTTCGCGTCCTCTCCTGTTCAACAAAACTACTTATGATGCTGAGTAGTGACTTTTCTTGTCTTGCTATTGTCCATCTATAAAACACCCAAACCTAGAGCCTTTTCAAACAAGAAGTTTGATAGTATAAATTTTTCTTTCAATTAGAATTTACTGTGAACTTTAGCGAGGGTAGCTACACTGTTGCAATTTGACATGTGGAGATTATAAGCATGGTGTATGACTGAACACTTTTTTCAGATTAGTGTGTTTGGAAAGACAATGATAAAAATTTTCTATATACACCAGTCTTTGGGCATTTATTGCAAGTGTTTATATTGAAGCTTAATTTATATGTGTATTTCCCAGAAATAAATAGGAATAATTAACTATTTATACGAACAGTTTTTAAAGGTTTTTCAAGCTAACAGTTAAAAAAAAAGTTAAAAAAAAAAAAAAAAGCGTTTTAGATCTACTGGAGTTGATTGTCGAGCTCTGATTTTTGCAGACATCAACTGTAAGGCATCTTCCCCAGGGCGTAGTCTGCTTCCAGAAGTGACCCACAATTTTTTACCTACTAACTCTTAGCCTTGCTGTCGAAGGTGGCTAGTACACCAGTGAAACCCTTAGTCTCCTCCAGTGGTTCTCTGTTTCCTTTAGGTAGTACTGGAGGCCTCAAACTGATACAGGGTAGTGAAGTGTGATTTTTGTGTGAGGGTACATGGAGCAGATGCTCTGTCTGCCCTCCGGGACTAAAGCTTTACTGTCTAAAGGTTTGTGAATTTGGAAAACTAGAAGATCTGGTAGATCTCTTCTAGCTTTGCGTACTGATTTTGGAACGGAGAACATTTGTTAAAGCTGCCGTTTTGTTAATTACAGGTACATTGATTCCTTTTGGAATCAGTAATTTTCCCTCACAAGATTAATATCTGGCATATGATTATGTGATTCATTTTCTTTTTCTTCTCATATGGGTTTGCTGGTTCTGTAATTGGATATTTGGTTATTGTTTGGTCCTTATAAATATGTAAGAATCCTTTTCTTTCCTTATCATCCCCTCACCAGCATCCCATAACAAATAAGCATGGTCTCATGTATGTGTTTTACATGAAAGCGGTAGTAATATTATTCAGGTCCTGCATGATGGTTTTCAAAGAAGATGCGCCATGCACAGGATTTTTGATTTTGTGTCATTACAAAAAAGATTCAGATATTTTCATGTTCAGCATAAGGAGTCAAGAAAACATGGATAGTTATGCTTAGGACAGTGAATGTGAAGGAAAATAATGAATGGTATTGAGTTCTTTATGTGAAATCTGCTTTCTATGTCTATACATTTATTATTTATATTACTTATGTTTCCTCTTCATTCCTATGTTAGTTTCTGGGGCTGATGAAATGATGACAGACAAACATCTACTCCATGTACGTTAACCTGGTTTTTGGTTTTTTGGGTTGTTTTCCCCTTCTGTGCCATAAGAATCAACTGTCAAAACCTCCTCACTTTATTTCTGTGCCTATAGAAAAGTTGAGCTTCCCTGGCAGTACAGATAGACATACATTAAAATATTTTTATGTTTATGCATATTCCGGTTTGGCAGACAAAGTAAACTGCATTGGCCTAAAGTCTCTACATTAATGTAAAATTATGGTCAGATTTCCTCTTGCAGAACCCACTCTGTCGAAGTACAAGATTACTGCCTCTAGACTGCTCTTTTTCCTCCTTTCAAGACACCTTTGCTGGCCTAACAAATCTTGTGAGTGGTTTTAAATCCAAATGAGACCAAAGTCTAGAATCATTTGCATGAACAGTTTGTGTCATTTGCTTTCTGCCACTTCTTTACTTTCTGCAACTATATTCAAACTTACTAGGATCAGCTAGTCATCTGATAGCATTGGCATATAGTTGCTCTTATTTTATGATGGCATCAAGTTTTCATTTTTCTGCATGAGTAGATGAAGATGTTAAAGCCCTCACATATGTTCTTTTATTGAAATTATTTTAAGTGATTTAAATCATTAAGAGCTCTAATACTTGCTGGTAGTTCTTATTATACCAGCAGATTGGCACCTGAATCTTTGATAGCACTGCAAACCTCCCAGAGTCTGGATGTGTCTATGCATCGTTACTATGAACACTTCAAACTGCTATCTTGTGTCGTTGCCATTTTATCATTTTCATCATGCACCAGCGGTATTTGATACGACAAGTCTTTATTTCTGTGTAGTATTAAACTGATGATGTGTGCTTATTTCAAAGATAAAATTTTGAGTGCTTTCTACTCTTTTAGCATTATTCATGTGACGCATCTTTGGAAGAATGAATTAACATGGACTATGTAACTTCTGAAAACTGCAACTAAATTTGTCTTGCAGACTTAATATCACCGCTGGAGAAACGTAAGCCAAAAATAATTCATCTTGATAATCCTGACCGTAGGCAATAGTTGCAGATTTTGAGGGTAAGAAAAATCTAAAAGCCAAATTTGAATTTGTATTGTTTGAGGATATGTGACAATACTGAGAGACAATAAATGATGTGTTTGCAGAGTAAATTAGAGCTTGTAGTAAAATGTTAACCTTAAAATCTACGTTTGAACAGATTTAAATGGGAGCAAACTTGCTCTCTGAATTTTTTAAGTAGCTTTGTTACTTAATTGTTTGTGTAAGATGGTTGTACATATGACTGATAACAATTTCAGGATCAAAGTAATTCATGACATAAGTCAGTGTAATTTGAACAGGAGATAAGGAGGGTTATGTCCACTTGCACTGGAGATGTATTTGGCCCAGTGTCTTTGTAATCGTATAGACAAGTCTGAAGAGTGAAATTATCTCAGTTACTTTATTGTTCAGTTTACTAGGTTCTTAATCAGGAAATATGTTAAATCTTCCCCCTTACTCCTCTAGATCTTCTTAATAGCTGTTTTTGTACTTCCTAGAGTAAAATTATTATTATTACTATTATTATTATTATTGTTATTAAAACAAGAAATACATTTCAGCACCTCACCTTTAAGACAGCTTGGGGAATTTTTCCTTTTGATATTCACTCTTTTTTTTTTACCCTTATGTAAACTTGGATTTACACTCCATCTCGTATTGGCAATCTGCCATGTCCTTCTGTGTTCTCATTTATTTGTCTCTTTGTTTTGCTGCTATCTTCTGGTGTCTTTTTCAATAAAATTAACAAGTTCTTGCTTACACCACAGCTGAATTTGGTCCACTGACTGATCCAAATATGCTGTTTGTGTCTGCCTGTTCTTTGTGTCTGGAATGACTTCTGCTTTAATGTTGCAATTACCATATATAGCTGGCTGGAAAATCAAATTTTTGCATTAAGAATGTTTCACAAAAAGCAAGTTTCCATTGAAAATGCTTCCATTGAACATTCATTGTAGAAATGTTCTTGTTTTCTCTGTGAAAGACTTCAAAAATTGCTTTTGGTATTTTTAGTATTTTGTTGCAGTCCTGAGTGATGTGCTCTGGGCAGCCAGAGGGGGAGTTGGACTGCTTTGGCAGGGGAGTTGGACTAGATGATCTCTAGAGGTCCCTTCCAACTCCGAGAATTCTGTGGTTCCGTGGTTGAGACTCTGATATAAAAAAGAGGAAATACTTTAAGTGGGTTTTTTAACTGTAGAAGTCATATAAATGTAAAAAATATTTTTTTTTATGCTAAAATACTTTGTATTTGTATTTAAGTGGTGCTGAAAGATGTTACTGAAGGCCAGAAGTCAATATCATACTATATACTATCACAATGTATAAGAGTCAAGTAGTGTGTCTTGCCTACCATAGACTGATTTTGGTTTTCCTAAGGAATCATAACATAAAAATAGTGATCATGAAAAACCATATGTATTAACTTTATTTTTCAAGTTTTGGCAAGCAATTTTATCTAAATGCTTGAAATAGTTGTGCTTTAATACTGCTTAAAATGTTCCTATAGCACAGTGGTCTATTAATTGCAAAGCACACCACAAATTAAATTGCATGTGTAGAGTTCTACAGGATTCTAGTCACTTCATGTTAGTTTCTGTTGCTAGAGATTTGGGAACTATAACCAAAGTTTTATAAAACCCAGGTAATTAATTGGGAGGGATATGTCAACTATCTATATAGTGCTCTGAGTCTGTAAATAATGTCCTGCTCCTGTATTTCATGTGTTCTCAGTGTAAAGTGGGTCCTGAAAAACCTTTCATCGTATACCCCAAATCAAGAGCAATTTTTGCACACATTGGCTTTCAAATGTGTGCATGAAATTTGAAATGAAAATAGGTTTTGTAACCTTCATCCGTGTGGTGGTATAGGTGAAATCACAGATATTCCCCGGTGATCTGGCAGAGGGAGGATCCTGTATGATGAGGAATATGGTGTCAAATCAGGCTGGTGGTACCAGAGCAGAGTCAGGTGGGGAGGGTCTCATAGTTCCTGTCCATATCACACATAGCCACATTGCTCCATTGCACAGGGCCAAAAATAGCACTAGTGCTATTCCAGAATTATTTCAACATTTTCACTCTTTGCAGAAGGTAATGCAGTATATTCTTTCTTCAGCTGAAAAAAAGGAAGCATTCCTATGGACTGTGTTTGCTGAGTGATCTTGTTGTAAGGGCATCATGACAAAATGTGTGTGGCTTCTGTAGATAGAAATCTAAGCCTGAAAACATTGCACCATAACTTTATCTAAACCTGGGGGATAAAAACACTGTTCTTGATCATGAAGTTAGCCCTGGTACATAGATACTTTCTGAGGAACAGAACCCTAGATACCTTGTGCACTCTTCCTTTCTCTCTCTGATTCAAGCACATAAACTGAATCAGGTACATTTATGTACATATTACACAAACAGTTACAGTTGACAGTACAGCCTTAACAGTGCTATTTCTGAAGCTAGTGTTAGTTGTTAGTGTTTATTTTCCATAAAATTTAATACACGTGGGAGTCATCATAACACAAACCCCGGCTTTGTCAGCCTTCAGATAATGTTTTGTCTCTTCTTAGCTTTTGTTATGTGAAAAAGCTGTGCAAATATCCATCAGCTCTCACAGCATGTCTTTGGGAAAGCACAGGGAGGAATTTCTAGCCTGTTTCACAGATGGGAAAATGAGGCAGTGCAAGAAAGGAACTGCTGAAGGTCGTGTGCCCAGACAGTGACAGAAACTGGATCAGAACTCATGACTATGAGTTTATTTCCAGTTGTGTTTTTATTTGTTTGGTTTTGGTTTGTTGTTTTTTTTTCTCCTTCAAAATCAATGTGCTTTTGAATGAGGTCAAAGCCGCTGAGTTGCCTTCAAAATAAATAACTTGGGAACCTGCTACTCACCATTCAATACTGACTCATACTGGATCATTCTGTATCAAATGTAAGTTATGCGGCAAATAGAATGACTTTGGCAGAAATTTATTGTATGTATTTAGCATTTATACTACAGGAGAGCTTTGTCACCAAACAGGTAGAAAACCCAGGTGCTGCAGCTACATTAGGTTGTATACTTGGTATACTTTGCCTTTTATATAGTGGGAAGCTATCATCGTGTGAGTGTGGTTTTCCCTCCTCTGCCTGGTTTTCTGATGATGAACTGCATTTTGGTCATCAAGTGATTAAAAGTTCTACCTCCAAAGCAGTGGGGAACCATCCCTTCTTTTCCACTGACCTCTTTTCCTATCCATTTCTTTTTCTTGGACTCTGCCCAATGTTTCAATAAGTGGTCCATGCCATAAAACAATGCAGCTTCAGTCGTAGTGACTGCTCCAAAATGATCCCATGGTAATTCCTGATGTTCTAGTCTGGAGCCAGAGAGCCCTGTGTGCTGTCCTCAGGTTTCCTTCTGACATTCTGTGTGACCTTGGGGAATTTATTTACTGTTTTTCTGTCTCATTTCTCCATATATAAGAAAGGGCAATAAGGATTCTCTTCCTTTGAGAGGTGGACCTGGGTGAGGGTCTCAGATGCTGTGATCAGGAGCTGAATAACTTGATAAATTTTTTTAAAGTTCTGCAAGGAAAACTAACCAGGAAATGAAATAGACTCCAAGATGGGGACTAGGGGAGCAACATCCCTCCCACTGTAAGAGAAAGTCGGGTTCATGACCACCTGAGGAACCTGAATATACATAAGTCTATGGGACCTAACAAGGTGCATCCCAGAGCCCTGAGGGAACTGCCTGATATAGTTGCCAAGCCACTGTCCATGATATTTGAAAAGTCACAGCAGTCAGGTGAAGTCACTTGTGACTGGCAAAAGAGAAACATTGCACCCATTTTTAAAAAAGGTAGAAAGGAGGAACCTGAGAGCTGTCAACATCACCTCCGTGCCTGGGAAGAGCGTAGAACAGATCCTCCTAGAAGCTATGCTAAGGCACATGGAGGACAGGGAGGTGATGCAAGACAGCCAGCATGGCTGCACCAATGGCAAGTCCTGCCTGACCAGCCTAGTGGCCTGACTACATCAGTGGACAAGGGAAGAGCTATGGATGTCATGTGTTTGAACTTCTGTAAGGCCTTTGACACGATCCCCCACAATATCCTTCTCTTTAAATTGAAGAGATATGAATTTGATGGGTGGACCATTTGGTGGGTGAGGAACTGGTTGGATGGTCAATGTCCAGATGGAGATTGGTGGCAAGTGGTGTCCCTCAGGGATCTGTATTGGGGACCAGTACTGTTCAATACCCTCATCAATGACATAGTGGGATCAAGTGCACCCTCATCAAGCCTGCAGACAACAGCAAGCTGTGTGGTGCAGTTGACATGCCTGAGGGATGGGTTACCACCCAGAGGGACCCAGACAAGCTCAAGAAGTGGGCCCATGCCAACATCATGACGTTCAATAAGGTCAGATACAAGATCTTGCCCCTCTGTCAGGGCCACCCCTGAAATCAATACAGGTTGGGGGATGAAGGGATTGAGAGCAGTCCTGAGGAGAAGGACTTGGGGGTACTGGTGGATGAAAAGCTGGACATGAGCAGACAATGTGCACTTGCAGCCCAGAAAGTCAACCGCATCCTGGGCTGCATCAAGAGAAGTGTGGCCAGCAGGTCACCGGAGGTGATTCTGCCCCTCTACTCTGTGCTCGTGAGACCCCACCTGGAATACTGTGTCCAGCTTTGGAGTCCTCAACACAGGAAGGACATGGACCTGTTGGAACGGGTCCAGCGGAGGACCACGAAAATTATCAGAGGGATGGAGCACCTCCCCTATGAAGACAGGCTGAGAGAGCTGGGGTTGTTCAGCCTGGAGAAGAGAAGGCTCCGGGGAGACCTTATAACAGCCTTCCAATATCTGAAGGGAGCCTACAGGAGAGCTGGAGAGGGACTCTTTGTCAGGAAGTGTAGTGACAGGACCAGGGGTAATGGTTTTAAATTGGAAGAGGGGAGATTTAGATTAGATATTAGGAGGAAATTCTTTCCTGTGAGGGTGGTGAGGCATTGGAACAGGTTGCCCAGGGAAGTTGTGGATGCCCCATCCCTGGAAGTGTTTAAGGCCAGGCTGGATGGGGCTTTGAGCAACCTGCTGTAGTGGAGATGTCCCTGCCAATGGCAGGGGGGGTTGGAACCAGATGATCTTTAAGGTCCCTTCCAACTCTAACCATTCTATGATTCTATGGACTTGTTGGAGTGGGTCCAGAGGAGGGCCATAAAAATGATCAGAGGGCTGGAGCACCTCTCCTGTGCAGACAGATTGAAAGAGTTGGGGTTGTTCAGCTTGGAGAAGGCTCCAGGGAGACCTTATTGCAACGTTTCAGTACTTAAAGGAGGCTTATAAGGAAGACAGGGACAAACTTTTTAGCAGGGTCTGTAGGGATAGGACAAGGGGTAATGGTTTTAAACTAAAAGAGGGGTAGGTTTATACTAGATATAAGGAAGAAAGTTTTTATTATGAAAGTGGTGAAACACAGGAAACCAGTGTTTCTGGAACTCTGGTTGCCCAGAGAGGTAGTAGATGCTCTACACCTGGAAACGCTCAAGGTCAGGTTTGACAGGGCTTTGGGCGACCTGATCTGGTTGAAGATGTCCTTGCTCGTTGCAGGGGGTTTGGACTAGATGACCTTTAAAGGTCCCTGTAATAGTTTCCAGTGCAAACTATTCTGTGAAAGGAGGGACATACTGCACAAGAACTAATGCCAGCCCTTATCTGGGTCTGCTATTTTTTCCTTACTTTTATGGCATCCCATAGAGAATTGTAAAGACCTGCCTCTATTTTATCTCCCTAGCCTGAATGTTCCAGGCCTCTGATCGCGTGCTACTGATATATGATCCTTAAATGCTGTTGCAGTTTTGAACTAAGTAGCAACGTATTTTTTTTCATGTGATTCAGACTGGTGAATTCTGCTTCTGTAGTTGAGCAATGAAACCAAGGAGATTCACCAAATTAACAAAAATAATTAGAACAGATGGCAAAAGATGGCATCTCAAACCTTCTAGAAACAAGCACCTAACATCCTCATTATATTTCATAGACTAAATGTTGACTGAGATAAGTGCAGTGAGGCACTTTTTGTAGACTTATTGACAGTTTTTGTTTCCCACAGACAGAATTAAGGTTTAGCTGGATTAGTAGACACAATGTAATGTAACTTTAAGACAAATTTCACAAACAAAATAGGATAATACAGATTGTAACACCTGTGTCCTTTAATTTGCAATTGTTTGCATGACCAAGGGGGAAATAATTTGTCACCAGTGAATTTGAGCTTATTGTGTGTTTTTCATTTTCACTGAAATATGATTTAGTTCTCTCAGTCCAAAACCACATGGAAATGTCTGGCCAAGTGAGTTGGCTTGTAATGAGAAGACTTGTGAGAGGGTGAATCACATCCTGCAATCTGAAGTAGCTCTTCGGTCTCTTTCAGCTTGTCAGGTCCTTCCAAAGTCCTGCTGGGAGGTAACAGTTGATCAGCACCTGTGAAGAGGCTCTCCATCACCGCATGGCCAGAAATGGCCTCTTTAATCATGACTCACAGGGCATTTCAGTTCTACTAGAGCTAAGAGTTTAAAGCTATAAAATAGGAGGATGAAGGGAAGAAAAAGATTTTTTTTTTTCTGTCATTTTAATGGCTTTAAATCTCACTTCAGTAAGATTTTCAGGCTTACAGGGTGAGATAGTGGTAGGAATTCCCAAGGTGAGTGGTAAGTGAAAATGAGAAAGAGGAAGATGAGTTTTTTACTTCATCACTATCTTTTAGGAACTGCAATTCCAAGGAAAGTAGGAAACACAAGATCTACCACAAAAAATGCAGGCAGTGTCAGCTATAGGCAGATTCCCTTGGTTCCAGTACACTTTCAATCAGGTAATGTAGAAGAAACCCCATTTTATTTGTAGGATAGATGTAGGTGAAAAGATAAATTCTGCTGACTGCTGTTTGTAGAGGTGAGGAAATCAGACCATCACCAGCATTTAAACCCTAGGGACAGATTTTAATTACTAGGTCCCAGAACACACTCTCAAGGTAAAAAAAGGAAAAAAGAGTTAGAAATTGGCAGTTCAAAAATGAGCAGGGAAGCTCTTGAGTTTTGAAGAGCTGCGTTGTAGGAAACTGTGATGCCATGGATGGAGCCAACAGCTACTTTACAAGCTCCTTCTCCTGCTGGGAATGCTGAAAGATTATAGCAATTTTTATTTTTTTTTTTAAGGAAGGGCTTTCCAGGAACCTTAAAGGCTATTGATGAGTTGAACTTGTAAGCGATTAAATAGCTTAATTTATCTTTCTTGATGCAAATAGATAGCATGCCAGAATGGGCCAAAGGGCTCAGGTGAGTATTATCAGCTGATACCTTAGTGATGAAAGAGGACGTGAACAACTCAGTGAAACAGCTGTGGAGGGGAGGGGAGGAGAAACAAATTTTAACTATTTTCTAGTTCTTTGCTGATTCTGGTGGTACTTTGGCTAATTTTGGTTGGTTAGTGAGGCAGAGTGCTGCTACCTCTGCTACCCTAGAACCACTCTCCACTGGAGAAAGAACACCTGAAAATGCCAAGGTATCAAAATTAATGTTGTTGCAGGAATTTTCAGCAAGAAAATTTAGGTCTTGAATAGAACATGCAGTGAAATTGGAACAAGGGAGAGCTAAACCTGACACAGGAGAGAGCAGTGTCAAGGTGCCGCTTTGAACTTCACGTAACAAACTAGGAACAGCGTAGCATGTGCGTAGTATATACAGTACTATATACAGAAACCTGCCGGGGGCGGGTTGCTTAGGGAAAGTGGAGCAGTGAAGCTGGCTGTTTGGCAGGGCAGTGAGAGCATGTTTCATTTCACAGGTACGTCAAAGGCCCTTGTGTTCTGGGTTTGCTTTGAATCAAGCACAGCTGGAAGCATAACCCAGATCTTCCGCATTGCAAGTGGGTGTTTTATCACCAGAAACTCAAAACCTGCTGTATTGATACGAAATGATCCCTCAGTCAAATGTTAAAAGTTTGAAATATTTTCTTAAAATGGCATTTTTGTTTTCTGATATTTTGCAAGACATGGAGACAGGAACGAATTGGTTCGGGCTGGTTGTTTAACCAGTTGACAAACTGTGAAGACAGTGAAGGTGTGGAAGGCAGCTCTGTACAACCGCGCATCTGGGAGGTAGCACAGGAGCTTTCAGTGTAACCTGCTCCCCTGGCAGGTCTCCATTATTTGATCTGGGGTTGGAGAGCTGTTGTAAAGGTGAGGGCCTGGGCCCAAGCTGGTATACACAGAGCAGCTGAACTGGTTTCATTACCAGAAGAAAATGCTTAAATAGAGACTACATAATAACACCCGAGCCTGATTTCTCATCTCTTGGGGCACTTAGGTGCTTTCAGAGCTTGGATGTTGTTACTTCCTGGGGGAGAGGAACATTTTTGGGTGCTCTGGTTAAATCTCACTGGTTCTTCTGGGAGACTGGAGGGAGAGGACCCCATACTAAGAGTCAGCATCAGGAGGGATATCTGTATTATATATACTTCTTTGGCTGGTGAAGATTCCTTAGCTAATGCTAAGTGAGGTCCAGTGTTAGGCATAGTGACTGGGCTGGGAGATAACTGATGCTGCAGAAAGGTTAAGAGCCAGAGGACATGGTAGGTATTAAGTGTGTGTTCATTTTTGGAGCTGGTTGAGCTTTAGGTCTGTGAGCAAAGTCCCACCATACTATCATTAGAGCTACAGGGAGATGCTCAAATATTAAGCTAGTGTGTGTTATGGCATTAGGACAATTACTAACGGATGTTATTTCTATGGCTTAGTTTGGAAGAAGCTCAGGTGAAAAGGGGTTCAGGTGGTATTATCAGGCAGGAGGGTAGAAATTTGTCTCACAGGGCTGCTGTTAGAGATTGTGATGGGCTATGGAGAGAGTTAGACTCATGGGTCAGAGCTGAGCAGAGAGGCCAGCCTGAGAAAAGCTGCTCATCTCTGTTAGTGCAGGAGTTAAGCAAGGGCTGCAGGTCAGCACAAAATTTAGGGCTGGTTTTGTGAGGAACAGAAAGGGAGAAATTGAAAACCCTCATAGTTGGAGCAAGATGAATCTGTATGCATTTCATTTCTGTATTATTTAAGTTTAGGTTACCAAAATTATGCCAAAATAATGTTATGCGCGGAGTAGGGGAGATGATGCCGCTAACTGTACTTTCACTTTTCAGTGTAACAGCTTTATCTGAGCTTGGTCCCAATGGTAAGTTTGAGGCTGTGTGGAGACACCACGTTAAATGATGTGCTGTATACACGAAGCATGCTGGCAGGTTGGGTTTTTATTTTTTATGGTGTTTAATTTTTGTATTACTGTAACTGAAAACTGGCGGCATTGTTTCCTGAAACCTAGAGTGAGGCAAGACAGTTGTCAAAGTAACATTATCTTTATATTTCACCAAGTCACTGTAATGAAATTGCCTGGCCCTTAACATCTTAAAGGGTACCAAAATGGAATTTTACTTTGGAGAAGAAAATAAGTGCAGGTTGCAAATAGGACAGGATTTTGTGTCATTAAGTGGATTATACTCCCGTCAGAGTACTCCAGATTTTACTTCAGACACAAATCTGAATTTAACATATGGCCCCAGCCCTAGGCCAGGGTCCTATTTGAATTATTCCAGGCTTGTACATAGAAAGCTGTGCTCCAAACATGAATCCAATTACCAGCTGCAGTCAGGCAATTGAACGGCTACAGAAGAAATACTCTAATAGATGGAGGGTGGGGGGGAGAGGGAAGCAGGGGGAGGAGTGGGGAGAGGACTATGATTTGTGTGGTAATCAAGATGAGAAGGTCAATTGTAATAGAACTGGCTGGTTTAGAAGACAAAGCTAATGCAGGATGCCTTCCCCTCTGTTGAGGGATGCTATCAATAGATCTGCAGCTTTCATTACAAAAAATGTCACTAACTGACAAGAAGAATATAGGCAGGGAAAGAAGGGCTTTTGATGGATCAGGTGATTAAAACCTAGGCTGCAGATGAGCAATTAACAAACGCCAAACTGATGACCTGTACAGGAACTTAAGTATACGAAGGGAGGAATGGAAAAGGTGCAGCAGTACGCACACACGCATGCAGCTGGTTTTGATTGATGACACTGAATAGGCTTTTAAGCGTGTTTTCAACTACTGTGGGCTACTGAATAGAAACACCAAAAATGCCTATTGTCCCCAGAAAGCATGCGGTTTTGTTAAAAGTTTTATTGCGATTTAAGCAGCTAGCATTCTGCTTTTCTAGAAGCAGCGGGACTAGAAATGAATACCTATTGATCAACCTTTGTATGATGACTGTGCGCGATAGCTGTTCAGAGCCTGGTTTGAAGTGTCTGCTGTGTCAGTGCACGAATGCACCCATTACACATTTCAGCTGCTCATTTACTGACAGCAGCCTGGGCAGCTGACACCCACATTCCTAGAAAATTGCTTACTTTTTTTTTTTTCCCCTTCTTCATCTCTCAAGATGAGGACTTTTGAAATGTCTGAGGGTTTGCTTTCTGCTAGGATTGAGAAATATCAGTTAAACATTCAGTGTGCTCCCCTAGCCTGCAGATCCGCCTATAAATCAGAAAGAAAAAGGTTTTGGATACTTACATTTGTTTTACTGCTGTTTACATAATGTTATACGTGGTTCTTGAGATATGGCAAATGAGCTAAGACTTCCATCAATTTTAAAATGCTGGTATTTATCAATTATGGTAATTGATTGTCACAAAACTTCTAGAGAAATATATATTCAATTTATGGCTGAGAGAAATGCTATGGATTTCTTCAACTATTTCTGGGATTTTAAAGAGAACATCGGAAAACCTATAGGCTTTCTTGAAAACATCCGCATTTTCATTTCAAAAGAACCAGCTTTTAAAAAATTGGGGCATCAGAAGTTATAATGAAATGTCAAAAGCTATTTATTTTATAAAAGCATATGGTGTTAATGTATCCATCAGTGCTGATAAATCCATCATGGCTTAATCTGTTGTGCTCAGTGTGGTAACAGGACAAGAAGCAGCCATCTGCTTACCATATTTGATTGCTGTTTCTTTGCACAAATACAGTCCTGCTTCCAGCACTTAAGAGTGATTAGCTGTAACTTATGGAGCTTGCTGTGGCATACCCACTGAGTAATTACCGGAGAAAGCAATCGCAAGAGCATCTGAACATGGGGGCAAATTGTTAGCAACTACATTTGTGACAAGTTTAAGGTCTAACAAATCTCCCTACAAGTGTACCATAAGGGAAAGAAAAAAGGGCAGAGTACAGTCTGTAAGGGACGGGGATGCCTATTACAGACATTTTCCAAAGCCTACCCTGCAAAAGCTTGAAAAACCTGATTTCCTTCCCCTCCAAGCCCCCAAGGCAAAACAGTCCTTGATTAAGAAAGGGGAAAAATTTTAATTGCTCTTTCTTTCACATTCCTTGCTCAGTAATTTATTTTTCCAGTAGTTGCACAGGATCAGGGATGGGGGCTCTATGCTGTGCCTCCCCCCATCAGGCGGCTGTGGGGCTGAGATGGTGGGGGGGGGCTGAGGCACAGGCACAACAAAAGCTTCTATCCCACTGCTTTAATAGATTATTTTATTTGATATGTTTAAAGGGGTTAGTTCTTCAAAGTCTTTCTTGAAACAACTAGTTTGAAAGACCTACTCCCAAAAACCTCTCTGCATCCCTACCCTGTCCTGGGATTTTTGTCAGCCAAATGTTTGTTTACTGAGAGGCAGATTAAATGTACAATGAAAGATAATTGATTTAGCAGAACAGACTAAGATATTCAGAACAAGTCCAGTGTGCCTCTTCAAGCACCAATTTTGTCCTATTTTAAGTTCTTAAGTGGGATTAGAGGTTTTCCTAGAACTACTTATAGAATTTTGAGCCATTTTCTTTTTGATTACCTATAACAATTACTCTTCTCCTTTTGCAGCATTATACTACCGTCTCTCCATCTGACCAGACCCCAACTCTCATCCTTTTCCCTCACTTCTTGCTGTAAGGGAAAATTAAAATGAAACTTCATCTTGCCTGTCACTGGGCTTTACTCCAAAAAAAGGCTTAACTGTGACTTTAGAGTGGTATTGGCCTGACACCAAAATTAATTTCTCTTAAATGAATGATGTAGCTTCTTGAAGTGCTTTGGGATACGTGAGACATTCTAGATGTCATACAAATAACGTACGTGTATTTTGCCTGCTCTGATAATGGCCAGCTGTACCTCAGGGTTCTGCTCTCTGTGGTCACTTACATAGAGACTTTTCTTTCTGAAGCAGTAATAGCTTATATCAACCAAACAGCAGAGCCGTTGGAGCCTCAACCACATTTAAGGTGACTGCCCTGATGCCTTTTCGAGAATAAGACAGTAGTTTTCAGTGAGGCTGTGATCCTGCCTTTTGTGCAGTTCTGCCCACATAAAGTGATTTAGAAGGTGGTGGTGAAGTTTTTTCCTGGGCTGTGTTACCAACTGTGTTCCAGAGCACACCTTACTGAACCTGGGGGAGTGGCTGGGAGAAAAAAAGACATTTTTTTATGTAGCTGTTGACTAAGATCGTTTTTTTAACAGGTGAAAACACAAATCTTTCCTTTGCAAATTCCAGAACAGACGTTGTGAAAGGATCCTTCTTAACAACAGAAACCAGTGCCCAAAGCAGTACATTGAGCCCTGAGCAATACTAATCCTTGCTGTTCCAGAGGCTTTCCCCTGACTAGAGCAGGACTGAGGGATTTGGGGCGGGGGTGGCAGACTGCAGAATGGCAGGAGGAAGGAAGCAAACAGTCAAACTGGAAAAAGATAAACCAAGAAGTGTTGCAGTGAGTTTTGCCATGAGCAAGTAGGTGGAACTCTTCATAACAGAAGAAACACTTGTGGTTTCCAGTTCAGAGCAATTTCCTCTGGTTACCCATTTGTAGTCGGATAAGGTTGTGTGTGTGTGTTACAGTCTGTGCAAGAATGCAGTTTGGCCAGCAGCCTGAGGTTGACCTGCCCAGGCATCCTCTTCTCTTGGTTCAAAAAGGCAAGAACTATTGCCTTTTTGTAATGGGGTCAATTCAAAGTGACTAGATAAAACCAAGCAGGAAGAAAGTCAGAAAGAGAAAGGAGAGATGTTGAACAAACCTCCCCCTTACCTCCCCCTGCTTACTTTGTCTTTTCCAGGAGGGTTCGTGTTCCAAATTTTCGGACCATTCAGTTACAGCAAACTCAGCATAGTCCTCACTGGTTCTCAGCGATTTGACTTCCCAGCAGCGCTGCCAACTCCCAGCCCCCTTGCAGAGACTTTCGCTCTTGCTATCCCTTCCACCACAGCACTACTTCTCCCCCTGCCATGCTCACCTGCTCCCCAAGGAAAAGCACGATCTGCCTTTTTGCTCCTGAAGAGAGGAACGTAACATGTGGGCACTCATGACAAATATATCGGATAACTGAGATGTTGTGAATAGGTTTGCCTGATTATCTCTCTAGTTCCTCTTCCTCAACAGAAGACGACCATCTGGGTTCAAATGTTGGCTTCCTCTTGGCGCCAAAAGCAAGAAGTCAGCGTGTATGAAAGCATTGCCAGAGGTGCAACCGTACCGTGTCATTGCAACTCTAAATGTTCAAGGCTGATACGAAGGCGTTCCTCATGTCCCTTTGAAAGTATCTCAGGAGGAAGGTGTTTGGTCCTACCTCAGGATCTGCTGTAAGAACAACCAATTAAAAAAGATAGGGAGGTGTTTCCAGCAGCAATATAACGTCCAGGTCCTGATTATTCCAGAGTAACCAGACACCTTTAAATCTACTTAGTGCTGCAGCATATGCTTTTTTCCGGTATGCAGTTATATTTTTTCTACTATAATTATTATTTAATATATTTCTATATTTATTCTACTTCACACATTTTTTGAGTAAAGGTTTAATTCATTGTATGTATCTGGTGACAGAATTCATATGCTATCTAGAAGAAATGAGAAGATCGTTTCCCCAGGTTAGTCTTCATTCGTCCTCATGGTAAGCTCTTTTCATTCAAAGCAGCTGAATCTTCATTCCATGCTGTAACTTGTTGCAGTGCTAATTACATCTTTGCTTGAAGAGTTGGGGTCACTAATACAGAGTGATTGTGTTGTTACTCTTTACCTTGACTGAGAAGTGGTGACTTTTGTTTGCTGCTGTTGACTGGATTTGTGCCAGAGCCATACAGAAAATTAAATATTATATATCTCCCGTATAACCCTGGCTAATTTAGATCCAAAGTAATTGCTTTTAGAGTAATTGATTTACATCTATAGCCAATATTTCCGTGTGTCTTTTGTTGTTTTAATTATCTAATGATCTGATTGTGCAAGCAATACAGGATAAAGACTTCATGTTTATTTCGTTTTGCATCACAGAAAGTCAACAATTTGAAAAGCAGAGATTTGCAGTCCAAATTACATAGGACCTTTAACCTGGCCATCAGTTTGACCTGCACAACTCAATGCTTGTATGACATTTTTATGTACAAGCATTACATGTAAGAAACATCCTCTATTCTGCTGAAGGTAAATACTTAGTTCCCCCATTTTATATGAGATCATAGGATTTGCTTTTTGTCAAGGAATGAATTTGTTTATTATTTTATTAAGGAAAAAACAAGATTGAGAAAAGACTGTCTGGGGGGTGGTGTGTGGTGGGGTTTTTTTGTTGTTTTTTTTTTTTTCCACTCCCCTCTCCCTCCAGTAATAATATGATTTGAAGTTGACTCTGCCTGTTTTTGAAGTCTGGTTATTGCATTTGAGGATATAGGACACAATCAGTTCTTAGCTAATTACTTCAGCTAGTTCATCATTAATTTGCAATGCAACCTCTTCCAATATAGCAAGTTAGTGTCTGTGGTATGCCAATAACAGTGAAAAATGAAGCAGGAAGGACTTAGAAGCTATGGAAGGATGGGAGTTGATGTTACAGTTTTATTCCATCACTGCTGGCTGTGGGATCTGTCTGTGACGACCAACAGGAAAGCTTCCTGCTTGTTATCAGTGGGGGGGCTGGAGGCTGGGAATCCAGCTGGAGGTCAAACACTTACCAACAATTGCATCGGTCTTGAACACGAGAGGGCAAAATGTGATGATGCTTTGTGGAAACCAGTGTCAGAATGGAGACCTTAAATCCAGCATGTAGGAACTGAAGACAAGAAAGAGGACAGTCAGGATGAGAGAAGGGGTGAAGCTGATCCCAAAAACTTCTGTGGTATACATGAACAGCAAGCAGACCGTTGTGACAGTCTGCGCTATCAAAAGGCTTGAAGAGAGTATGTACTCTCAAGCACTTTGTCAATAATCTTATCTGAAATAGTCTAAATTCTCACTATGTTAGAATTCATTGGAATCACTATTTAACAAACATTTGTGGAGGGGATTGGCAAGGCATTTTCTCCCATCAGTATCCTAAGTAATCTTTCTTTTGTTGCTGCAAGATGGGAACGAGAATAAAATTTTGAGAATTCTGCATCAGTAGAGGATGCTTGCAGGTAAAATTTAGTATGTGGTTGCCAGAGCCACTGGATTTCATCAGATTCCTGCAGATTATGTTTCTGTTAAATAAGAAATCTGATACTATTTCCCCCCTTCATGCCATTCTCTCTTTCTTTCTCACATGCTCCGGGTTTTTTTGCTGTTTGCACAGAAAAAAAGGATCCAAGTGCAGTTTACACCAATATTGGACATTTCATAATGGCTCAGTGCAGGTTACTATACAGCCTTGCTGCTATTTCATTTCTTTGGCCTTTTAAGTACCCATTTGTAAGTAACTTTACTACCACCAGAATTTCCTTCTGTGTCCTATGGAGAGTCCCTGTCTGATAATTACAACCATATTGCCACCTATTTTATTGATGTTGAATTAGCTATAGCTTTTCATTATTATTAATTATTATTATTTTCTTAAATACTAATTTTTTCTGCTGTTTCTCATTGCTGTATATTGTACATATTGTTTTACAAGCTGTACAAACTGCTTCCATAACTGTAAAATCCATGAACCCCGGAGTTGGAAAGAGAGTCACATAGTGCTTTAAAAAAAGTTATTCTCATTTTATAGTCATTTGTCAGCTAATCAATTTAAAGGCCTTGTATACTGTCCTTTCAACGTATAGGTGTAATTCTTATAAGCATTAATAGGATTTACATTTCCTGTTCACTGGAGACCATATTCTTTAATTTGTTTCTCATTCTTTCAATATATAGGTAACAGGAATCTGGTGTAGGGTAAAACACTACAGTATACAGTATACTTGCAAATATCTTTAATATCTCATTTTACCTACTTTGTCTTCAATTTTATTCTAGTCTGAGAAGAGAAACACAAACGCATCAGTTTTATCACATCTCTTTCCTAATAACCTGTTACAGGATAACATGCCACATTCTCTGGCTTTTATTTCATAACTAATATATTTAGAGGGACATAAATCTGACTCTCAGTATTGATTACCCACCCCAGAGAAAAAGACTCAGTGGATTAAAATTCTGACATGGGAAGCCAGGGTCGTTTCTGAGGGAGCTGCTGTCAGAGCGACCACCCAGGCAAATTAGAAGATGGCAAATTAGGAGGAGAGATAGGGCTGGTAGCATCCAGAGAATGGTGAGTAAGCAAAGAACTGCAAACAAAACTTAAAGACCTGTGGGCACACCGAAAACAAAAGCCCAGCAGAGAAAAAAAAAGAAAAATTTTTGGAATACGTTCTTGAAAATCCTGGATTAAAGAGATTGAATTTCACCCTACAGCAAGTGGATATGTTGTACGTGTCTCTGCTGTCTTGGATTGGTACTGAAATTGGCCCTGACATCTGGAGACTGCTGTATTATCCAGACTTAATACTTTAAAAAAAGGGTAGTTTTTGTCCATAGTGAGGCAAATCTTTTGTGCTTCAGCTATGCTTTTGCATAGGCAGGGGTTTCTTGAGAAAGCCTGAACTTTAGCAGATATTTGGGTATAAGTGCATGGGAGAAAACCACAAAGTGAGTTTAGGTGCTATTAAAATTGAATAGATACAATGTTCAGACTTCAGCAACTCCATTGCATGCTCAATGCTAAAAACTGTGGAGCTCTTACAGACTCCATTTAGTAAAACACGCTTGCAAGGTTCATCAGAAACTACCAACAGAAATTCACTGCAAGCCATAACATTTTTGTAGTATAGCAATTCCAATCATTTTCAGGCATTTTTACTTGATACCGTGTATGGTCATTTAAGAGTAGCTTACTTTTCTTTCGGTTCACAGAGAAAAAAATACGCATTTGCTAGCTAACTTTCCATCCTTGCCTCAGAGCTTGACTGATCATTTCTTTCATCAGAGGTCATCTGTGCTTCTAAAAATGAAACCTGTGTGGCCATTGTTTGTTCAGTTGTTGCATATTAGCTCCTCAGTGGTTAAAAAGATCTGAACAAATAAGAGGGCTTACCCTACATTATATTACCCTTTATTAGTAGGAAATTGAAGTCTAGAGATTATTATTAAGCCTCAGCCACTGAAGGCTACCCATACTCCAATAAAGACCCCTCAAACTGACCCTTGATCAAGCTGCATTAGAAGGATTTTACCCTTGTTACTAATTAAATAAACAGTTCTGATGGTATTATTCTTCCTCATAGCCATTTCATGACATCAGCTCTCCATGGCACCCATGGACAAAAAGAATCGAGTTCCTCTTTGAGACGCAATGGTGTATTAAGGGCCTGACACTGGGCCATCCGCTGCTCGCCTGCCCTGTTATGTTTAACCCACTGGTGTATCGAGTGTCAAAGGGCTTTTCATTGAAGTTTGGGGAGAAAAAGGACAAGGTTTCCATTAAAATAGAAACTTTACAGATTTTGTTTTTCAAATGAAGGAAAGGCAATTTAATTTCTGCCTTGATGTGCCAGAAAATACAGAAGGAAACAGCTTGATGAATCTGAGAGGCATAGACATCAAAAAAGAGGGTATTTGGGTAACTTGCCTTTCCACTATTTAACTCGGCTTTTTATTTAGACTGTATCTTTGCAAACACATTTCTCCACTTCAAGGTAGGCATGAGGTTAAGGTAAAGAACCCCTAAATTTTTGCAGTGTTTCAAATGGAAATTTCATTTTGAAGGGCATAATCTCTGTGCCAGTGTGACCTAAAAATAAATAAATTCCAAGTGGGTATTTATTATTTTCTGGGGAAAAAAAAAAAGTCATCTCTACTTTAAACAAACAGAGTTTGTTGGAAACAAAATAGGGAAGTATCTGGGGTTTATTTTGTTTTTCTGATTTTGTCTGTGTGAAGGAAGTTCTGAGGTTTACACAGAGCTACAGTCCTATCAGGAGGTTCAACTGGATAACAGAAATTCTTGTCACTCAGGATGACATAAAGGATCACCCCATCACTCTGTTACGGACTCCACCACCTTCCAGCCCCGATTATGGAGAACATGTAAGCAGGAGCCAGAAAAACAGATGTGCATATTATCAAAATAAATAATCAGCTCTTCTTCCCAACATTATTGGTTTTGTTTTTCTGTCGTTGGTATGTTGTTCTCTTGGGGAAAACATATGGGCCACGCCTTGGTTCTCCAACCACTGAAGGCCTGATTTCAGTATCAATATTCAAAAAATTAAATCCTAATTTAGCCAATTATGATGGAGCCATTATGTATTTTTGTTTGGTCATGTCCCATGCCAGAAATTATATGACTTAACTGAAATGAATCTTATTTGAATTAGAATATTTTCAAATTAAAAAAGTATCCGATTCAAATGCTAAAAACTGCTAGCAAAGAAAAAAATCCACTTACAGTTGTTGACAATTTGTTCCAGTTGCTAATTGTCCTCACCAGAAAAAGAATTGGTTGCATCTTTTTTTTCCTATCTTATGCTTTTTTTCTTGTATTGGGCTTCATTAATTATTTTTTTTACACACTTTTTTGTGTTCCAGACTAAATCCCCTCTCCAATCAAATTTCTGACCTTCATGTACGCATATGTAGCCTGTCATCAACACTCCTTAGTAACTTCTAACTGTATCAGGCTACTTGGCTCTGTGATTATTTTTCAGTCAGCTCATCATTCCCATGGCTTTTCTCTAAACCATCTATTTACTAACACCCTCATCAGTAGGAGGATTTGGCTCTGCCTGGATGTCCACGGTCTCCAGTGCCAGTGTCACTCACCCCAATGTCTCCTTTTACAGTACTCCAGGGTACAAGAGAGGGCAGCCTGCTCTCCTACTACCAGAACATGTATTTTATTAGCCTTTAAATTTACAGGATCACAAAACATATTTTTCAAAGCAGGTGGCACTGCTTAGAAGTCGTAACATTTTAAACTTGTCTGTGAAAGATGGATTTGTTGAAAAACTACTAACAATCTATAAATCTTTATAAAAACAGGATCAATTCTGAAGTAACTCCGTTTATTTTATTGCTCATCTGTGTCATAGTAGCTCTTGATGACATAGAAACTTGAAGTGCAAGACAAATATTGTTTGTCAAACCCTATAAATTGTCATTAGCAGTGCTTAGAAATTTTTCTTTGAAGTGCTTTCTACTAGAAAAAGAAATCTTGTGGAAAGAAAAACATTTTGTAAAAAAGTTAACCAAGATCAATCTTTTTTGCAGAAGAATGGCTAAAACCAATAATCTTGAAGATTTCTATTTCAATATTTCTGTAATAACTATTTTTTCTTTGCTTTTTGGTTACCTTTCTTATAATACATAGCTTTATTAAGACTTAAAAATTTATAAAGGAAATTGTAATTTCATAAAATCTAAATTTATATCTACTCTAAATGCATTATTAATTTTTTGTTTGGTTTTCCATTTTGTGGAAGAAAGTTCTAAATATTGCATAAAATGCTACTCTTGGAAATCTTTATTTGCTTATGCTGTTGACATTTTGGCTCGCAGTTTTGCTCAAGGCTAAAGTCAGGCTGAGAGACTTGCTTTCACAACCTGCTAGCTTGTGAAAATCAGATGCGGGAACTCGAATGTGAAGAGAGTGGACGCTAGAGAGAAGACTTGCTGGAGCCTTACAGCGCAGTGAACCTGAGCCCACGTTCACTCATGGATAGCATGGCATAGATTATTGCAGTCTCTCTGCAGGGACTAGTCATGCTATGCGCTGCATGAGATTGCTCCTCCTGCCTCTCAGTGCTTCCTCACAGTTCTTGAGAGGCAAAACAATCTTCAGGTGTGAGAGTAGAAATGATTCCTTCCCGTGGACAAAGTATGGGGAAATTAAAGTTACACTTAAGGTCACAGGAAATCTAAGGTAAATTCATGATTAACCTAGTTTTTACTCCGTTCTTCTTCCACTTCTAACTCAATTTACAACCTTCCTCTGGGAGGCATACCTACACATCATTTGAGGCAAAATCCATTGTTTTCAATATTTGTTTGTTCATTCATCTGTTTTTTCCCCTTGTTCTTCTAGGACAATGGTTTCTATAGAAGAATCAGTGTTCATTCATTCATAATTACCAAACTATGGTATCTGAGATACTGCTGTGAAGATTTTTCTGAATATAAGTTGCACTTTGAATAGCAACTGTCATAGTCAGGTAATGATAAAAGGTATGAAAATACCTTCTCTAGAGGCATCACTTTCTAACAAGGATCACCAGTGTATATTTTTCCCAGCTTAAAACTGAGCACACAGATTATGTCAGAAGGGGACATAAATTCTTGCTGCTTGCTATACTGTGTCATAGTATAATGTCATGTAGTTTATACTTACACCGTATAAATGTCAAACTCTGTCACAATGGAGGAAAAAAGTAGCCTTGTCCCAGGGCATCCTGAACCTTTCTTTTTTTCCTTTTTCTTTTTCTTATCCCTTTGGTGGAGAAGAAAACCCCCTGCACCAGGTGACCTTGCAGTCTCAGTGGAACATGTATGTAGGACACATCCTGCATTCTGGAACTGCGAAATTTGGTGCCCTCTATATAAATCTCTGCTTGAAATGCTGCACGGTAAGTTGATATGACTGATGAAATGTTGTGAAGCCAGAATGAATCATAACAAGGTAGTTATAAGGGATGGAAAAGTGTAAATAAATCAAAGCAGAGATATTAAAGCAATCTTTTAACCATAACATTTCACAGAAAGCAGAAGGGTGGGGAACACTGTTGGAATAGTTCTTCTGAGTTTTCTGTATGTCAGTTGTTAAGTTGTCCTCTGAGAAATCCTCAGGTGTTACCATGTGTTCTTTGAGAGAGCTCAGCAGTGTGCTTCCATGTCTCACATTAGTGCTATGTTCAAATGTTCAGAATAGAGTAAAAATTTCTGTACTTCTTAATAGAGGGAGAAATCTCTCTGTCCTTTTCCTAAGATTTGCTCCTAGGAGTGGCATCTGCTGGAAAGAGGAATTAAAACTTTGTGTATAATTACAGAGATTTTACTTAGTGTGAAGAAGTGGGTTGTTTGGCTTTGGATCTGGATTCTTCCATTTGAGCCCACCTCTAATTTGGGGGAAAGCTCACTGCAACTCTTTACAAGTCTTCGATTAACAATTTTGTATTATTTTAGCTTAAGGCCTTGTCTTGCTTAAGTGCTGCACTTCAGAAAGCACAAGCTATGGAAAAAGTAACGATGCACAAAACTCCACATCTATAGCAGTTATACATTTATTTATATATATTTATTTATTTTTATTTATTTATACATATTTATAGCAGTTATACATTTTTTGTTTTACTGGCATATTTCAAAAGCCACAGCAGTTCTAAGAATACATCATGCTTCAGTAGATCAGTAATTGTCTTAAATTTCCTTTTTCTTTTTATCTTGCTTGAGAGTTCTGATTTAGCAGATAGACTTAAAGCTATAGGACTTTGCTATAAAAGCTGATGTTTGTTGGTTTATTTATATATAGATATACATATGCATATATGTCACCAGGCTGCATGTGCTTGTAAGGGATGTTTCAATAGCTTCAATAGCTTAATCTCTGTTTTCTCCTTATCCCTCTTCAGATGGTGGACTTTTGCTTTTATCTGTTTCTTCCTGTAATGAGATTGGCTTTTGCTATCTGTTAATCTGAGCTTGTTCCCAGCTAAATCGTTTGGGGAAAGAATTTGGATCTTTTCATCTTACATTGTGGGAGAAATTCAAAGAAAGAAATTGCATTAGTTGTGTTGCTGTTTATTTCCCTTTATGATTTCTTTTTCATAGGAAGTTTTCAGTGATTCCATTTTACTTTTTTATCTCTTCAGAACAACGACATAAAATTTTATATTTTGCAAATATGAAGAATAGTCTTTCCAGAGAAGCTGATTTAGGCTTCCTTTCCAGAATCAAATGCTGAATTTAAGTCAAGAGGCTTAAAAAGGCCTATGGATTTCATACCACATTTTCAGTTACTGAGATGGGATGATTAACAAGATGCTTGAGTAACGGGAGAGAGGGAAGATCTTAATGTATATATACTATACAAAAAACTAAGAGTTTGTGCTTATGAAGAAACCCGTATGTTTTGAATTACTTTAGTTGCCAGTAACAGTTTGTACATTATTGGCTTCATTTATTATATTGGCCTTGGTGCATTAATACTTCATAGACACAGATAGTAAGTGATGATTGACAGATGTTCTAAGGTTCTGATTCAAGAACGTATTTTGGCACGTGCTGATGCCTATTCAGATGAAAGTCAAGTAAGTTAAAGCACTGCCTTGGATGTAGTGAAGTGTGTGCTCAAATTCCTTCATGAATCATGGCCAAAATAATACTCCCTCAAGGTAAACCAAACACATTACTCGTTCTTCTAGCAGTGAAAATTGTAGATCCCTAGGCTTTGTCATTCTGCTTCTGAGTGACTTTTTTGATATGTACCAAAAAGCTTTCCTGAAGATTATTGCCACTGGAAAGAGGACAAAGCAAATTTTGGTACCAGGCCTTTGATCGGTCCTGAACAAAACATAAGCAGGAGCATTAAAAAAGAATGGCTTTCCTAATGAAGTTTCTATGGAAACATCAATAAACAGAGAAGCAAATTAAATGATCTTGTTGGCACTTTTTGTTTCTGTTGTTCTTTCGTAGCAGTGTATGGGAAGGAATATATTCAGGATGTCTTAATATTACACTAGTGACTGTCAATTGGATGTCTTATAAAATGGTAATTAGGTCAGTAGGTCTGTCATGGAAGGAGCAATTTGCTCCTATTCTTTAAATGAGAGATGGAAAAACAGTGATATCCATTCAAAAGGTGTGCCGCAGAGGAAACCTCCCTGCCTGAGAACAAGCAGTGCTACAGGACTCTCGGTAGCAATTCTCAGGTCTGGTCACACCACAGTGGCAGCCAGCCTTTATTTTGGCCTGCCAGCCGTGCCCAGCCTGGAGTGTTTTAATTGCTGGCAGTGGCTGCCCTTTTGTTTTTATATGTTCCCTCTCTCAGTATGCCTTCCATTACGGTTTGTTGGCAGCTCTGAAATACTGGTGGTTCCAACAGTGATTGCTTTCATAAGAGTCATGAGAGAGTGCACCTTTAATATTATCTGCACCGTAGGTAGAAAGCAATAGTTATCCTTGGCGGCATGCCAGTGAATAGAAAGTGACATTTTAAATGGACACTACAGGTGCATCAAGCAGATGAAATTAAAGGGAGGCTGTGATAGCTAATGAAAGGCTAGTATGGGAAATGTCCAAGGTGAATTTGCTGTTTACAGGCAAGTATACCTGGCTGGATAGGGATACAGCTGATTGCTAGTCGCAGTGGGAATAAGGAGCTATCGCATGACGAATGCAGCTCTCCCAGGATGGCATTAGTTAGTCCTTACCTGTGGAGATTCATAGGTTAAGCAACATCGTCTGAAGTGCCATCAGCTGTGTCTGGGGATTCTCTGGCTGAGAAAGAAATTTTTGCTATATATGTGGGGAAAATAGCCTCTTGCAGCTCATTTCCAGATGTTAATAATAATAAAAAAAAAAAAAGGTGCAAACACACAGAGGGCAGTTTAAATCTGACAAAATCAACCTGACATCTTACCTTTATTGAAAAGGTAAAAAAAAAAAATAAAAAAAAAATCATCTTAAAATTGCTGAATAAGTTAAGGCTAGTTAACTGCATTTACACTGCTCGTATCACTTGCTAGTGACAGGTAAAAGTGATTTCTGGAAAAATGTTTGCGTAAAAACATTAAGGGATCTACATAGGCATTTTAATACAGTCTGTGTGCCAAGTTCTAGTTCCTGTGAAGTGAGTGGGTTTTTAAGCATTTGCCTCGGTGTGACCATGAATTGGATTAAATTGAGTCTCCGGTAATACGTCCCTTCATTCAACACTGTCTTGGTTAGTATAGTCAGTTTTTAACACAGCTATTTTTATAGACATTCAATAAAAGTTGATTTTGAGAAAGATAATAAAATTCCAATACCAAAATTTGAAATAAAACTCTTATTTTTATTGCAGACCTTCTGCATTTATTTTCTAGAATTCTCAAGTGAATAATTAGATTTGTTTTTTTGAGGAGCATGCTTTCATTTATACACAATCATGGGTCAGTATTAAAATAGCACGAACTAAGGGCAGGATTTCCAAAAATTTCAAGACAAAACTTCCAACACACAGATCCAAGCTGGATTTGCAAAGGTGTTTGCCAAATGTTTAGAATGAAGGCTAGGTGTGTTCTGGCATTTTAAAATGCTAAAATAAATGCCATCACACTCTTCTCAAGTTTTCTAAAAGTGTATGTTAAGAAGGAAGTTGCGAGTTAAAAGTTGACCTGCCTATGAATATTCTGAGGGATGTGTGTATGCATTTGCTTATGCATATATACCTAAAACATATTAATTATCTCTTCTTCTCTATAGGAAAATCCAGAATAGTTACAGGTGCACAGCTTTGCAGTTTCTTGACAGAATGGATTAAGCCAGGTAGTTGATGCAGCAGTGGTGTTTTTGTTGGCATGAGGTAGGTTCTTCCTTCATGGAGCTGCGGGACCAGCAGATGTTAAACTGTTGGGATTCTGTAAGCTCCGAAAAAAAAATATTGCTTAAAGAAAACCCATACCCTGGCATCGTAAGAATCCTGCATGGTTATATTTACCATTGGTTCATGTTTTCAACTTTAACATACCAGTGACAATTTTAGAAAGCCACAACAAAAAGATACAACAGTGTTAAAAGCTCGTGAAATATAGCTATTGCTAATAGAGCTTATTGTTTCAAGGCATGATGTGAAAGGAATTGCAGGTATGTTCTTATTTCCAAGCAGCTTCATTCTTCTCAACAGGGACCTTTTGCTACTGAATTATTTAGGATCACATTGTTTGTTGTGATTGAACAGAGTTCAAATTTAGAAACCAGAAGGCCAACAAAAACGAGAAACTGGGAGTTCAGAATAAATAAGTATTTGAGACTGCAATGAGTTCTCATCCTGCCTTTTTCCTTTGCTTGTGAAACTCATGAGCGTGACTGGCACTTGGGGAAGGCACTGCTAAGACTGATGATTTAGATTTGTTGGCCTTACAGCTGGCTCCTTCTGCAAAGGGAAAATGCTGAGACTGGTAGTCTCTGCATGCTGTTTATCTGGGGCACTGAGAAGAAAATCCCTTCTTGATTTCCTGCAAACTCATCCTTCCCTGCAGAAGCACGGGAACTCAACTCAGCTTGGTCCCAGAGGGGAAAGGGAAACAATGCCAAATGCTGAGCTGATTTCTGAGCCAACTGCCTGCCAATGGCAAAGAAACAGACAGGGAAGAGGCAGAGGGTGAAGGTTTACCCTGGAGCTGCTGCAAAGGGAAGGGAAACCCCAGTCTCTGGGAAGAGAAAGCTATAGGAGGACATTTAGGGATGCATTTGTGGAGGAAGCTAAGATGGGATGAGGGACCTGGTTTTCTCTTGGTACTTGGTGGCCATGGGGCTTTGGGCAAGATAAACCACTAGATGCAAGAATTTACACCTGATTTATCACAATATTTTAATGACTGTGGCCACACCAAATCATTAAAGTCATCCTTGACAAGGACTAACATCCTTTGCAGGGGGCTGGACTGAGACTCACACAAATGAGCTCTGGGATGCATTTGGGACTCAGGGTTCCAGTCACAGTGCAGAGCAAAGATCTGTGGTACGGTATTTTGCCTCTGCCACACACAAACTGTTGAATTACTTTCAAATACAGATTAATTTCTAGGACTAATTTCTAATTACTTTACATTTTTAACAGAGAACTGAAAAATTTAGCTCTAGCTTAAGGCAAACAGAATTATTCCTGATGCTTAGGATTTGGGAGCCATGTAGGGTGATGAGATACCACTAGTCTACAGTATTTCAGGAAATACAGAGACGGATGCAAAATTTGAATGCAGATATTTTCACTGAAAATACAAACAAAAATGAACTTGCATTTACTGAAAAATTGCAGCTTACACTGGAAATTGCTAAAGATATGTACGAGTACAGACTGTTTTGCAGTAGCATAGCTGTTCAAATGGAAATTTGTAATGGATTAGCTACCTTTCTTAAGGATATAGAGAACAAAAGGGAATAGAATGGTGTGGAAAGTTGGCAGATTGAAAACTTACTGTTAGCAGAAATATTGTTCAAATTGAACTCTATGTAATTTAGAGGACAAGAAGCATATACAATGAGCAGAAGACATAAATTTGTTTTCAGGGAAACCAGGTAAAAGATGCTTTCATTTCCTTTCTTTGTACAGAAACCAGTGATGCTTCCTTAGCATATATAGCAAATGGAAAGTACGCATGCTTATTTACAGACTGAAAAGACTTGTGTTTCTATTCTGAATGTACAAAGTGCTTGAGGTTGGAAGTTGCAGTTAGCAAATGTCTGTGAGTAGAAGGGGAGCAGAGGAAAAATTACCTGGGAAAAGTAACTTGAAACATCTACTAAGAGCACTTGAATTGCATTTCCTGTATTTTCCAGATGTGTGTCTTTCCTTGTGCTTGTTCACTTCTAAATCAGAAATATTTTTATTCAGTGAGAGTGTGTGGTTTTTGATGACCAAATCCATACTTAAAACAAGAAAAAACCACCACGTAAACCACCCTCTCTGAAAACCAAAGCTTAAGTAATTCCAACTCATAAGCAAGTAGAAATGTTATCTGGATCAAATCAGGGCAGCATGATAAGCCTGGACTCATGGCTTCCAAGAAACATCTACTAGCTGTAGGGAAAGAGTCAAATAAGAACATTCAGTCAATGATGCTAGCAAAAACAGTTCATGATTTCAAAAGCTCAAAAGGGCCCTGAAGTAGCCATACCAACTTATACTTCTAGGATAAGAAAGGTCTGAGGACACTTTCTCTGTGCTCCATACACTATAGACTCCACATTCAACCTGTGTCAATCTGTGGAGCAGATAAGCGTGCAGGATAAATGCAGGAGGAGGAAAGAGGAGTAAGGATCTGCCAATTTAAGAAACAACACAACAGAGAGCTAATAGCTCCCAGAGACACATATCTTTGTGAGCTCCTGCAGTGTGTCTGCAAACATGGTGGCATGTCTAGTCAGGCCTGCGGCAAAGAGGTGACCTGTTAGTGTAAAATTATAAGCACAAAATGAGCTATTATAGAATAGATGCAGTAAAAATCTCCAAAGAAACCCCAAATAGATCAGTTTAAGTTTCTCCTCATTTGTGATTTTTCCGTGGTGTCTTAGATTCATGTGGAGTTTCTCTACTTATGTGACTGGAGAAGAGCCAAGGAGAATGTCAGTCATAGCCTGATTAGCATGAAATCCTTAAACTAAGGCTTCATCTTTGACAACTGTGATATAAAGTTATTCTTCCAAGAGTAACCAGAGTACAGGTACCTATAGATGTCATCCATCACCTTCAGATCTACTGACTTACTTGCAACCTGCCTTCATAGATTCACTTTGTATTCCTTGACCTTGGTTAGATTTTTTTTTTTTTAAGAGTTTGAACCGTGCTGGACAAGTTCTGGCCTGAATAAGAATTTTCTTCTCCTCACAGGAAGCTATGGAGACCTAATAATTGAGATGAAAATTTCAGCCACATATGTAGTTTGGGGGTGGGTGTTTGTTGTTTTTTTTTAATTTTTTTCAAAAGGTAATAAAAATAGAGTAGTGTTGATGAATCTACAAGACTTCCTCAGACCCCTGGCTGTGGCATCAATTTTTTGCTTGCTCTGACTAGGTAACATCTCTCCTTGAAAGGGCCAAACTGATAATGCAAGAATGAAAACAATGCTGAAAGCAAGGAGGTTTGTGAAATAAGAAGCAGGGCATGTCACGATATTACTTCCTTTCTCCTTGGGACCACTCATTTCATGAAAATTTGAGGCAAGGGCAGCCACCTTCATCCACAGTCTGAGTAAATATCTGATAATAATCCTATCTCAGGATAGGATTTTGCTGCTGTTTTTGCAGATAAGAAGCATCTAGACAGTATTGTAAAAGATTAACTGGTTTGTGGGGTTTGCTTACCTGGTATCCAGTGTCTTGGGTTTCGTTTTTGACTGTCTTGAGTTAATTTTAAGAGCACTAGGAACTTCTGAAACTCTGGTGATCTCTGTATCAGTCAAAACATTAAAATTTTAAGGCACCTCAGAATAGTGAGGATGTGGAAATATGAGCTCAAGTGATTAATCTAAACCTCCATATCAAGTAGGAACCAGAAATGGTATCACAGTTCTGGGATTTCCCGGTTTCCCTGTTCAGAGTCTTGTTCTCACAAAAGTGATGAGTGGAAACATTCGTGCCTTCTTCATGAAGGACTGAGACAAGTTGTTCCAATGCTGAAGGCACAACATAGCTCTCAGCACCATGCTCTCCAAAATTGTCTGCTTGCAGATCATCTCTGGCATTAAATCCAGGCTTATAACATCTTTCACTCTTTCAACATTTCCACAAGATATCGTGTGACACAGAGGTGTGACGCAGGGATGTTGCCAGGTGCCAGGGAGTGGATTTTGGCTTGTTCCTCCCAAAACCCGTCTGACTTTTGCTGCTACTGGTGTTTTGTCCAGCCATGCTTGCTCATCTTAATTTCAGAAATTGTTTATCCCATTGATAAAACAAATGCACAGTCAAAAGTAAAATTATTTATTAACAATAAGGTTGGGACCTAAAGGGCTCTGCACCAAGCACATGGTGAAACCCAATCTTTGTTTACTGACACCCTCTTTCTAGGTATGTAAATAGGACTAGGCAATTTTAACTGCTTTTTGAACAGTAAATTGCTGTCTTTGCAAATGTTTATTTCGCATACATTCCATGTAATTCCTTCCAAAACCTGATGCTTTTTAGCTTATTTCACCTCTCAACCCCTCTTCTACTTTAAACACCGCCAAAAGGAGTCTGGATAGGAAAGGAAAAATCCATTGGAAAATGAAAATAAGCATCTGTACACAATCATACCCTCCATCAGTGTGAATACAAGGCACTTGAGTCTTATACAAAGCTGTGAACATTACTTGCCAAATTTGTTGCAGGTGTAGGCAGAAGCAAGAAAACATTGAAAGACAGAGAAAAGAGGGTTGAAACACAAGCGTACAAACATTTTTGAAGAAAAGAATAATTCTGAACATGTTCCTTAGTATTAAATGTTACAGCTCTTTTTTTTCTGTCTACTTATGAAATATTTTGCAGCCAATAGATATTTAGTAGAAAAGATCAGATGGATCAGATGCCTCTAATAGTACAGGTTTTGTCCAGATGTAATTTTAAAAATGTATATTTGCAGACATGAAAAGTCCTGCGGACTCATTTTTAGAGAAGTTAGTTTCTCAGCGTATTCCAGCTTGCTATGAATTGTGAGACTGGTGTCCTGGTTTGAGGTAAAACAGAACCAATTTTCTGTTTTGTAATATTAATTTTTTAGCTGGGCCTCTTCTAACTAACTAAACTCTGAAATTAACGGCATATTGTTCAGAAACTGTTCACTCTCACAGTGACAAGACCTGATCATACCAAGGAGTGGTATGCAGAGAGGTCCTTGCTTATACTTATTGCTATAACAACCAAGGTCAGGTAAATTTGTTATTTGCCCCGTTGGAGGGTCAGAAGCGGAAAAGAGTAGAGGGGTCCCACCTGTAGGGAGGAGCAGACAGGACAGGTGACCCAAAACTGACCAACAGGGTATTCCATCCCATCTGCATCACGCTCAGTATAAAAGCTGAGGGATCAAAGGGTCAATTCCCTTTCTACAATGGCCAACATCCGAGGAGGACCCAGTCTCTTTATTTGCCTTTGATCCCAATCTGAGCATTCCTGACTCTAGATCCGGAATCCAGCTCCTGGCCATAGCCGAGTCCAGTCTGAGACTTTTGCCTGTGACTGCTAGTGACATGATGGTCATCCTGGGAGCTTGATACGGTTTTGTGTATGCTGTATGCTTTTTTTTTTTCTTTTATTTCCCCCCTCCACTTTTTTAAAATTTGACATTTCTGATTTTAATGAAGATATTATTAAGGAGAGTTGAACACCAACCAAAAGTGAGGAATTGGAGTTTGACTATAGTATCTGGTCCTGATCCTGTAGCTGACTTTTTTAACAGACTTGGATGTGTAACCTGAATGATGCAAACTCCAGAAGAACTCAGAATGAAACACCATTCATATATAGAAATTGCAAAAAGTAGTTTCAGTCATTTTTATCTCTAACAGAGTTGGCTAACACTTTCTTTTTAAAAACAAGGCAAAACAGAAAAACTGTTTTGGAAGAAAAAAGAGATTTGTTTTTCCCATGGGAAAAATTAAATATTTTGCCTAACAGTTGAATGTGGTATGGCTTGTGTCCAAAAACCTGCTAATATTTTTAATGCCTGGTGGGAATTGAATTTTGGTACTTCATGAATTCATCTTCCTCTCTGGATCAGCCTTCTCATATCATTCCACAGCTCAGCAAGAAGGGAAGTGACTTCGATGGAGCCTGGGAAATACTATCTGACCTAGAAGTCCAACATTTAAGGGAAAATGGAAACTCTTCAAACTCTCATTCCTATAAATTGCCATGCTAGTGCTCACTAAACAAAGTTTGAGATCTGGTTGTTTCTGTCAATATGCCAACCTGGAGCTTGGGATCTTAATTTTAGACAATTAGGTGACTTTTGGTTGGTTGGTTTGTTTGTTTTTTTGTTTTGTTTTGTTTTGTTTTTTGTATGTGTGGATATAAGATAGATGGAAGCAATTAGGGGACAGCAAGAATGGGCTGCCCTGGCACATAGACTTTGCCCTTCAGTTTGGAGCTTGTAAAAGTTACAGGAACAAGTTACAATAAGATCCATATATTCTGGGATGTAGCCTGTGTTACCTGAGTCAAGTATAATCTTGCAGAATTTGTACCTTTTCTGCTAACAAAATTTCAGTGAACTGAAACCTGAGTTAAAACTGCATCTGGAATATCTAATATCTAAAGGCTTCTGGAATCCTTAATATGATCTCGAAAATGAAATGGGAGAGGTTGAGGATGGCTGATCTATCCTCACTACAACTTTGTGCAGGGTCAACCTAAGAGGACAGAGCATATTGTCTGTTGTCCTAGCAAAATATTTAACGATGTTGTGGTTTTGGATGAGCAGATATTTTATATTTTCTCCTATATAACAAATTCACCAAAGCTGTATCTTTTTCTGGTGTCTAATTAACACATGCAGCCAATTGACATCTACAATATTAGTCAGAGTTGCTTTGATCCAGGGCTATTGATAAATCAAACTTCTTTCAGAAAATTTGTATGTAAACTGAAAAAAGGCTAATGGTTCCTTTTACCTCTCCCCTATATTAACAGTCGCAAGAGGATGGAGTAGTGTAATATGTGAACCTAAACAGCTTGATGAAGTTGTACAAGTGTAGTCTTCATTGCTTTGATTAGGGATGTAACCTTACTCATTTTACTTTTGGAAGTACACTTTGGTTTGTAGTTACCTGCAGGTAACTGTAGGCACACAAATATGCATATCTGCTTTTAAGAAGTTCATATGAAAGACTAAGTGTAAGTTTGAATAAGGACATGTACACAAGGAACACAGCAAAACCACTGTGTATTTGAGATACTTGGTGGCATTATAGAATTATACTTTTTTATGAATATTATCTTTTCGCAAGATGCTGTTTGTGAGGTAATTTCCTTTATTCACAACAGTCAGTTGATGCCAATTGTACTGTTTCTGATTAAGATAATGCTCAGTGCAATAGATCATTGCATCTAATGCAACAATAATCATCCACGTGCCTCTATTTCCACTCACTTCCACACATCATATTGTAGGAGAATATTACTAAATAGCAATATTTGGGACAGAATCAATTAAAATATCAGTATCTGACTGTTGTGTAATGCATCTTAGCCTGATAGAGCATACATTTTCTTGTAACCTTTCATTACGTAACTACATAGTGGTTAAGCTTTCTATTATCATACTTTGGGCTAAAGATGCTTGATGGACAGCAGTATTTTGCCCACTGCTTAGTGTTAGGTAGTATCATATCTTGTTTACAGGGTAATCTTTAGACCTTGTCATGCCAACTGAATGATTCATTTTGTCACTAGTTTTTCATCCTGGCATTTTTGGGGGGCATCACCCCAAGTTTCAGAATATGTAAGCAGTAATTCAAACAACCATGGGAAAGTATTCTTTACCACTGGGGTTTGATACTTGGAACTGTCCACAGGTTGCAATATCATTTACTCATCATGTATTGGAAAAGTAGCTCCCTCTCTGTCCAAGTGAAACTGAGTAACTCAGTGTTTTCACAGTAGATCACAGAAATTCAGCACGTGGAGACCACAGAACCAAATCATCATTTGTGCAAGATGTAGCAATGATTTCAGTAGGTGCAGTAAACTTGATTCTATTCCACCACTCACTTTCACCTTCACTTTTCAATTTCTTTAATATTAATGGCATTGACTCCCTTAGAAATGACAAGAAGAGTTACTAAATAATTTGCTTTTTCTTCATTCTCAGTACGTTTGAAGTTGCACCTCTATTTACATTATTTTTAATACTTCAGACTGGCTCCCTGGAAATCTCTTTGCAGAATCTTATTGACTTCTGTTCCCATTCAGGCAGCTAAGAGAGTGGTTGCTACCCCCTGTGTGAACCAGCACTAGAGGAGGGGACGGTGTTCTCTCTTTCTAGGCATTTCACTCGAGTTCCTTGATAGCAGAAGTATACCATCACTCAGTCTATAGCCTAGACCCAGCACAGACTTCAGGAGTTTGGAGCTATAGCCAAGAGGAAAAGTCATGCTCAGTCTCTCTTAGCTTTGGGAAACCAAGTTGTAAAGGTCTAGCAGTACGATGCATAAATGTTCTTTGTCTTTTGGCTTCCCCCCCCCCCCCCCCCAATATCTTATTTCTGTCTTGGTCTACTAGTGTTTTGCAGAAACGATACAAGGAACATTCCTGACACAAAGGTCATCGTGCCAAATCACAAGTACCTGCTCTGACTCCCAGCTAGAACACTGTAAGAAAAGGTACTTCCTTGGATAGAATTTGCTCGAAACAAACCAAGGGGTGCAGAGGAAGCAAACACAGATAATTTGCAGGAGAGTTTTAGTCAAAGTGGCTGTTTTTTACAACAATATGATTAACTGAAAATGATGAATTATAATTCAACTGTTGGATAACTTACTAGTTAATAGGCTGGTACATATGCCCTGAAACTGCTGAGAGTTGCGTAGGCTTTTAAAACCTCTATTTCTATCAGCAGACAGAGCAATTTTTCATGACCAAAACCCACTGGTGAGTTTTGGAATCTCCCAGATCTATTTTTGCTTGTTTCAATGAAAGTGCATTTCCTGATGGGGCTTGTGTGTGTTGGTCTGTGCTATTGCCATGTGTGCCACATGTGAAAATAATTCAGTGAGAATATTTGTCTATGTTTGCATGTGGTATGTGTGTGTATATAAATATACACACATATATATTCTTATTTATACTCATAAATCATTTCTTTCAAGAACAGATGCTCTTCTACTGTTCTGTATGTCAGTGTTTCCACACTCAAGAGTGCT
This sequence comes from Numenius arquata, assembly GCF_964106895.1. Taxonomy (NCBI): domain Eukaryota; kingdom Metazoa; phylum Chordata; class Aves; order Charadriiformes; family Scolopacidae; genus Numenius; species Numenius arquata. The sequence goes on from NC_133576.1 coordinate 22,396,760, forward strand.
ATAATTTGGAAAAAATTGCAACTGTCACAACTCTGCTGCAGTAATGGTTTTGTAAGAACCAGCTTAATAAAAACATCAGGCCTCTCTGTTCCAAACAATTTTATTACAGTTAACAACTCAGCCAGTTATCAAGTATGTTGTCACCAACGCACACTCTCTCTCTCTGAATGATGACATGAATGAGGTTTGGTTTTCTGTAGCATCTTAGACATATATTTACTGTGTTACAGCTGTGTTGGAGTCTTTCTGTAAGGAATGAAACCACATGTGCTAAAAAACCCAACTATTTTGTGCAAAAGCTGTTTTGTGATGCTATGGTTCCACAGGCATCAAATTAGTTTACCTGCATTAATTTACAAAAAAAAAAAAAAAAAGCGAAGCCCAATTCCTGGACTTTGGGAGTACAGGTATTTATTTTACTAAACTAAATATGCAATTTTTAAGAATTGTGTGAGTTCCTTCCAGGAATCAGCTCTGGCCTTCACCTCTCCAATACCTACTCCATTCCTTGTGTTTGCATGGGTGCCTTACCGTGAATAACCTCCTTAATGTAAAGACTTCCATAACTAGAATTCATGGAGACTTTTATTTGCTTTGTTTATAATTCTTATATAAAAATTGTGGTCATGTGAGATTTGAAGTCTATCAATTCTTTTTTTTTTTAAAAGTATCACAATGTTAGCTGCAATTTACCCTCTAGGAAATCTCTGCTTGAACTGTACTGCATTTTTATTATTTTTTTCAACTATGTGCTACAGAAACATTCTCTGTGTATCACCTGAATGTGAACTGGATATTACGTCAGTCAACCTTCACTGATATGCTTCAGTTTTTCTCCACTTTTTTTAAGGTCCAATATTTAAGGAATGAGTTAGTTTAGAAATTGAATCTAAGAAAGGTTGAACTGAGAATCATGACTTCTGAGTAATATGGAGAATTTTGTAACAAACTGATTTTCAAATCTTATGCTGTTATCTATGATACTAAACAATATGTTGATTCTGTGGAATTTTACATTTAGATAACACAACTAGGTGTGTTTCATTGTGACTTTTGGGAACCAGTGAATAGAAATGTTGAGGTTTTTTTAAATGTATTCTCACTGATTTTTTTTCCTTTTTTTTTTTTTTTTCTCCCTGTGTCCAGAAACGTGTTCAGCTTATGGTAAACTAAGGCTATTATATTTTTTCCAGAGAGCAGATGTGATAATTAAGACCAGGCATAAGTTTCAAAATTCAATGAAAAAAAATAGTTGTCAAGTGTATTTCCAAAATGAGGTGCAAACAAAATGCACATTCAATGTTAGGTGGATGATTAATGGAGGAATGTCAGTGTCTTTCCATTGGTTTCTTTATATTGCTGTACACAATCATGCATACTTTATCTGATGATCAGAATTTTACTCTACTAAATATGCTTGACCATAATGTCAATCAATAGTTTCTCCTCGCAAATAAAAACTGTTAATAACTTCAATATAAAAAACTTTCTCTGCTTCAGCTAGAATGGTACAGTATAACCATTTGTCATTATTACTTCCTCCTCAACCTGAAGAATGTGCATCTAAATTAATTCCTGTCACTTAGGTGCTCTCTTGATAAATACGTTATCTATATTTAATGTTTCTTTATTCTCGTTTTATTATACATGTGTGCAACATTGAAAGAAGATAACTGACAAGGCAGTGTATCACGGCAAGAGAATTTGCTATTGCTTCTTTGCACTTTTCAGTAGAGCAGCTATATTTAGAACACATACTGTCAGCCGTGAATTGTCTACTTATACACTTACATCATGGACTGAAAAAGATAGTATAGCTTCGTACTGCATAGATAAATATCCCTAAGTTTCACCCGTATAGTTACAGTATTTGTTTCTACAGTAACTGATTAATTTACAAATGTTATGAGCAGGAAGATTATTTTGAAGAGGAGAAGAGGTGTAAATCCAGTATAATAGGTGTTTGTGTGGGTGCTGTAAGACTTTTTTTGCCTGCACCGTAGGTACTGCTTTAGTTAAGGAAAATGAGAGGTGCAAACTCAATTTCTTAGGTGAGGAGTGATTTATGATTGCAAACATACAGGAGTGTAGGAGTCAAAATAATAAACATTTGGTAAATTTGCACACTCCTCCATTTGCTATATATAATTATTTCCTGTGCGTAGCATTAATGTGTCATGAATAAAAAAGCTTCTCGTAACATATCCTCCTGCAGTGTTGCTAAGCTCACCTATTGAATTGTTCGTGTAGTGTTTAAAAAAAAAAAAAAAAAAGTACTTTATCTAAAAAGCTATATGGCTTGTTACAAGCAGGGGAATTTACAAGTTCCCATTGTTTTTCAGTGCAGTAAAAATATATTGAGAACTACCAACATACATACATTACATTTGACATAAGCAAGATTCACAGGAAGCAGATCCCAAACTTGCTCTTTCTGAATGAAAAAATACTTGAGTAATATGGTTATTATACTTCTTTTTATGTTTCTCTTCAAAACCAGGAAGATGTTGCTGAGGCTGTAGCCATAGAGTTCTCTACAAGAGCGTCTACTAAGTTAAAGAACTGCGGTGATCACTTTCTCTGTAGTTGATGTAGTAGTTGTAGTAACTTACAATACAATACTCCATGTTTCCTACCAAGTTTAGTTGATGGGAGGGTTGATCTTTTTTTCACTTCATTTAAAATATTTTGAGTCTTTCTCCCTCTGTACAGCATTAATGATGTGCTTTCTTTCTAAATCTGAAAAAAGTTAGGACTGTTATTTTTAAGTTACTTCTGGAAAGAAGTAATGAGAAGAATACAACTGTTTCACCATGCTGTGAAATGTACAACTAACATGGACTCTAAAAGCTGTTCTTGTAGATTGTACTCACTCTGTTCCTGTACCCAGGGCTTGTGGCAGAGATCGGTCCCTTGACCATACTGTAGGTGCTGTGAAAGACCGATGCAATCCAACCAATTCACAGAATCACGGAATTCTCAGAGTTGGAAGGGACCTCTAGAGATCACCTAGTCCAACTCCCCTGCTAAAGCAGGATTGCCCATTCTCAGTGACTCCACTCCCGTAGAGCTCAGACTGAGCACTATGAAAAAATTCCAGAGGAGAAAAGTAGATCCTGGTCTGATGCTTTGGTGCTCTAGAAGGATTCCTAAAATCCTTATTCCTGATGTGGTTGCCTTGTTAAGACCAGAAGACAGCTAGACAGTTATTAGGGGTCTCAGTTTCTGGCAGTTTAATATTCACAGACCATCATGAAAGCAGCCATTAAACAAAAGAAGAGATATCCAAAGAACATAAAAAGAATACAAATAAATCATTGTTTTAAAAGATGGCAAAGTTTAATAGGGCATACCACAGTGTTGTGTACTAAGAAGTTGTTTCTTATGTTAATGTGTGATTTGGAAAACAGAATAAAAACTAAAGTATCAAAATTTTCAGCTGACAAGAACAATTACTTTCATATGTTGGGATTAAATAAAATTATCTATTAGAAAGGGCAAAATAAATTATTTGGAAAAAGAATCACCTGAATTAGGTGATTCAGACTGGCTGTCACTTTAGTGTATGAAATCTTCACTTCCCAAAATAATCAAGAAAAAAAAAAAAGCACATGAGATATTTGAATGGACAAGAGTTTAAAGCAAGTATCATAAAAAGGTGGATGCAAATTTGAAGTTTCTGATTCAGGCTGTTGATAAAGGCCAGATCATTATGTTATGTAAAACCTTTGCTAACAGTAATTTGTTAGTTCAAACTTTTTTTTTTATACTATGTGGGCATATGGAGTAAAGCCCATAATGGCTCGCATAATGGCGCTCGCATAAATTTGTCACTTTTCCTAATTCAAGACTAATTCAAATAATGTGGAAAGTAACAGCATCTATACAGCCCCATTGTATGCTAAGTCCGCAATGACATATCAAGAGTTCAAAATCCAAACTCTTTCAAATACCCCTTCCAGAAATATTTGTGTAATTAAAGCTGACTGATCTTGCAGCTTTAGATCTAACAGCAGTAGGTGCTGCAGTTATTTTCCTCCTTGACAATAGCCAGAATGGGCAAAATCCTTTCAGAGATTTCCTGATAAGGGGGTGGATTGTGTCTTTAAATGAGATATCACAACGTTATACAGTGTTGCTATTCCAGCTGCTCACCTTCTAATCCTCCAGGTCTGGAATTTCTCAGGGTTTCACAGGCTTCGGCTATCCTCACGCATGCACACAACATATAGTCTCTCTCCATTGCGATACGAGGCCACTTTTGTGCTCATGGAGTGAACCTGGTCTCCTGCTGCATCTCTCGGCAGACCACCTGCGACTCCTTTGCATTGTTGTAATTCCACAGCATGTCATGTTATTTTGCCAGCAAAAATATCGAGTTCAGCTGCAGCTGCATCAATTAGCTCCTCAAGTCTGCAAATAGTGACACCGGTGACACTTTTTTGGATGAATGAGGGACCTACTGGCGAGTACATAAATGAAATGATCAACTCTCCCTTTCATGTGTCTGTGTTTAAACATTCTTTTACCATCATGTACTTTGAAAGTGACAATCCTCTGCCCTTAACTCACAAAACACATACAAATATTTTGCATCTGTCACCACCGAGCTTCACAGATAGATACACAGATGTGTAGCAGCACAGATGCTGGTTATATATATATATATATTCCTGTTGATCAGGGTCTATTGTTATTTTGTGATACCAACTACCATTTTATATGGGTGTGAGCTGGTAGTGTACCCAGGTGGCCAAGAAGGCCAACAGCATCCTGGCCTCTATCAGCAATAGTATGGCCAGCAGGAGTCGGGAAGTGACGGTGCCTCTGTACTCGGCACTGGTGAGGCCACACCTCAAGTACTGTGTTCAGTTTTGGGCCCCTCACTACGGGAAAAACATTGTGGTGCTGGAGCATATTGAGAGAAGAGCAACGCTGCTGGTGAGGGGTCTGGAGAACAAGTTTTATGAGGAGCAGCTGAGGGAGCTGGGGTTGTTTAGTCTGAAGAAAAGGAGGCTGAGGGGAGACCTTATCCCTCTCTCCAACTACCTAGAAGAAGGATATAGTGAGGTGGGGATCAGTCTCTTCTTCCAGGTAACAAGCAATAGGACAAGAGGAGATGGCCTCAAGTTGCACCAGAGGAGGTTTAAATTGGATATTGGGAAAAATTTCTTCACCAAAAAGGTTGTCAAGCATTGGAAAAGGCTGCCCAGGGAAGTGGTTGAGTTGCCATCCCTGGAGGTATTTAAAAGACATATAAGTGTGATGCTTAGGGACATAGTTTAGTGGTGGACTTGGCAGTGCTAGATTAATGGTTGGGCTTGATGATCTTAAACATCTTTTACAATCTAAATGATTCTAGGATTCTATATAGCTGATATCTTGTGATTACTGATTTTCATTCTGTTATTGTTATCTTGTGCTTGTTCCAATTTATGGCTCTCATCTTATATCAAGTATGTGAGCTCTTCTAAGAGGGCAGTCTTTATCCTCCCAGAATATGCACAGTACCTTCTTTTATGGGGATTAGTTTGCCAAGGCACTATTGCCTTATAAAATATGAAAACCTGCTTACTTGACTCCTCTAGCCCTACACCGGTTAGTGTTACTCCAAAAGTGAAGGTGAGTTTTTGATTTCAGGGTTTAAGATGCTTGCTAATTTGCTGCTTACCCAGCCCAGGCTGGTTGTCTTTCCACAGAGACCAAAGGGTCTTAATCCTAGTGTATTTTTAGAAGGATGTATCCCTTCACCTGTGTTGCTGTTGGTCTTTTTGTTTGGTTTGTTTGGACCTACTAGGATACGCAGAATAATTTTAAATGAATTGGAGAGTCTCTTCTAAACATATTATTGAACCTACTTCAACCCCTCCAGTAAGAGTTATGTTGTTAATTATTACTGTGCAAGACACTTATATGTTTTCTTTCAATTACGTCGGTCTCTGTCCATGTTAGTGGCTCAGTAACTGCAAGCATCCATCTTAATCTTATTTTTACAAAGGCATGCTATATCTGGTACTCCAACCTGTGTTTCAAGTCATCTTCTGGGGAATGTTTCAATCAACTCTCTTGACACAGCAAGTTGTAACACACACTGGGACTATGATGGTCGTGTGCGTAAGCCACTTCCTTTCAGTTGTTTTGGACAATCAGTAGCACGTTCAGGAAAGCAATGAAAGTAGTGTCAGACATTTGCGTTCAGTGGAAGACAAGGATGTTGCCAAGAAATATTTGTGGGGTCAATCAGTTAACTGCAGTGAGCAGGATCAGCTGTGGGTACTGAACTGTGCTGAGAGGGACACAAGAACTGTAGGGAATTGTTGGAATGATGGGGAGCATACCCATCAACAAGATGAGGAAAAATGGACCTTGGGGGCCCAGAGAAATGGAAGCACACTCGGAGGACTGGGCAGATGGGTTACAACTACAATTGTAGTAAACACTTGGGGGTTTATTACTGACCTCATGGGCCAGTCACTGAGACTGACAAGCAGTGTTTTCAGTGGTTTCTGGGGTTTTGATATGTTTTTTTACAGGTTAACAATGAAATGAAGCAAAACTTCTGAGTGTTTGCCTCCAGCACTGGGAGAGGGGAGAGTGCATGCACATCAGGAATCTACTTTAGCTGGCTGATTTCAGCCAATGATTCAAGATAGAAGAAATGCAGATATAAGTCCTGCTTAGCTTGACTCAGAAAAGATGTTTTTAGTTCAGATCACAGTTGAGCAGAACTGGTACTTGACATTTGCATTAAAAATAACCACACACACATTACTTGCTGCAGTAGTTGCAGTCTCCTTTGTTTACCTTGCCTCTTTTTTTTTTTACTTTCAGGGGAAGAAATATCCCTTTGGTCCTCAGAGTGTCTAAATGCAGAGGAACATGTCATTGTGTGTGCATGTGTATTCAATTGCCTTTCTGTACATTTAGAAATCAGAACGGGAAATATAACCTGAAGTGGAAACACCATATCACTTGATTCTGACCCTGCATTGATATAACTCTATTAACGTCAGTAGAGTTGGTGCTGATTTATACCAGCTTGGGGTCAAAGAGCACAGCCTCATGGCACCCAGAGCAGCTGGGATTCCCCTGGCAGGGATGGTAAATAGGCAGCCAGAGGCTTTTCTGCTTTGCAGCCTAGTTATTTTGGGTCTCTTTTTACTTTTTACTTCTCCCTCTTCTTCCAGCAGTACATGAATGTGCTATGTCAGGTGTTCTTTCAGGCTCCCAACTGGCGAAAATGGTGAGCAGTTCTATTGTGCAGAGGCACCACGCCAACAGACAAACCAGCCTAATGAAAGCGAAGTCAGGCTGAATAATGTCCCATTATGTCTTCGCTCTCATGAAACCCGACAGAAAAGCACAACAGAAACAGCTGCTTTTGCTTCTTATCTTTAGCCTTTCGCCTGGCTTTGTTTCTTCTGTCCTTATGGTTTCTTGTCAGCTTTAGCTGCGTCCATCCTTCCTTCTACCTGAGCCTCTACTGGCAGGCAGAGGAGAGGCAGTCTGATCTAGAGGATAGCCAGCAGCAGGCTATAAATTTGGCAGCATATGATGAGCATGCTTCAGTATACTATGTAACTTATAAAGCAACACATCCATTTTAAGACCAGCCCTGAATCCCAGTATATCAAAAAGCAGGAGACTGAAGAATAGGCCACTGCTGCCACTTATAATAACCCCTCCAGAAACACATTGTGTGAAGGGTCTTGTATATATCATTAAAGTTGTTTTCTTTCTCCTTTTAGCTTCTATGTGCCATGTATTTATTAGAAGTTATTGCTAGTATGACTTCATTGATAAAGCTCCATTGTATGTAGCTCGAAAAGAGAACAAAAGATGTAATATTCCCTGGCATATCATGTGGACTCTCATTGTATGGCATTGACTTCAAGGGACAGAAATTTCTCTCATTAAGTTTTCTTTGCTACTGAATTCCTGGCAAAATCAGAGTTCAAAAACCAAGTTTAAAACCCAAAGGGATTCAAAAATGTCCAAATGCTTTATAAATTGAAGGCATAGAGAAGTTCTGGAGAAAGCTTTAAAATACATGTATCATCTTAATTGATATTTTATAGGGGAGTTTCTGTCACTCTGGACAGAGGAAAATTATCCTACAGTCCTGCCCTGTCTCTTCATATCAACCCACACCCTCCCTGGGTAAGCTTGCCCTCTCCTCTGCAAGGGAGGTGGACAGAGACCATCTCTCTGGCCACGGGGAAGGGAAGAAATCTGCTCATTTCCTTTCCTTCTTCCTCTGCTCTAGTCTGGAGGCAAGTACTGAAGTGCAGGACATGAGATGAATCTAATTGCTTGTCATGGTTTAACCCCAGCCAGCAACTAAGCACCACACAGTCGCTCACTCACTCTCCCCAGTGGGATGGAGGAGAGAATCAGAAGAGTAAAAGTGAGAAAACTTGTGGGTTGAGATAAAGGCAGTTTAATAAGTAAAGCAAAAGCTGCTCTCACAAGCAAAGCAAAACAAGGAATTCATTCACTGCTTGCCATCGGCAGGCAGGTGTTCAGCCATCTCCAGGAAAGTCGGGCTCCATCACGCCTAACGGTTACTTGGGAAAACAAAATGCCATAACTCTGAATGTCCCCCACTTCATTCCTCTTCCCCCAGATTTCTATGCTGAGCATGATGTCATATGGTCTGGAATATCCCTTTGGTCAGCTAGGGTCAGCTGTCCTGGCTCTGTCTCCACCCAACTTCTTGTGCACCCCCAGCCTGCTCGCTGGCAGGGCAGGGTCAGGAGCAGAAAAGGCCTTAACCCTATGTAAGCACTGCTCAGCAATAACTAACACATCCCTGTCTCATCAATGCTGTTTCCAGCACAAACCCAAAACATAGCCCTATACTAGCTACTATGAAGATAATCAACTGTCCCAGCCAAAACCAACACATTGCTACAAAACCCGTGGGATTTAAGTCCTCTTTGTGCTATTATTTGCCTATTTATTTGCTTTCCCAGGAAGTCCAGGCTAAGAGGATGTTCTGAAAGGAGGAGCTACCCAGAGATGAATTACGCGATGGGCCTGATCTTGAAGCCACAGGTAACTTGGTCTGGTTGTTTATAATCTGAACGGAGGAAAGGCATTTTAAAACAAGACAAAGCACGCACTATGGGGACTCACAAAGTACCTAAAAAAGTTAGATACAGACCAGAATACTTGAAATAATAAGAAAATATGACAACTTCTCTCTCCATCCCTCACTGCCTGCAGAGGAACGTCAGATTAGTGCAACAGCCAACAGAAGCCAACACAGACTTGAGAAGTACCATAATGCAGCCAAGATTGAATACCAGAGTCTTGCTGGTATCTGAGCCATCTATAAAAGCAGAAGCCTTCATTTACTGCAAAGAAGGTAGCAGAAAACAGCCATCTCCAGAAATCAGAGGAAGTATTTTCAGGGACAGAACTAAATATATCTTGGTATCAGAGCCGTGTCCTACATGCCAGGCTAAAGGACCAGTGTCAAGGTCAGATCAAAGATGCTAGACTGATGTGCTAGTATTAGAGTTTGGTCTTTAGTACCAGTAAACTGCATGGAAAATATGAAAATTTCCAGATATTCTGAAAGTTATTGACTCCGAGCTATATCCTGAACTAGTCCTGCTCACTCAGGCACCGTCAGTGAATTCTTCCATAGGAAAGGACTCAACGAATGCCAGGGTCCTAACAGCCTCCTTGGGATCAGTATACAGAGGAAATCCCTACTTCACAGCTGTGATGAAAGAAGACATGTGGGATGTTCACCCTCTTTTACAACAGTGCTTATGGACTTCTGGGAAGTGAGGAGTCTATTTCCAGGGCGAGAATAAGTCAGATAAAAAGTCTGTGGGTATTGACTTCCTTGCTTACTGCAGGACAGTTACTGTGTTTTCCATATGACATTGCTGCAGAGGCAAGCGGTCCAGGGCTGGTGAGGGATGGAGAAGTATCTGGTAGACAATGATTCCTTTGGGATTGTACTGTCTAGAAGATGGAAGAGGGCCAGGAGAGATCAAAGGCACAGTGTCTGCTAAAAAGTAGTGATTACAGCTGTGTGCATGTATGGTTGTAGGGGGTATTCTGTTTTGATTTAATTATTAGACTGTTAGGAAATATCATTTCACTTCAATTTCAAAGCAGATTTTTTTTTTATTAATTAAAAAAATGGTACAGATTCTTTTTTACTCAAACATAAATGGGTGTGTGTGTATGTAGTTGCAGATACATAGGCTCTCATCATGGCATTTTAAGGGTAAGCTTATATTCTTACGCAGTTACATTATAAGATTGTGTGTAAAACTGAAATGGTTCACTGAAAGGGAAACTGTAAAAAGATTCATGATCCCTTACTGGTCTTATTTTAACAAGAAACTATAAAAGGAAACATTTATTTTCCATGCGAAAAGTAAAGGTCACTCAGTAGCTTTCAGTTTTCTTTCCCTTTCTTTCCCCTTATTGGCACGCATGTTGGTTTCTGAAAATATTTCATTCTTTTTTCTTTCATTTCTTCCCTTTCAAGCTCACCATCTTTCACTCTAACAGCTTCTTTCTTCTCTATCATTATTTCCCAGCAAACTAATATCCTTAGGGGTTCTCCTGCCTTTTATTACAAGGAGTTCATATCATCTGGCCCTGTGAACTGGAGGGCAGATAAGGAACTATTTTCAGCGCTATAATGTTCTAGAGGGAACTTGCGCACCAATCCAAACAAGGCTCATTCTTTAGTTATTGCTAAACTTTCTTTTCCGTAGAGCTTCTGGTGCATCTCAGACAGATGGTAGAGAACCAGTGGTTATTTGTACAAAATGACTAGGAAGCACTAAAAATCGTGTATTAGCCTCCTAAACACAGAAGCTGCTGACACTACACTATTTTATTGAGATATAAGGTCGTTCACCTCTTATTTTTAAGAGCTCAGCTGCTCTGACTGTTGAATAGTCAGAAAATATATAGACTAGAACTTTAATTTCTCTTACTACTGGGGTCTTTCCAGGGTCTTAACACTCCAGGATTATAAAATACATTAAGTGCCCACTTTCAAACAGAGTGGCTTCTGCCTCCCTGGCCAAACTCTATGCAGTCAGGTCCTTGGCTACCTAAGTAACTTCCTCTTTTAATGTATTAAAATTTCTGATAAATGGAAGTCATGGCACCTGCAGGGCCCTTTCAAGGTGCAATAGTTGACCTTACTGCACATGTCCATCCAAAACTCTGTATATTTTTAACATGGTCTGTGCATAGAGGTTCTCATGGGGGTTTTCAGCACTAATATTTTTAGTTCAGAGGCAGTCCATAGGCTTAAGAAGTTAATGAACTACTGATTAACTATGCATTACAAAATCTTGAAAATGTTGCATTAGCGTGAGACTTTTGTCCCTTTCTTCTCTTAAGATATGCTTCCTTTTTGCTGGCTTTCTATTTTTTATACTTATTGTTCCTAAATGACCTCTATAAATAAAACCCTCTTTTTTATGTTTCCCAGCCCAGTGCTGTTTTTGTTGTTTATATTTTTGACAAGAGGTCTTTATTTTAAGGCAATACCGTATTGACTTTTTAATTTTCCTTCCCTGCTCTAGCAACTCTAGTGGAGTTTGTGTGGCAACTACTTCAGAAACCAGAGTCTTGTGTCAGCTTCATAGATTTTACACAGTAATTTATGTTGTGCTTTTGTAAAGCTGCAGACAACTAGAGCTACTGCAGGTGCACATGAAATATAGTTCCTTCCTTCCTCTTCCATTTGGAATTGAATAGCTCTTCCTTATTTTTAGGTTATTTTGTCAATTCTAATCAAACACCACCTGGTTAGTATTCTCATTACCTCTTTCTGTTGAGTACCTAGGAATAAAAAAATCTCGAGTTATTCCAGTTTACTTTTCTTTAATCATTCTTTCTATAAGAGAAGTGCCTGACTGTTAATATAGCAAAAGGAAAGGTCTTTTTACCCTGAAAAACTGCCATAAAATTCAGGGTTATTTTAAAATTAGGTATTTCAACCATCTCCAGAAAGCCTTAAAATAGTGTAAATTTTTTTTCTTCAATTAGCTTAGATGTCACATTTAAAAATATGACATAGGGGAGATTAAATTCTAACAGAATTCTATCTAGAGCAAACTAGCATCTGATAATTCTGAATTTCTAAGCAGATGTTCTCCAAAATACTTGCAAATCAGTTGTTGGATATTCTTCAATGATAGGGCTGTCGCCACTGTAAAATGGTACATTTGTAAATATGCTCTATCTAGTGACAGGTGATCTACCGGGTTGGCTGTGACAGGGTTTTGGGCAGTGCCTGAAGTGCTCAGCTTGCACTCCCCTCCCCTGTTGTTCAGCCTGTTCTCCCTCTGTACCACAAGCACTTGCTGCACTTGCTCATTTAAACCCCCTGAGCTATTTAGCAGAAAGCCTTCGTGATTGCACTTTTTCCTCCATTTCAGGTCGTGGAGTCAGGTGCTATCCCAGACACACTCAGGGGACTCTGATGGGGTGGTTTGGAGAGGAGTAACCTTGGCCCTGATTCTGCTGAGACACTGGTAGGATGGTGGGGTTTGCCCTTTTGATTACAAAAGAGAAATGAAATCACTGGTACATGCTGTTGCTGGCAGTGGTTGCTAATGCCTTCGTGGATGTCAATATATCGGACTTTGCTTCTGTTTTGAATAGAAAATTGCATCTGCTCCCAGACCTCATTACAGTCTCTGTTTAAAGTAACTATGTACATATTGCAGGGAGACTCCACTAAATTAGTAGACTTGATTAATAGAACTACCATAAAAGAAAGGTTATCTCAATGAAATTATTTCATGATTTGTTTGATAGGAGAGTCTGTTCAATGCACACAGCTCTAAATAACCTAGGCTAACCTAGGCTAGGAATCTTGCAGGCTAACGTTATGTGAAAGGTTCAGCACCTGCATGACTATGGATGAGAGTTCTCCAGATGAGAAGTCTGGGCACAAGAGGGAGCGACTTCACACTGTGGCCAGGCTCGCGTGTTCTTTCCATGTAGCATCTTCTGCCTCTTCTGGGTGGGATGGAGTATTGGTCCGATACAAAGTGGAAGCTGTTATATGTAAGCCACTCATATCAAAGTGCCTATTCCTAGATTCGAGCTCAGCTAAACACTTGCAAATGTTTTGAAGGACCAGCTTAATATAATGCAGTTTAGTGTTGAGTATGAACTATAGCACTTTTTATTTATCACACCTTTATAACTCTTCAGAAGAGAATGTGTCTAAGATCAGCAATTGTAATGGACAGAATATTCTCTTAAGCAGTAGTATGGAGAAAATCTATTCAGTCGAACTGCAACTCCAAACATTTGAATAAATTGGGTAAGTATATTAAATCAGAAAGCACCGACAATTTTGGCAACTTCTAAAATGCCACTAACTACAGCAGAAGAGAGTAGAACAGATTTTTTTTTCAGCAGGCACGTCTCCTTTCTCTCTTTTTCTCACAGCTGCCTTTGTCTACTGTCTATGCAAATACCTATACTATGTGCCTCATGAGTTTTCTGTCTTTTGTGTATTTTCTAGATACTTCATTATTCCAGAGAGCTTGTGGAAGTGTTTGTGTGTGTTTGTATGCACAGTGAACAATGCCATGGACTATTCATTGGAGTGATAAATTGTGTTCGCTCTGATGTCAGGTACCTCTCATTGACTTTAGTTTCTTTCCTATTGGATATGTTTAAGACTAACCGGGCATTAGTCGTTAATCAAGGAGGTATCTGCAAATAAATTTTTCATCATAATGAGCTGTGTAGTTGAATTAATAGTATTTGCACTTTCATTATTTGTCATGATGTATGGCTATGGCACCAATGCAGTGCTCCCAGCTTGGCTGTTGGTGTTGCTGTGATTTCAACAGATAATTCAGCAACAAATAAAATACTCATGTAATAATATGTCAGGACATCTTTTAACTGCATGCAGAATTTAGTCTTAAAGTTTTAGGCACTGCACTACAGATTTCTCATAAGAGATAGATATTTTTAGCTAATTTGTTGTCTGGTATCGATAATGTCGTGTATAGCCAAGTAGTAGATCAAAGGTGAAACAGGACAGTAACAGATTTTGGGGTTTGTTATGACATAGACCTTACAAAATATCTTTTAACCATAGATGTAGGTGTTGTATCATGCACAGACACATTTAAAGTACTCTGATTCTGCAAATTCTACTTGTAATAAGAAGTAAACAAAATCTTTTTTGTAGGAGCTTAATTTTTAAAATCTTGATCTACCAGTTCCCCACATTTTAATTTGTATTGTTTCTGCCTAACAGACATGTAACAGAACTGGTACTCTTCATGAGATGACAAGAGAATATGTTTTATCTTATGACTGACTGAATTCTGGAAAAGAAAGATTTGTGTAAAAAAACTAGTGAATACAGCCTGTAAAATAATTTTGCTGTGGATAATAGCATTTTGTATTCATTTAATATGTATTTTAATAATGTAGAATTTCACTGAAATCAAAATTATTGCAAAAATTAACCTGTTATATGTAGATCTGTTTACTCTCAGAATGTTCTCATAGCTGTTTTAGAAACTCTTATTACTTTTTCCTACTATTTTCATTGAAGTGTTATAAGTGGCAAAAGGTAACTTCTGAAAAGGAATGTTCCAAGGAGGAAGCATCTTGTGGTGTCAGCACCCCATGGAGACTGTCAAGCCTCACTTTCCCTGGCTGCCCTCCCCCATAACCCTTCCCCCTGAGCTCAGGGACACCATTTCATCCCAGCCAGGGCCCAGGCCAGCCACAAGTAGTGCCATGCCTGGATCTGTGCCCGCCTGCCCTGGCTGGGCCCCCTGAGCATCACTTTGGTTCCCTGGAGGGACCCTGTTCCTGCCCCTGGCTCAGAGCGGGGCCCGGGGAGCTGCACCCTGGTCAGAGGTCCCTGTGCCCTGTTGGAGAACTGCAGGTTCCAAGCCTAGGTCCTCCTACACCCTGACATCTTCACAGGATGAACCCCCCCAGGGGGAATAACAGCTCATCAGCTGTTGATCTGAATAGTGAATGATTCGTGGACACATTTCAATGTGCACAGACATCTTATTCTCCCAGCACCCAGGTGGCACCATTTGGAAAAGTGAATCCTAATTTCCGAGATTAAACCTGTTCCAGTTTCTCCTTAAAATCATGAATACTGACAGCATATGACAAATGTGTCTTATTTGTAAAGGAAGGAAATGACAACAACAAAACTACCAGCAAACCCCAAACAGCCAGTGGACAGCTCTCCGATGCAGAGGAAGGGCAAGGAAAAGTTACAACTTGCAGAACAGATTAACTGGGACTACTTTGCCAGTCTTTGTATTGTATTATAGGATGCGAGGCAAAATTGTGCCTGCACGTTCGTACAGTTATATGGCCTCATGACCCATTTCAGAATTTAAACGTTTGTGGGAGCTTGACAACACTGACAGTCTTCATCCTCTGCAAAAATTCCATTTACCCTAGCACAGTCAGTGTTGATGTCCTTGTAGACATATAGAAGAGCAGTATGATTGAGGAGAGCTTCTCCCATGGCACATTTATGCCAGGATTTCAGTCCCATTGTGGCACTGAAAGATCACTCAGCTGTTGCAGATGAGGCTGGAATAACCAGCATGAGGCGTGACTATTTGAGGTGTTCTCTGAAAAATATCCAGGTCTTGGATGCATTCAGCAGCAGCTGATGCTGGCCTATAGCGTAGGAGCAGATTAGTTTGCATTTCTAATTCATATCCTGAAGCATCTAGGCTCCCCAGAGCTGTACATGGGCTTCATAGGGTATCACCGAGTTGTCTTTGAAAGGGAAGTTTTTGGTACAGAAGCGTAAAGTCCCTTGAAAAGTGCTGTGCAATCAAACACAGCTAGCTACTTTGGGCTGTAAATTAATCTAAAATTTCATATAGAAATACATGAGCACTTAAAATTCACTAAATTACTTATCTGGCAAATCTTTAACTAAATACACAGGATTTACTATACAGATCAGAATATCTGATGTATCTCTGTATGTATCTCTGTCTTCTGCTGCCTCTTCTCCTTGATTATGACTTAAAGTGGGATCGCCCTGCCTGTAATGTCTGTGATTCTTTCGCAGCTGTTGTCTAGGACTTGTATTCAGTTTTTCTTTGTAGCACTTGGCAATTGAAGTCACCAGCGTTGGTGAAGCCTCACTGTTCATTGCATGTTTTTCATTCTGTATTGCCCGTGCACCATGTTTGAGCTGATTTCCTGACCCACCATGGCCTCCCCGTTTTCCTCTGCCGTGGGCCATATGGCTGCCACTGCCTGCCCACCCGCAGCAGAGGTTCCAAACTCACCCTGCATGATCTACCTGGTGGGGAGTGTGAAGCTGCGGGACAGCAGGTATGTTCCTGGAAATCTTTGCTTACAGTAGTAAAAGGAATAGTCCAGCAAGAAGAATAATAGTCACAATTATCACTGAATTGTTTTGACACGTGTTCGTAAAACTCCTTAAGAACTTACATGGAATGTATTATTTATTTTAATGCAATTCTGTCTAACCTAGATTGTTACTCACTCTCCCATCTCTTATTTCTGTGAAGTGCCAACTCAGAATATGCTCTTAATAATGAGCTTTAAGAGTTTCTTGGGATTTGCAGAAATAAGCTTCTCCCAGCACATTGGGTTTTGAGAGAGAGATATTCCTGAAGTGGCAGAAAATTTGGAGTACGAGTTTTGTCAGAGCTCTCCCAATGAGATCCTTGTTTTTTTGGTTTTTTGGTTTTTTTTCAGTGAAAAACTGCAAATAAGTAGTTTATCTGATATGCACTTCAAGTAAGGGGCATGGTATGGGTGGGAGAAAGAAAACAGAGAAGTCATTCCGAATCCTTTGAATCTCCTTGCCTTTGGGACAGAGCAGTGCCCGTATCTCCACGCTACAGTTTGAGTGCTCTGAACCGCAGTGAGTGAGCAAGTATCAGTATGATAAACACCTCTATAGCTCGGTTGCCACAGTGGTCTGCAGACTTTTGTCTACAAAAGAACTCCTGCCGTAACAAAAGCAGTGTACTGTGGTCATGCATGCCAAGTGATCCCTCTGTCCAGTACCATGGGTGATGAATAGCTGGCTGTGCTGGAGAAATCCTGAGCATGAAAAACATGTGCTTCCTCTTTTTCCAGGGGAGTGACGCAAAGAGATAAGGCCAGGGCATCTGGTCCCTGAAAAAAAATGTCACCTTGTTGAGCAGGATTTAAATCAACGTGAAGTTTAAATTCCAGCTCTGATTCAGATATTTATAAACCTGACATCTGCATTTCTGTAGAAGGAACAGTTAACAGGTTGACTAATAGCCAAATTGCTGCAGGAAATGCAGAGGAAGAACGTTTGGAGGTCAGATAATATTTAATCAGGAAACTTTTCAGCACAACTTTGATGTTCCTATTAATTTTATCTTTTTCCCCAATTCATAAATAACATCCATCTGGAGAAATTTAGATGCATTTAGTTACGTTTTATTAAGCAGAAAATAATCCACTGGTCACACATTTTTAGGAAACCAGATTTGGCTTTATCTTCTCTTTCCATGGAGACTAGAATACATACATAGTAAAATCTCCTCGCAGATATGTCTCAGCTACAACCACAGATTTTTCTTGTATTGCTCTCTTGTCAGATCACCCAAGAATAAACCCAAGCACCAATAAAATTTTCTGTTTACCCTGGATGTCTTGAAATACCATGGCTCTCAGGAATTACTTTGTTGTTCTATTTAAAGGGTATGTACTACAATTGATTCCAGTGCATCATGACATTTACAAAAGTGTTTTTTGCAAGAAAGCTACTAATATAGTTGAGAGAAGAATGTATCCGTAATTGAAGGGAATTCTTGCTATTCTATGGTAAATTATGCGTGTGTTGAAGAAGTTAGTGTTCTGGAAGGCACAGGGGAGAGGTGAGCTGGTGGCACAGGACCCATGGTGGGTGCGCGGTCAGGCTCATCACTTCCCCCGTGGGACAGGTCAGCACATGCTGATCTACACAGGTCCTGGAGTCACAGGTCCTGCTGTCGCCCCTCCTCAGGGGTGGCTTAGGTTAATGCCGTCCCTGACCCCAGTATCCCCCATGAGCCCATGTCTGCCACGGGCAAAGCTGGAGGACTGTCTGAAAATCCTCCAAGCAGAGTGCATAGGCAAGCCCCTGCTGCTATGACATAGGTTGACTTTGAGTTATTCTGTCACATGTTACAGGATGTCACATCAGGGTGAACTAATGTTTTGTAGCCTTCACTGGAGTTACTGTGTGAAATGATGGTGTGATGTACTATCGCAAGTAAATTTATAAGTTTTTCAATCCTATGTAATTGTTCATTGAATATCTTGCTAACATATTCACACCAAAAAAAGTAGGAAGTAAATGAAGGGACACAACTGTTCAGAGCTACTAAAATATAACTGCTTTTATTCATTTTTCACATTTCTTTTTAAGCACACGGGCAGTTATTGGATGGCACAACATGCATAGGGTTAAACCGGTAAATGATAAAATTAAACAGATGATATTCCCTTCTTTTACAATTAAGTAGGATTTGACTTCTGAAAGATGCCCAAATACTTCATGGCAGTTTAGAAGCTGTGGTAATTCTAAAAAGAAATCTTAATCAGGCTTTTTTTAATATATGACATACAAGATATTTGCCTCTTTATAGCTGGTAGCAGAGGAAAGAGAGAAGAGAATCAATATTTTTAGTATATATTATATAAACATCACTCAGAAATCCATAGCTAAGGCTGAACTGAACTACATTTAAAAGAGGAATGATCTGAAATTTAATTATTGTAAATTAAAGGTAGTTTTCAGATAGATTCCTAAAGTCTTTTGCCATCCACTGTTATAGTTACTATTTTCTTCAACTACAAGTTCAGTTGCAAGATCAAAATAGCAGGCCTTTTAAAAATTCCTATCTTGTAAAAACCTTGTGCAGGCTATATTGGGAAACGTTGAAAGATGAATGACTTAAAAATAATTTCACAGTGTGTCTACTTTATCAGGAGCTGAGCAATACTCTCCTGCTAAAGACTTGTAAAAATATCTGCCCTTTGCTTCAGAGCAGTGAAGGCACGGTTGACATCTTAGATGGACTTCTCTGTCCCTGCTTCTTTGTGGCACTTCTTCTTCATGTAGTATGGCAGGCCTAGTTAGCTTTAGAGACAGTGCGCATTTCCAAACTGTTCAAAATACTAATGAAACATTTTAATTCAAAATAAACAGTCCTACATAAGTGCTTTCTTTAGATTAATACCGCAGTAGGTGATATAATTTTTTTTTACACAGCAAGTGCTTTAAATACAGAATACTGAGCTAGGTCTCAAGACAACTACTTTAAGCTTCAGGAATGTACAGCTTGGGGGATCCAAACACGTTTAACTTTGCTCCACAGAAGCACTGCATTACCTGCATTACTTTTTATTGCTGCAGGTTAGATCTACATTAATAAATAGTAAGTTACAGTAGGAGTGAATCTGAAGAGTAAAATAGTTGGTGCAGAGATCCACACTGTGTGCATTTTGGGGATTTTTCCTTCAGGCCAGCTCCAGCCTGGTGCAACAGTCTAAAAGTCCCTTGGTGGCTGGAGAACAGTAGGTAGGTTTATGAAAAAAAACAGCCTGTATACACACCCAACCACCTTTTGGTACAAAACAAAGGAAATTGGGTCAGCCAGGAGGAATTCTCCTCAGGAGTCCTCACACACAGACAGCATGATAGATGCAGTACATTATGTACATAGTACACTGCTACGGCGGTTGATCCTTTCCCTCATCTAGATACATCAGGTTGATGCAAAAGACTTAATACTAGAATAATACCATCTATCCAATGTCACTCAGAGTATCTTATAGAGATGTTGCATTTCATAGATGGAAAAATAGAGAAGTGACTTGGTCAAGATCACTTTGAACAAGCTAATTCGGAAAGTTGCTTACATAACTGTGCAAAGAAAAAACACAGAAAAACAATAATTCAGACAAGTCTAATTTGCTATTATGTTTGAATGGTGCATCTGTACAAACTTAAATATACGTATAAGTGATTTCTGGAGTCAGAGCCAGTTACTGTTAAGTGCATATAATACTTTACATTTACCAGTACAGTTCTCTTTGGGAAAACTGCTCTGTAAAATTGAAATATAAGTGATTCTTTTTCTGACCTCATCCCCTGAGGCACATTTTACATTTGTTTTTTTAAAGTGGTAGGTTGTTTGCCTGTATTCTCTTTTAGTTTTCCCAAATGATAATTCCTTGCTTCCACCTGGCTCTAAGAGTCATTAGTGGGTGACAGCTATCTGAGGCATCCATACAACTCTTCTGTCCTGTCTGTTTGAACTGCCATGTTTCAGATGTGTTATCAAGACATTGCTATTGTGCAGATACAGATTAGTTCTTGAGACTGATTTTTCTGCTTCACCAGTTCTTTTGTAGCCGCCAGAACTAATTGCTTACATTACATACACCAATCTGTGCCTCTATCACTCCTTGGATGATGCCATCCATTGGAATACAGCTGCATACTTAATGCACTTTTTAACTACTTCTTACTATTCCTGCCTATGTTTACAGCTGACAGAATTGTCCCTGATTTTTCTCTGACCTCCCCTACTTGCCAGAAATTGTATAACGGTTACACTGATTCATTTGCCTTTCCTACCTCTAAAATTTTCTGTGTTCTCAATCACTTAATGGGAGTTAGAGAGCTATCTATAAATTCTGCATAAAGAATATTTCCTTTCTGAGACTAGGTGAAGTTGCTCAGTAGCAACATAGTAGTGACCGGTGATATTTAGAAAACTTAAAACTTAAGAAAGTCAGAATGAAAAATTGGAAATATGTCAAAGCCTATACTGCCTACATGATAAAAGGCTTTTTTGTTATGGCCCAGCTGTATTGCCTTTTCATTCCAAGACATAAAGCCACAATATCCACTAAAGTGATATGTTTTGACACCAACACTGGCTGTCAACATAAATTGCTGGATGATGCCTGCACACATTCAACTACTCATGTTAATGTTAGCTAAATTTGTCCTTATAATTCAAGAGAAATATTTTGTATGATACTTACCATTCCTACCTAATATGTATTCGGAAGAAAAATTGTAGTCTTGCTGAGCACAAGTAAATGAATGTATGCACATGTATGTATTTGCACTTGAGAAAAAACAATCCAATATTTTAATATTTCTTTTTGGATTTATAGTGTTGTTCAGGACCATGAAGAACTTTGGTTTTATTTGTTCTTTATGTCACTGGTACATCAGACTGTTTTAATGTTGAAGATTAGTTATTATTAATTCTAATAATAATAGCCATGATACACTTCGACACAATGTGAATAAAAAAGTCCTGTAAATGCCATGAGAATATGATCATGCTACATTTGGTGACTAGAGATTTGCTGCAAGTTTTAAAGCCTGTGTATTCAAATCCAAAGTACTGAAGTGTAACTGATGTGAAGTTTCTCTCAACATTTGTAACCACTGTTTGAATAGCATTTGGTTTTTTGGGGATAACATTTTTGATGCCAAGCAGAACATTTTTAATAGCTTTTAGCGTGAAATATGTCATTTGTTCATAATCCCAGGTTTCATCATTGCAGGTTGTGTGGGCACCAGTTGACCTTTTATTTTGAAGAAAGAACATCACTGTTCTACTTACTATCCAATACTTCTTAAATAACCTTAAATGTGGCACTCGGAGTAATTTGTTCTAGCATTGGCTTTTTCAAAAGACATGATGCAGACCAATAAGTCACTTGGACACACAGCTGAAGGCATTTCACTGCCTTACTTGGCATCTATCTGAATTATCAGGCTTAGATGCACATATTTGCCATGGGGATCTGAGTTTGTTCTTGAGCAAGGATTGAGATCGAAGTGGCGATTATGCATAACCCACATGCTTTTGTTCTTGTGATACTCAATTCCAAAAGCTTTCAACTTTCTTCATCATTCCTTCAGCTTGTATCCACCTATCTTTTTCCTTTACTGGTTGCTAATATGTGGAACTTGATGCTTTTCCCAATTAATGTTACACTTCTCCAACTTGAACAATTTTCTACCTATTACTTAGCAGCCAGGTGAGGCACATGCTACACCTCTCCCAATGCTTTCCTGACCAGATCTAAATCTTGGCTTGTAGGAGGAGTGTTTCCAAATCTGCACACATGGAAGTACAACTTTCCCATGTGGAATGCTGTAAACAGGGTCTAACACAGATGGTGGAATTCCCAACTTTATCCCTACCACCGAAAATATAGGGCAAAGCAAAAGAAAGGCTGCTGAAGTCATGAATCAGAATAAGCATCAAAACTAAGTTGTACTGTGATTTCCTACAGACTACATCCGCTCTCAGATCATTGCAGCTATTTCCTTATGGGAGGTGGGGAGTAGAATTTATTCCAGTAGTTCCAGAATTAGATTTCTCAAAGGGAGAAAGGAGTGGGGAGAAACACAAACCACTGTGGTTATATTGGATGCTGATTTAATTTCCATTTGTGGTGATTGGATTGCAGTAATTTCCCTGGGGAGCAGCTCCTGAGATAGTAATTTCAAAAGAGAAGCTTAGCAATGGTGAACTGAGAACTTCCTGCAACGGGATGGCCCGCAGAAGAAAATGTCTTTTTAAGCCATGTGGATTCAGCCAAATTTAATAGGAATTTAAAGAAAAAGAAGCATGGAGAGATTGTCTAGCAGGCAAAGCTGGTTCATTTGTGTGAAAACTCTGTGATGGTAAAATTGTTTGCTATAAAATTATCTTCCAGGGAATTACATTCTATATTCTTTAAAAAGATGTGTGGGAAACTTGGGGCTGAGATTTTCTTTTCAGTGATCTATGTCAAGTATTAAAAATCTAGGCACCCATAAATGACGAATGGACAGGATTTGGTCAGGAATCACACGATATGCCTAGGAAGAAAACAACAAGTCGCAATTCTGTTTTTGATTTCTGTCTCACTTTTGTGCCAATGTTGTCACCTGTCACCCTACAGAGAAGGATTTTCAATCCTCCTCTGGAGGGCTTCAATCTAGTCTGCCATGGCCCATCTCAGCAGTTATTAGATACTTTTATGAATAACAAAAGAACGAAAGGCTGGAAGTAATAAGAGTTCTAATTAATGTTAGGATGATCAAAGAATGAAGCCAAACCAAACAAGGAAACACTTTATTATCTGTCTTAAAGCGGGGTATGTTACAGCATGTTTGGATCAGGTTCCTGGTATATTTGGGCTGCCTCTTCTGGTTGGACAACACAACAGAGTTGCAAAGTCTCCCTGATCTGAATGCCCAATGTAGTAGTGATTCTGGCTGTGTTTCAAAATCACCTTTGGTGTCTCTATTAATTAGTCGGCAGGGCTGTCATGCTGCCTTAGCTACAATCCATTTGTTAAACTCACTTTCATGCTAAAAATAGTCTCCTCTTGTTAGCCCTGGCTTTGATAGGACAACTTTAACTTGATTTGCAATGCTGTGTGAATAGACAGAAACAAGCTACTGTGACAATACTGGATGGGCTAGTATAAAGTCAAGCCAGATGTACTGATAGCAAGGAAGGTAGGGGAAATGCTTTGTGTTGCACAAGAGAAAACCCCCAGTGAGACCTTACTTCACATCTTCCTACCTGTTCGTGTCTTTTACATCTGATGCAGAATGATTGCTATGAACCCATGTTAAACCTTGTGGTGCCCTTAAAATCAAAATATATGTCTAATTCAATCTGCATAAAAGGGAAAACATTTCCATTACATTTAGTAAGTGCTAACTCATTCCCTGTTTCTTGGAGTCCATTCCAGAAGGATCGCTGTGGATCAGTCTTCATGATAGCCAATTGTCTCACCACCCTGCCTGGCCACGTGTCCGGTATTGGCAGCCGGGCAGATCAATAAGAGACACATCACATCAAGAGAAATGAGGTGGCAGGCATCCGCTGTGCATACAGTTTTTACAAGCCATGGAGCCATGTTTCATATTCTCCTTAGAACTGCTTTCAACTGTTGATCAATTCCTTCACTCCCTTTAGTTAACATTTTTACAAATACGAGAGCAGAAAAGAGAAGAAAATTTGTTTTTCCTTCGTTTATCTGTAGACCCAGACATAATGACCTCCTGATCCCAGCAACATTTTGCAAAATGCTTCCACTAGTAGAGTCATCCCTACCTGCTAATACAATCACTCCTTGTTTTCCCCTTTGAATCTCTTCTTTTGGCTCCTGTCTTCCCCTTTTTCTCCATCTTGAAAATTTGATCTTCAGTTTTAAGAGCTTGCCTACTAGCCCTCAGCTGCTGGTGGCATATGACAAAGATGAGTGCTGCCAAGGTGCCTGCTGTGTTCTTGCCTTTTCCTTGTATAACACTACTAAACTACAGAAATTTTTGTTTAAGATTTGCACACCTAGCAAAAGTCGAGAGATCAGCAAAACGAGTTTTACTTCCTTTGAATATGGACTGCATGCTGATTCCTGGACTTTTTTTGCTGTATTTAATTAGAAGATCAAAAATAAGAATTTCTGGTTAATCAAAACTATAAGGTACACAAATAAACAGTTTCATTTCAATGATGGCTACTTTAAAATGACACATGATGCTCACTTAAAATTCAAAATGTGAAAAGAAATCCCTTTTATTTGCTTTCTTCCAGATCTTTTTTGGAACAAAGATTTCATCAAAAACAATGTGGACCTATGAAATATTTCTGTGCTGTTGAATTTGTTCTTTTCAAACCCATACCTGAAAGCAAAGCAAATAAAAATCTTCATGTATAAAATTTCCCATAACATTGTGTGACGCCAGTCACTGTTGTGTGAGACCTCATGTGAGGGTTCATAGGGTTGCAGAGCAGAAAGGTGAGTGTCCAGGCAGGATTGTCATCCAGAACTGGGGTTTCTTCATTGCTTTTTCTATGCCCTAAAAACCCAAGCTAATTTTTCCTTTATGAAAATATGGAAGAATCAGTGTAGAAACTATCGAGTGTATTAGTGGCTATTAGTGTAGAGAGGCTTATTTAACTAGTGAAGATAATTTAAAGGCTTTGAAGTTTTCAGAAATACATTTGAACCCTTTGGTAACTCAGTTAATGCAAAGACAAATGCCATCCTCCTTCCTTCCAGCCTGCATTGTGGCAGCAATTCTCTGCAGAGACGGTGTGGCAAACCAGCAGCCTTCCTCACACACAGCATGGTTGTACCAGCAGGGGGGTCAGGACGCCACAGCTCTTTTGCTTCTGAAGTTCAGAGTCTGGGTCATGCTGATTTTTAGGTCAACTGATTTTGAGCACAGACTGCACTGGTACAGACTGAGAAGAAAACTGGGCTTTACAGCACTATTCTCTCAACGTTTGACCCAGATTCTGACCAAAGCATAGGATACAGACCACAGCTGTGTGTGGTTCCCAAACCTGTAAGAAACATTAATAATTTGGTTCCCAGCGAAGTCGGATTCTTTGTTAAGTGCTGTCATTTTACACTGCTTCATTATTACAAAGGTAATGGCAAAGTCAAGATTAACTGGGCAATTTGGTAGCTCTCTTGAAGGAACCTTCTGATGGCATAAGGCAGGTAGGACTGCATCACCTTGCCCTGGATAGTGGGATCTCCAACATAACCAAGATGTCCAAGAACACCAAATATAAGACTAGAGTTTTAACAGATTTATCCTCTAGATCAGCTTTCTGGAGGATCAGACAAATGCAAAGAAGGCCATGAACTGATTTAAGTGTTGCAGCACTGTAACTGAAGTAAGCCTAGAGATCTGACTCACCATTTTGTTATTTCTTCCAGGATCCACGAACAAAGCAATTTGGAGAGACCACAGTGATGATATTTTCTCTGTTACTTTTGTGATGGCTAGGGAAACTGCTGACACTTGGATGTGAGAAAAGACAGGCAAAAAAAGGGAAGAAAAGAGTTAACATTAAAAATGGAATAATGCAGTGCTCAATTTTAGTGTAGATTTCTCTGGATTCTCTCCAGCTGTCTCCATACGTGTATGATGTCTTTGGAAGAGTGCTGTCAGTTGAACCTTGCTGCTGTATTGAATTTTTACTAGGAGTACCACAACATTGTCTTCATTAATCTCTCTTTTGAAACATATTTGGCATTAGGAGTTTCCTAGCCTCAGCATACATAGCATGGAACTCATATATCTAATTTAAAGGAGTTATTTCATCAAAGCTTTATTTGTTTAGGTACACCTAGATGGTGTGATCCATCTAGGTTGTTGGATAGCAATGCTTAACAATTTAAAAACCCTGGTTATAAAGAAGAAAAAAAACCCATGCTATCAATTTCTCTTCGCGATCCTGCTGTCTTTTATGCTCTTGTTGTCACTTAAAAATCTTAAGATGGAGGTGTGACCCTTACTAATACATTCCCATACGTGTCTAACACTTCTGCTTAACAGCCCCAGACTTCCTCATGCAAAGCCGTCCCTGGAAGTGTGGATTTATTCTCTTATGAAATCTTAGAAAAAGGTGTAAACTGAAGTGTAAATAGAATTCATCTCACCAAATCGATTGGAATGTGGCTGCTGCTTTTAAGGTGGATCAGAGATTAGGGGAAAGTGAAAAATTTCTAACTAATGCTAAGGTTGGGTAAGGGAATGCTAAAGTACACAGGCCCCATGTTAGCAGAAAATTATTTTGCCTCAGCTTTTTCTGTTGTGCGGTGGTTATTATTTGAAGAGGATAAGACTTGGCTATGAGCAAGAATATTTCATATTATAGATGCAAAATGTGTTATTTTATGACCCTGTTGCTTTTTATTACTAATCAATTGTCATACATACAAAAGGAAAGCCATTTGGTGAGAGATGAGCCAGAAACATAAACACTAAAATGAGAAACTAACGCTGACAGCTCAGAGATAATTTTTTGACATGGAGGAGAATGAAGCAATGGTATCTCTTTTGCCACAGCGTCCTATCAGACCTTGAATTTATTTTCAGATGGTTTCAGAGCATCTCTCTAGCTGTCAACACATCAAGCCTCTTCCAGAGCCCATTGATGTCAGTATGAACCTTTTCATTCACTCCACTCAGCTTCGATCATACCCTTGAAAAGTTCAAACCTCGTAAGTGCATTTGGGAGCTTTTTATGTATAGGGTTGGGCCACTTCTATTCCGTGTTTATTAATGCTGTACCATGGAGATCTAGCTAGCTGTGAAACATATATCCTATTATAGGGAGGGTAAATATCAAAACATTTGGTATCAATTGAAGTCTACACTCAGCCCACCCAAAGTTTCTTGAGTTTTTGTCATCATTTATGATACAGTATTAAATATCTTCCTGTAATTTGTCATTCGAGAATGATGTGCCACTGAGTAAAAATGAACTCACTGCAAAATCTGTTAATTGGCAATTTCCAATAGGAAATCTGAAACCTCTGTGACCCTGTCTGAATTATCTACTGTAAGGAGATTTATCCTACATTGCAGACGTTTTCAGCTGAACGGGAAATGGGCCAGTATTTATAGAAACTAAACCTTCCTTCATGGTACTGAAAGCCTTTCTTCCTCATGAAGATGCTTTGCCATTTCATTTTTGAAAATGGAATTTCCAAGTTGATGAATATCAGATACCTAGGCAATTACTAGTAAATCTGGGGAAAATTCAGAAGTACAAAGCAATTTCTGATGACAGTTAGAACACGATGACTGGGCTTCAGATAGTTCTAAAAATGTAAAAAAGAATAAAAATCATCTGTATAGCAAGTCAGGTTATCCTCACAAACAAGATACATTCCATAATTTTATTAAGGAGATGTGTGACATATTTTTACTGGAATATCTGCTCTCCTGACCTTTATTTTACACAAATAGACAATTGAACTGCAGACACTATTTTAGCCTTGTAACACTTTTTGCTGACTATCCTAACCTGCAGTCATAACCTTACCCTGTTAATGAGGCTGATAATTTAAATCATTGTCAGCTACTTAGTTTTAAATCAGTGAATTATTCCATTGTGGAAAATAGAGCACTTTTCATTAAAAATAAAAAAAAAATCCAAATCCCCTCATTTACTTCTTAATGAGGATAATTTGGAGATAGGTCCCCAAGTACACATATACATGTAGAAATTATTTACATTCTTTTGTTCTAGTAAATGAATAATTAACCAGTTCTTTGAATCTGAAAGATTTGGTTTAGAAAGATACCTTATTTGGTGGTTTTGGCCTTTCTGACAGACATCTTTTCAAGCACTTACAGCTGAAACTTGTTTGACTGTGGACAACATAAAGGTACTATTTAAGTCATAACAGAATAACATGCACAGGTCATACTAAGCTTAGAAAGTGCAGTCAAAAAATCTCAGCGTGGACTTAAGTCAAGGTTCAGGTAGAATTCATCAGTGGGGGGTGACAGGAGAGGAAAATGAACAAGGTGTGTTGACTGATTGATCTGATTGTTTGGAGAATGGCAGAGCCGCAGAATGGAGCTGTAAAACTTCAAGGATAAGTTTTTTGCTTTTAATAGTGTTAAGGATACATAAGTGTAATTGTAGAATATATAGAAAATACAGAAAAACACTTGGAATACATATAGTTCTGGTCATCATTGCTGAAGAAAGAGAAACTTAATGAAAATAGATGCAGAGAAAATCTCATGGGATGATTAAATGAAAGGAGTATCTCTCTTATGAAAAGAGACCTTGGTTTATGAAACTAGACAAAAGAAAGCTGAGTGAACAGATGTGGATAAATACATCTAAGCCTGAGGGATAATTATTGATAAGGAGGAAGAGGCAGATAAAAAGTAACAATTTATCAAATAGTAATGAATAAATTTAGTCTGGAAATTAAAAGGTTTCTAATAACAAGAAGAATAAGGTTAGCAGAGTATGAGCTATATTGAGATGGAGTTCTTGAATGTGGGAAAAGAAATTCTATTCTTAAAAGGATTTTAAGTAGTTGGGATTGCTGTTTGTAGGCTCTTTGTTTTGTTCTGGTCCCATCTTTCAAGGTTTCCATTGGTTGCCTACATTGTTGCTTCTCCCCCACATACATCCTTAGAACACTTTTCCCCCCACACTCTTCTGACCCACTGGAAGAGCTAACAGAAACATGATGAAAGGACAGAGCTTCCCAGTACTTCTAAAACTTTAATACTTCATACACTGATGGTTATTTTGTATCCAGTTCATACAACATAACTTAAATTTGGGGCTGGAAGAGAATTTTTCCTTCTGCTCAGATGAGTAGGCTTTAGATTTTTCTCTTTTTTGACTGCCTTCTGTGGTATGGACACAGTAGCCTGCTTAGATTTAGCTGGGGCTTTTATTGAATTTTTCCCTGCTATGTCAGGAAAGTGGCTTATTGGGTTCTTGGCAATAATTCTAGTTTTGGAGCTTTTATTGCAGTTTTTAGGTTTGTTAAGGAAGTTAGGAAAGTTTTATGGCTTCTGTCATGTGAAATAGATGTTGTAAAGTGTCCTACAACTAAACATCTATGGGCTTAGTAGCCAAGGATAGAAATAAGGCTCTAGATTTTTTCTGCTCAAATAAATTCAGTTGGATGATTTTAGAAAAATAAAACAACCTGTTATTTTTAGCCAGACCACCTAATATCCTCCTCATTCACTACTCTTTTTATTTGTAGAGCTTTTACCTGGACTGCTTTGAGTTTTCTTTGTATTATTTTGTCTGATACAAAGATATTCTATATGGCTTCATTCCAGTCTTCAGCACGTGTTTGACAAACTTGTTTGGAGTTATACTACATTTGGTGGTAAAAGTCACAAACCAATAAACTTATTCAGTGGTAAGAATTTTTCAGTTTTGTTTTATTTTCTTAAGAAAAACCTTTGGTTTTTTTCTTGTTGTGACGCTTGTGATACTTGCTAATGATGGAGTGAAATTTCTTGTTGCCAAAGGCCTTTTTACCAATAAATACAAGAAATTTAAAAACAGGAAGAAGGAAATAATGTCAAAGTGTAACGATTTAATGTCTAACAGTTATCTCAATATTTTCTGTCTATAGGATGTGAGATCTTCCACCGGTTCTTAGGGTGGAACTCAGTGGCTGGGCCAGGTTGCTGCCAAGTGCAAGACTCAGGATTTGGGCTGAAGCAGCAAGCCTCAGAGCACCAGAGGTTTCAGGGCAGGAGATTCATGCATTTGTGCTGACTAGGAAGCTGTCTAGAAAACTTATGAATGGAGTTGCTATAATGATAACGTTTTTTTCTTTTGGAGAATACTAAGCTTTTTAACCTACCACATATAGAGTGGTATTTTTCTGCTTAACTATGAGCTGAGGACAATGAAGTAATGTGTCTTTAATAAAAAAGATTACTTATCTTTCTAATATGCAGTGCACATACACAAACTGGGGCTACCAGGAATCCCAAAACACAGTCTCTTCATTTAATATTGCTTCCCGTTAGATTTTTATGGGAAAGTAGATGGAGAATTTGTTGAGCAAAATAAATGATTTTCCAATTCAAAGCCAATGAATGTGAAAGGCCTTGCAGCAAACCCTACAGAGCACCCTTAAATTCTTTTTTAGGAAAACAAGCTATAGTCTTTGGTATGTAGTAGCTCACAGTAGAGATGCAGTAAAAAACCAGAAAGCACTTTTCAAACACATGTATCATATAAAGGTAGTTCAGCCAAAAGGTAACAAGGCTATGAATTACCAAGACGAGGTCATCGCTCTAGTCATTTGAGCATTTTAGAAAGCACTACCCTGAGACGTTTCTCTTGAAGGCTTTGTACAGAAAGGATTCCAACTGATCTCTAAAGCTGAGCTGGCCAACAGTGCTGGTTCTCTCTCTTCATGAACACTGCCTCTAGCCTGTCTGCATTCAGCTGCCAACTCTTCTCCATCCAAATACTCAGGCTACATTTGTGGTTATATCTGGTCAGGTATGTTGATGCTATCTGAGTACTTCACCTAGACTTTATACGTAGGTGGCTAAAGGAAAGACAATGGATCCTTTCTTCTTCCTCAGTCCCACAAATCAGTAGTAAAATGTGGGAAGCTGCATGCTTGGATGCATCCTTTGAGGAAGAAACAACATTTTTTCTCTCCTATGTGAGACAGCAGCATATCGTGCCCAGCAGGGCTGAATGTTGCAGAGGCCCAGGAGAATGAGAGTAGCTATCTACTGCTTAAGCCGTGAAAAGAAGAGATCATCCTTCATTATCACAAAGGATTTTTTTTTTTTTTTTTTTTTTTCAATTCCACATCCTGGTCTAAATCCAGATTGTATCTAGCCTAGAAGGTTACCTTCAACTAGATATATTTGTCAAGATTTTCTGCAGGTTTTACTCAGGAAAGACAATTTGGATATTGAGGTAGGGGTTGGCTAGGACTGCTATGTCTAGGCCAGGCTTTCAGATCCAGCCAGATCAGCCTGTATTTAGAAGATGAAAGGAAGAATCCTCCTGCCAACGTGCCTGCCTTGATCCAGCACCTAACACTTGACGTTTTTTTTAAAAAGCAAGAGAGACTTTCACAAGTCTAACATTTAGACTCCATTAAAAGAACTGAAATTTTTAGCTGAATGCATGTGCTAAATTTTTGAGTGCAGGAATTAATCTTGAACTAATAAATTTATTAATTTAATTGGCCATTTTTTTCCTTTGATTTTGAAATTTCCATTTTGAAAAGGTTTAGCTGTCACTTTTAATAACAATACAATTTTAAGAACATTTATTTCAGCAGTTACATTTATTTCTGTTTCAAGACACCTGTTTTTCTTCAAAAACAACTTTCAGTATATGCTGCATACTTTAAAAAGAGACATACATATAAAGTTATTATTGATCATTCAGAAAAATGATTGATCTTTTAACAATTTGGGAACTTTCATGGTTTTGGTTTCCAGGGCCTTATTTTTTTAACAGCTTTAGAGGAAATCTCTTTTTAACCTTCAGCTAGATCTTATTCACTTTAGCGGTTACTAGCAGGGAAATGAAATAAATATAATGTTACTTGAGACAATGCAGGGTAAAAGATCTTGTTTCTTAACAGTTAGTTAAGAGCACTGTGTCACCCCATCAATATCACAGGAAGAAGTTTCTCTAAGACGCTTTGCAGCCAGTAAGAGTTTAATCAGCTTTGATTTAGTTAGCAGAGATAAAAAATAAAACAGGTGATATTAACAGTAATGATCCAAATAACAACTTGGTGTCCTAGACACCGTCAGCTTTGGTTACTGGAGCCTGTATCATGTCTCAGTCTTGTCCTGATCCATGACAGTATAATAAAACCTAGTCTTGCATTGTTTATGTGCACTGTGGTCATATTTTCATTTTGCAATAGAGGCATTCATTGAAGGAAATTCAGAGATTATCCATTCGGTCCTCAGTTCCAGTGGTCAAAATTATAAAATACCAACAGAGGGATGTATTTCCTCAGACCTGGCACAAGACCACAAACTCATTTCAGGAAGATCTCTAAATAGCCAAGAAAATAGATTCCCACCCCTGTCTCCTGGATGGAGTGCAAACAGCAAAAAATGACAAGCAGCCTACGTAATTTTTTTGTGTCTCTCCCTTGCGGAGCTCAGCAGCTACCTTAACATCCCCTTTTCAGAGAAGAAAGGACAACTTTTTATGGAGATATCATAGAATTGCAAGGAAGACAAAAGAGTTGTGTCTCCTCAACACAAACCTCAACTGTCCACTTCAAGAGTAATCAGGGTGTTTACTCAGGCTGACCTTTTTTTTTTTTTTTTAGCTAGATATATTCATTTCTTAGATTAATCTGTGTAAACAAGAATTAATCTCGTAGAACATGCCTGGAACAAAGACTGAGACAGAGACAACACCCAGTCAGGATAGCTCTCCTTTAGAGAAGCTCTAATTAATAGTCTCATTACTTTTCAGTCTAGACTTCTGTGCCTCTCATAGGGGAGCAATGAAGAGGGGAAGGTCTCAGATAGTACAACAACAACAACAACAAAAAAAGGCTGAAAAGAAGAGGTTTGGCTGCTGTATGTGTTAGTAATGCATCAGTGTGCCTTGAAATTGATGTTGATGCAGCCAGGAACAGAACCAATGCCTGGTGCCAGAGGTGGCATATTTATAATGAGACCAAATGAAGGGGCTCATTAGTTTCACAAACGGTGAAGAGCTGCCTGTTCCCTCTCTTATTATCCCTCCTCCATCTCCATTATGAAGGTGTGTATGTGAAGGGGTGGGGAAGAAAAGCAAATGTTATCACGTTTAGGCTGTGAGCTGATCTGCATAGCCCTACTGGGAAATTTATGAACAGAGGGTGACGCACTCTCCAGGTTCCTCCCTCACCTAAATGGCAAATTAGAAATAGGGAAACCTAAAGGAAGCAAAATATTACAGATGAAATCTTTACATTTGTCTTCAATGGGGAAAAAAGAGCACAAGAGCTCTGCAGGAAAACAGAAATAAAAGGCAATATGGAGTTTATGCTCTTTAATTTAGATGCCTGATGATCTGTGGATCTGGGACAGGTCATAACATGCAACAAAGCCTCCCTGGGTGTGATTTACCAAAGCAGAAATGAGTTTTGACCTAGAGTGACTGGAAGGCTGTGCGAATGACCCTTGGATATGTCAGAATGGCACTCAATAAGTAATTGCAAACATTTTTTTTTCTTTTACAGTTTTTGTTCGGAGACAAGTCAGGCAAATACTCTGTACTAATCCCGACATAGAACAAATAGTAAAAGCAGCCTTTGCTGCTAGTGCTGGGAGAAAACATTCAATTAACTTGCTGCAGTGGCTTAGTGACAGCAGCCTTTCACCTTTGGAAACCTAGCCTCTAGTTATCTGTCTTGGGTCACTAAAGAAAATGAGTTGATGTTCTCAGGCTAAGCCCTAGGGCACATTTTGCTCAGAATCACCAAACCACAGTATAATTTGGAGCTTTTGTCTCTATGTATTTTGAAGAGAACTAGGTCTGGAAAAAAGATGAAATTCAAGATTAGGATGTGTTAAGAATCAAGCAGCTTCGCAGAAAATTAAAATACTGACATTCCTAGCACTTCAATTGACATTAGGTTCACTAGCATGTCAAAGCCTAAAGAAAATTGTGGGCAAAACAATGATGTTGGAACTGGGAAACATTCCTAGATGTTGAGAACAAAAGGGAGTGTTCGTAAGTGGAAGGAAAACCTTTATCACATGGATGGGGATTTTAGGCAGCTAGAGAAGCAAAGCAAGTCTGACTGCTCTCCGTGCCATAGCAGTGAAGGTTTGCAGCACCTGCGCTGGTTTTGGCTTCTCTACATCAGTCTATATGGTGCAAGGACACTCCATAATGATCCAGTCATTCCTGCTTGAGTGGAGAAAAGTGTCAAATGCAGGACTGGGAGGGAAAGAAGAGACTGTTTAGCAGGATGGGTCAGGTATGGCCAGTATTATGCCCACACCTCAGCCCTCTTCCACAATAGGACCAAGGATGGATGGGCTGCAAGGATGACATCCTCAGCATGCCTGCTCCTCCACAGGCACTGCTTGCAGTGCACAGGAGGAGCAGCACTGCCACAACCATCCATTTTTAGTTTGAAGATAACTGTACATGACTGATCCCCTGGAGCCTTTTTTTTAAAGTGAGCTCATCAAGAGTCACCAAGGACTTCCCATCTTTAAAGTTACATTGAGACCCTAAAGTACCAAACTAGACAAGGAAGCCTTGTTCAAAGAGCAGGAACTCAGAGCTGCTGGGTGAGGCAGAGCAAACCACAAGGCTGGAGAGTGAATATCCACCACATATTCCTGGGACATTTCTTTTCTCCATGCTCACTTTTTGTCCCAGCAGCTTCTAGTATCTTTCTGGCTTGCACAAACATGTGC
The DNA here is from genome assembly GCF_964106895.1 of Numenius arquata. Lineage (NCBI taxonomy): Eukaryota > Metazoa > Chordata > Aves > Charadriiformes > Scolopacidae > Numenius > Numenius arquata. Next base: position 22,431,540 of record NC_133576.1, read on the forward strand.
ACAAATCCTGTGGGTGTCTGCAAAAGTCCCCCTTTTTTTGGTCACTTCTGACATTTGGCTTTCTGCCTCCTCCCTGCTATAGACCAGCCCTTACAAGGCTCTTCCGCCTGTTGCTGCAGCTGGGCCCATCACCATACACCTGTCAAAACTTTGTCAGGTGTTACCTTAAAGGGTGGGGAGGAGTCCCCCTTTCCTCCACGGGGTTACACCTAATCTAAACAGGAGCAGACAGACCCATCTCAGCTGGGAGCCTTTTCCTCTCCTACACACTGCTTCATGCACTGTAAGTATTGGCAACTTGGGTGGGCAAGAGGAGCAGCTGATCTGCAGCTTTGACTGGAAAGCAGGCTAGATCCATAGCTGCCCATGGCAGCCAAGGGATCAGAGTTCCTCTGATTCATCCTGGGTCCTATTCAACGTTTGCTTGTTTCTCCTATCATTATAGATGCAGAATGCTGTCATTTCCTAGACTGATTAGCAACTGGGAGACAGACTGAGAAACAGGGCTAGGAGGTTGTTGAAATGACAGAACTGTCTTCTTTGTCCTAATTTACTCACAGAATTTAAATTTAGCAAGTTTTCCTCTCTGTAGAAAGTCCGTCAAAAGTCCTTTTTTTTTTATTATTTATTTGATTTTTCAGTGGTAGAAGAAAAATCAGTTTATATGTCTGTATATTACAGTGTGCAGATATAAGGCAGAAAGCAATATAAAACAATCTTGGTAATGCTTTTTATGACATAAAGATTCCCAAGTCTTTGTAATTGAATTTTTTTCTGTAACTGTCTGAAAATGTTCTGAAGTTTCCCTTTCCTTACAGAGGCTAGACCTCCCTCTTCATGCTATATGCTGCTTTTATTGACATTAGAGACCACAGTGGTCTATTACTCTTAAGGCTGAATTTAAGTTTTGAGTAGAAGATTGGAATGAGACACCAATGTTTGCCAGCCACTGCAATGGCTGAATTTACCATTTTTTCTGTCTGAATGGAAGGTAGGGGAAAATGGGAAAAATTAATACAATTAAAATGGGAGAATTAATATAATTCTACTTTAAGCAATTCTAAAGCTACCTACGCATCACACTCTTCTTCCAAATGGTCTGATTATGGCATACGGTAATTTATGCAAAGGAAGTACTTTTCCAGAAACTGGCACTATAGGAAGGAGAGAACCCGTTTTGAGCATCATTATCATCTTCCGTTACATTTTGACCGCAGGTTGTCAGCAAATACCCTTTAGAGTTTAATTATATGATCGAATTTGCTGAGGAGTGTGAAAGACAAAAGAACGAATAAGTAATGGAAAGCAGTTTCCCCCCCCTCCTTTACTCTGGGGCAGCCATAATTAAAGTTAAAGTGCTGGTGCTTTGCTGGAAACCAAGTTAGGGAAGCAAATTGTAATTGCAAACACTGTTTGCTCAGTCACTCTTGGCAACAGCATCATGTTAACTCAGTCTTTGTGTCTCCTGTGAATCCTCCAGATTGACGAAAACATCTTTTCTTATCCAATTTGTTATCACTGACTTCAGAAAGTCATTAAAGAATATCAGTAGAGCAGATTGGGATCTGGATTAAGAAATCAATTATTGCCAGGAAGTACCTTTATAGACACTAATTAGGCCTTGACTGACATTTACGGTATTCCTTTAATAGTATGTATGGTCAGTTTTTAAAGGTACAGGGCAGATATCAATGCTGCGTGTCACACCCACTTTCTTTCAGCTGGCCATGTGCCAGTTCATGCTAGATCAGATGTGTGCTTCCATACCTATAAAATACCTATAAAATGTGAATTTTAATATAAGTAAAAATAAAGTCATTGACCTGTTCATTTAGACAGAAATTAAATGTTATGCTTGGCTCCAGATAGCCAGGATAGACTACATTTAGCAGGATAGCTCCTGCCTTTCACGGCTGTTCTGCAGATTGCCAATGGCAGATAGATTAGGCCTTCACAGGAAGGACCTAATAGATATACGTCAGGCGTATATGGGTTTAGACATCTGTGCAAGAGAGAAAGGCCACAGGATAAGTAATCTTACCCTGTGAAAGATGGAAACTGCTATAGAGATCTGTAAAAGAAGCAGCCTAGACAAGTATAATTTAATAGGGGGAACACAGGAATGGAGTAGTGTCAGGGGACTGTATCAGAGGCAAGGTGGGAACAGGGCTTGTTTGCACTTTCTGCTTTATCTATGTCTGATTGCAAAACACTGTCAGCATGATTCTCCGTATGGACAAACATTGAATCTTTCTGCATTATGTAGCCTGAACTGGAAACGTTATTAACACATGCATTAAACTACGTCCCATTCCTAACCTCCACTCTGTCAAAGCCTACTTATGTAAATATCTTTGGGTATGTTAGTGTTTTATGCTCCCTTCATGCTCTTACAATAAAGACAGTGCTACTATTTCATAACCACCTTTACTGTAAGCAAAACCTGTTTGAAGACAACCCTGCTTATCCCCACCACCCTCTGCAAAAAAACCCCCCACCCACCCAACCTCAAACACCCAAACCAAAAATTGTCAAATAATGATACCAAAAGTAAGAAACTGGAGAGGAGTGATCAGTAAAGAAATAAATAAAGCAATTGTGAATTATGTCAGGGCAGATACAATCAGTATAATTTGCATAAGAACTAATGAATTTCAGCATTGGCTCTTTTATGTGGCCAACATCAAAATGGCCTACAACAAATGTTTGGGAGACTTGTATAAAGATGGAGAATTAAAGGAAAACTTAAGTCTATATTTTCTAACTCTTTAGGACTCAAATCCTGAGGTTTTGCATTTGCTTTAGTTGCATTGCTGCTAACTGACTGTAAAAGAGTATATGTCATAAATCCCAGTCTAGATTCAGTATTTAATTTGGTACATCCTGAAAGACAATCTCATACATTTTATTTATTTGAAATATCTTCTAACACTGTGTGATGATGAAACACCTTGTATTCTAGTTGTCTACTTCAGAAGCTCAGGCTCTCAATATAGTTAACACAGTGAGAGAAATGCTGCTTCTGAGAGCAATTCAGAACACTAAAGTTAGGGTCTTTCTCTATTGATAAAATGTAGACCTGAAATTTAGCTGTCTGAATATAGTCTATCCTTTCACACAAATGGCAAATAAAGAGGAAATGACCTCATTTCAATTCTGTAAAATTCTGGTGAGACGAAGGAGGCCTGTGAATAGTTTCTTCTATATAGTGACTCCCCTAACCAAGTATGGTAAGCACTGCTTAATGTATAATAGAAACACAACTGTTCTGCCTTCATACAATAGACATGTAAAAAGGATATCACCTTTCTTTAAACAAAAGTCAAATATTAATTGAATGAATTAGAAATATATGACTGAACTTACAAACAAATGGCTTTTGACATGATAATGGATGGGGTTTTTTGCATAATTTTATATATTCTATACAGAACCTGTAATTCTTTGTGAAGCGTAGAATATAGCATGTCCATTCTATAAACTGAAGTAGAAATAGCTCCTGTGGGAAATTTTTCTCCACTGTCTTGATCAATGCACACTTTACAAAGGTCTACCTATTTTTAATTTTTATTTTTATTTTCCACAATCTCACCCTGTGTTATATCATCTGTGTCACCCTAGTGTAGACCTGGCCTTTTTTTTTTCTTGCTTCTTCCTCTTAATCTGTAGCAGGCATACTGCGTGACCACCGGGAAGTTGTAAGTCAATCATACTTTCACAGCAATGATGCAAGATTAATTCTTCCACAGATTTAACTGTGGAGGGGCTCCTCTGACCTCTTTATCTCCAATCAGTTATTAGCAGTTTTACATAATGTAAAACATGCTTCAATACCAACAAATATCCCTCCGTGATTTTTAAACGCAAATTATAGAAAAGTTCTGAATCAAAACCAAATATCCCTCAAATGCGTCTAGTCTGAATCTACCTCAGTTTAAGTTTTTCCCCAAAACCACAAGTAACAATGAGGGATGCAGGAACCATTCCACCTCATCTCTCCACCTCAAGAAAACCAGAATCTTGCCTTCAGGATAAAATTTTAATTTTGTGCCTACCTTTGATTGTATGATTTTGAGGCCTGTAATGCATTGATAGAGTGGAAAGCCACTTCAGTAACATGCTGCAAAACTCACAGTTCAAATCCACATAGGTATAAATGTATCTTTACATAGATATAAGTGACAAAGAATTCCGTAGTACAAAAGAGAAGGTAAGTCACAGCTTATAGGTTCATCTCAGAGCACTAGCAAAAGCTGAAACAGCTGGAATTGTAAGACGAGAGATTAATGCAGGATTTATTTCTCAAGATCTAATGATCTCATTGAATACGAGTTATGCGGATCAATAGCAAGTTAAAAATCCCAGAAAAAGTGGATTGAATTTGGATAGTTTCTCCTCTACACGGTGTTTTTAGAATATCTCGTCACATCTTGCAGAACACTTGCTGATGCTATGGCCCATGCTCTCTTGGTGCCAGTAGCTCAGACTATTGCAAGGGAGCAAGCAGGAAAATAAAAATATTTGGGATTTTCAGTAGCAAACTGCACATTATTGTTACATTTCAAAACATAAGAAATTTCTGTGGAAGGTGTGATGAGAGAACAGCAAAAATATCAGTCTGCATCTGAGGGGAATGTTACAACTATGTTGTTACAACAACTAGACAAAATCCCTTGGGACGATGCCCTTGAGGATGCCCTTAAGGATGCGGGAGTCCAGGAAGGATGGACGTACTTCAAGAAAGAAGTCTTAAAAGCACAGGATCAGGCTGTCCCCGTGTGCCGAAAAACAAGTAGGCGGGGTAGAAAGCCAGCCTGGCTAAATAGGGATCTCTTGCTGGATCTCAAAAACAAAAGGAGAGTCTACAACCTTTGGAAGAGGGGGCAGGCCTCTCACGAAAACTGTAAAGAGGTAGTGAAGCTATGCAGGGAGAAAATTAGGAGAGCCAAAGCGCAGCTAGAGCTCAACATAGCTGCAGCTGTTAAGGATAATAAAAAATGTTTCTATAAATTCATTAACAACAAAAGGAGGATTAGGGAAAATCTCCCTCCTTTATTGGATGCAGAGGGAAACATAGTCACCAAGGACGAGGAAAAGGCTGAGGTGCTCAACGCCTACTTTGCGTCAGTCTTTAGCAGTGGAACTAGCTGTTCCCTGGACACCCAGCCTCATGAGCTAGGAGACAGGGAGGGGAAGCAGAATGAGGGCATCACGATTAAAGAGGAAGAGATCAGTGACCTGCTACGCCATTTGGATGCACACAAGTCTATGGGACCGGATGGGTTACACCCAAGAGCGCTGAAAGAGTTGGCAGACGTGCTCGCCAAACCGCTTTCCATCATTTACAGGAAGTCATGGCTAACTGGGGAGGTCCCAATGGACTGGAGGGTGGCAAATGTAACACCCATCTACAAGAAAGGCAAAAAGGAGGATCCAGGAAACTATAGACCTGTCAGTCTAACCTCGATACCAGGGAAGGTCATGGAGCAGGTAATCTTGAGTGCCATCAAAACCCACATAATGGGCAACCAGGGGATCAGGCCTAGTCAGCATGGGTTTATAGAAGGCAGGTCCTGCCAGACGAACCTGATCTCCTTCTATGACAAGATAACCAGATTATTGGACGAGGGAAAGGCTGTTGATATTGTATACCTGGACTTTTGAAAAGCATTCGATACTGTCCCCCATTCAATTCTTGTGGAAAAACTAGCTTCACACGGCCTGGATGAGCATACGATCCACTGGGTCAAGCAATGGCTGACTGGAAGGTCCCAAAGAGTGGTGCTCAATGGATTTAAATCCAGCTGGCGGCCGGTCACGAGTGGTGTGCCTCAGGGCTCAGTGTTAGGGCCATTTCTGTTTAATGTCTTTATTGATGATCTTGACAAGGACATAGGGTGTATCATCAGCAAGTTCGCAGATGACACCAAGCTAAGCAGGAGTGTTGATTCCCAGGAGGATAGGGAAGCTCTACAGAGAGACCTAGATAGACTGGATCATTGGGCCAAAATCAATGGCATGAGTTTCAACAAGGGCAAGTGCCAGGTTCTGCACTTGGGCCACAACAACCCCGTGCATTGCTACAGGCTTGGGGAAGTGTGGCTGGAAAGCTGCCTGGAAGAAAGAGACCTGGGGGTTCTAATTGACAAGGGGCTGAATATGAGCCGGCAGTGTGCCCAGGTGGCTAAGAAAGCCAACGGCGTCCTGGCTTGTATTAGAAATAGCGTGGCCAGCAGAAGTAGGGAGGTGATTGTGCCCCTGTACTCAGCACTGGTGAGGCCACACCTCGAGTATTGTGTCCAGTTTTGGGCACCTCAATACAAGAGAGATATCGAGGTGCTGGAGCGAGTGCAGAGGAGGGCAACAAAGCTGGTGAAGGGCCTGGAAAACAAATCATATGAAGAGCGGCTGAAGGAGCTGGGACTGTTTAGTATGAGGAAGAGGAGGCTGAGGGGAGACCTCATCACTCTCTACAACTACTTGAAAGGACACTGTAGAGAGGTTGGTGCTGGTCTCTTCGCACAGGTAATTAACGACAGAACAAGAGGGAATGGCTTCAAGCTCCAGCAGGGTAGGTTTAGACTGAACATTAGGAAAGAATTTTTCACAGAAAGAGTGGTCGGGCATTGGAATAGGCTGCCCAGGGAGGTGGTTGAGTCACCATCCCTGGATGTGTTTAAGAGCCGTTTAGATGTGGTGTTGGGGGATATGATATAGGGGAGAACTTTGTAGTGTAGGGTAGATGGTTGGACTCGATGATCCCAAGGGTCTCTTCCAACCTGGATGATTCTATGATTCTATGATTCTATAATTACTCTCACAACTGTAACTGTACTGTAACTGTAGCAGGGGCTGCAACAACCATAATTAAATGTTGTGGCCAAGCAGGAGTGTAAACTGATTTGGGATGCTTGTGGGTTCTGCTGAGGATGCAAAACTAAGGTAGGCCGCTGAAATGGGTCCAGGTTCCTTTCTGTGTCAGTGGAAGAAGAGGCAAACAAGGGGAACAGCTGCCGATCCCCAAACTCTGATAAGTTCCAGTTCTCAAGAAGTGTTTTTCACGAGTATGCTTGTTTTTAGGCTCTGTTACAATTTGTGCAGGGAAAATTTTTCAAGAGGAAGTAACAGAGTAACACATAGGAGCAGGTGCAAAGAGTTACAGTATTTCCATTGCCTCCATAAGTAGTTGAAAACAGCAGGTACCTCAATTTCCAGCCCACGGTTTCTGGAGTTTATTATGGAACTCCGTACTTATTCGGGAGTTTATTAGAACGTGCTGTTGGTCTGTGTTTAGGCTGGGAAGGTAAATGATAATCAGTGCTTCAACAAAATACATTTTTCTTCATGGCATGAGTCTCCTTACTTTTTTTTTTTTTTTTTTTAAATAAGTGTTTCTCTAACCCACCAAAGTGTACAGCGTAGGCTGAAGCAGTGAACTGCAATTTCTGGAAGCGTAGGAATGCTCCTGACTGTACTGTGTGTCTCTAAAGAATACATTAGAATTGCGCTCCACAAAAGGGGGGACCTCTTGAGATAGCAGCCCCGTTAATTACCCTGCCGGTTTCTATTGCGTTCATTCCACTGGCGTACGAGGAAGACACGGAAACAATGACAGATGGGAAGCACAAAAGCTGTGAAAAGTCGGTGATGCTCAGGTTTTGTGCAAGTGTGATAATGACCTCAAGATGATCTGATTTTTGTAAAGAGAGGCTTGTTCTGCAATTGTCATCACCACAGTATTACATCAGAAAAAGCTTGCTTTTTATATTTATACTTCTCCACTTCCTCTCTTGTTTTCTGCCAGTCACATTTCCCACACATCTAAACAACACAAATTACAAAAACTAATGATAATTCCCAGTGTGTCTAACAATGAAAATAGGAAGAGTTGGGGACAAGTTTTATCCCAGACTCTTCTGCTGTTTGTGGGGGATCAGATTTCAATTTCTTCTTTTGTAAAACAAGAATGATTCACCATTGCAGATATTGTTTTGAAAAATGAATGGTGTAGAGAGTAGGAAGAATTTTACTTTTTTTATCAAGAAAATTGCTATTTCAATGTACTTAAAAGTTTTGTCTTCTAATGTGAATGCCTTGATTTTGTATGCTTGGAATGCATTAAAACCCCATCCCTTTCTCATGTAAATTTATTTAATACATGGGAATCAGTGCAGAATATCTTTAAGAACACTTTAACTCATCCAGTTTAAGATGTGGGTTTTTTTTCTGAAAATAGACAAAAATCAGTAGCGTAAGCTAATATTTGTTTGTATTTTTGTGCCCGTTTTATTTGAAAACAATCAAGTTTTAAACAAATATGTCAACCAAATAACTAGTTTAAGTAACTAAATAAGCAATGAACAACCGTTCTAAAATCTGCTGCAAGTTTTGATTGTCATTTATTTAGCAGTTAGGATGAACACAGGTGAAATATTTGGTAAGGGCAAGGAGTCACCTATGGTTTGACTAAGGCACAGTAGAGCAAGCATCTGGCTTGAGGTTATACAGTGCCCCGGCCTGTACTGTATTTCAGGCCAAGTTCTTTTTCTGTACCCTAGCCTCAATAGATCAGCCTCCTAAACCTTGTCTTGCTGGGTTCCATATTAATTTCATGCGGTTGTTGGCTTACATGACTTCCCATCTTGATACCTGTAATTGCTTGATGGCGGTACGAAGGCTGTAAATCTTCATTTGAAGCCAAATAAATATCTTAGAAACCACTTTAGGTCTTAAGCTTCTTCCTTCATCTTAATTTGTGGGTACTGAATAAAGCTCAGAATAAGACATATTCATGTCAATACTAGGAAAAAACCAACAAACCCAAAACACAGGCGTGTTCCAAGAAAAGATTTGCATTTATTAGCATCTGTTCATAAATTACTTTTGCTGAATGCTTCAAACCTGATTTCCCAACATCTTGCAGTTAGTGTGGACGTGATTTTATGCAAAGTGAGCACAGCACCCCTGTCTTCTGCTCCAGGAGAGGTTTTCACTGGATTGTCAGCATTGGAGCAGTGGAGATCTGATCTCCCGAGCTCTGACCAAAGCTTTTAATCCTAATTGCTTCACACCATCCCATCAGGACTGTTGTGCCTTATGTTGTATACATTAGGGAATAAACCAACATCTTGCATGTAAAAGCACATGGGCTTGGCCATTCGCACTGGCCTTAGGGTTATGCTGTCATTCATATGGAAGGTTGGAAACAGTATTTAGCAGTCAGAGCTTCCAAAAATCATTAAAATTTAATTTGCTTGTGGGGAGGGAGGCATAAAGCACAGGAGATTATGTTCAGTTTATGAGCCCTGACCTTTCATGCTTAGCCATTTCTTCAGTTTAATTTTGATTCATGAAGTATATATTTCATATGGCTCTGGCTATTATTACATACTTCTTATTTTATTATTACTTGAATGTATATGGGAGGCTATTATTTCCTTTATTGCTGTGGGAGACAGCATCCTGTATCAGTCAGGAAGTACATGGGGGCAACAGTTGAATGTTTTCTATGCTGAGGCTATGGTCAGCTTTAGGAAAGGGAACCAAACAGATGCTCTGTACCTTCAGATATGTTTCTGCCGTCAGTGCTGAGAGGACATCAAGCTTTTTAATAGCAAACCCCCATGCATGTCTTGGCCCCCACAAGTCCTGCTGATTTTCCAACCATCTGAACGGATGTTCAGCTGCTGTACGACCAGCTACTTAAAGACTCCATTGCAGCTGAATGATGTTTCCTTTTTTCCCAATGCTTTTGTAGCTGCTCAGTGATGATCATCATGGGTCACTGTTTATTATCCCAGCTTCAGAGTAATGTTATTTTTCACAGCCCCCCACATGACCGTTTTCATTCCATTCTCTCTTTCCTTTTGGACTTTGAACACTTCTTAATCAAGTACAGAAAAAAACCAACTAAACAAAAAAGACAATGCCCACCTCCCCACCACCTCCCACCCCCCCAACCAGTGGACATTGTCAAAATAGGGTCTGGCTAGTAGCCAGATCCCTAAAGTTGAGTGGAAAGATATGCTCCTACATGTTCATGTGTCTAGTTTCTTCCAAGCTCTGTCCCTGAGCTGCCCCAAACAACTAGAGCTGATCAAGCAGACAAACATAAACCACTTGATTGAAGAGAGCTTTTCCTCACGAATTCCTTGTAGGTGAAATATCCCAAAATCAAGAAGGGCCAGAGAGGTCAGAGAGTTCAAGACCAACCAGCTGGTCTAAAACGCACACACCTGGTAAAACACTAAATAAACACATCCTGGTGTTAAATAACACAAAGATAGTGCCATGACTATGCTTTGTTCATTGTGTATAGTGTGTGTATGTGTGGGAAGATTTCATTAAATTAGGAAGGTAAAGGGGAAGACTATCAGAATCAGCAGTATTTAAAATAACATCTGCTCTTTAGACAAAAGTCTCCTATCCATCCATTTAGCTTTTCCCAGCAAATTAATGAAGAGAGAAAAGGTGAAAGGAACTTGGTAAATAAGTCTGAAATCAACTATCGCAGTGCCTTGTGGAGCTGGAGGCAGGTGATTAAGGCCTCCTTTCATCAATATTTGATTCACACCAGGCATTCTTTATTTTAAGTAACTTCTCTCTGTGTCTTGACAGGTGGGTTGGCTGCACAGCAGTCATCAACACACAATCCCTCAATGTTGGAATTGTGCTTGAGTGTGAGCTGGCAAACTACACCCCTGTATGTAGATTTGTGCTCAATTTTTACTACCTTCATTTGCAGCAGAATGCATAAAGCTCTTTAAATGAGTGGCACCTATAGAGGAGAAGACATGTGGTGTTACATCAGAACAATATATGTAATACCTCCTTCTGTGTTGAAATCACTCATAAAACGTGCTTTCCTGGGAACTTCAGTTATCATGTGCTAAGAAAGATTAAGCAAAAATTATCTTTAGTAAATTTCTGTGTGCCTGAGCTAGCCAAGTGTGGTGAGAGCACAGAGCTTGGATAGCTTGGTCGAAAGGATTTTGATCAGGAATAAGCACCACAAACAAATAGTCTATGCCCTGTAAGATTTGCAGCCTCTTGAACCCATCTCTTTTTTTCTTAAAAATCTCTCAATTCTGAATGTCTCAGGAGTCCATCCTCAATCAGTAAAACTTTTAAGTGCTGTGTAAAATAGGGATGGTCTATAATTCATAACCAAATGTTGTCTGAATTGGTACCTGACTGTGGAAAATTAGGCTTTCAGATAGCATTTCAACTGGATACAAGCAGTTTATCAGCAAATTATAGGAAAATTTGTAAACAATTAGTACGCTAGCTTTTTTAGCCTAGATTGATAAATTCCTTGTTTATTATCACTATGTCTTTAGTCTTATTCTGGATATTTTATTGACAACTAACTACTGGACAGAAGTTGTGATGATGAAGCTTGAAGCCACAGTACCTTATTAACAGTAGGACAGGACTTTGGAGAGACTCAGAAACTGGGGATGCTTCAAGGGACTGTAAATTAGCATCTGATAACTATACACTTATGAGAAAATGACTGGTGACAACTAAGAATGATTCCCTCCTATTGTTTTTATCTGAGGCTGTCTTGGACTAAGCAAATAACATGATCTTTTCTTGTTTCTGTAATTCATTCAGTATTGTTTGGTTTGAGCTAAGAGAATCTGAGGGGCACAAGACAAAGAACAAATGTAGTTCTTCTTGGCATGTGTTTACCTCGGCACCGAGTTCATGCCTCTTCCCTCCTCAGCTGAGTTCAGCTTCGGCATAGATGTCCTCTGTAAGTATAAGCAAGTAGTTTCCTGTGTCCTCTTAATCTCTTAGCAACTATGACAACTGCATTCATCCTTTCTGATGTAGAAATCTCTTTGCTTAAGTAAGCAATGGAAATGAATGCCTAGGAAATTAGCAGAGGTCTCCATCACTGAAACTTTTAAGATCAATGCAAACAAACTTTTGTAAGGAATGGCACAGCTCAGTCTGTTTTTCTAAATTTCTCTGATTTCATGGAAAGAATCCATGCAACTGAACAAGCAGTCAATGTGAAAACTTGTGGTTGCTATAATTATTAGGGTGTAGATGACCCAGACACTTAGGATTTAAAATTGTCCATATTTCTATTAACTAAAGCAGCACTGATAAAACAGAACAGTGCTAACTGAAAATTGTCTTAATATAACCTAAATTCTTAGCATTGCTTTTAAAGTGCCTTCAAAGTTGTTCTCTTATCCTTTGCTGTTAGTGCACTCTGCAGTCTCAGAGGCTGGGTCAATGAAGGGGCACACTGTATATCTTCAAGAGAGATCAATTGCAATCCCCCAAAGACTATGCTGCATTACCATTACAGAAGATCACTAATCAGTAGCAACTTGCTCTATGGCATTGGACACATGTAACTTATCTCCCTGCATTATCTTCTCTTTTTTAAAAAAAAACCACAAATCTCCAACCAGCTATGTGGAGGCTTGAATGAGATTACGCTCTTGCCCTGCTAAGCCTGGGGTAAATGGCAACTCAGATATTAGAGAAGGTTGGAATTCTTCTGTCTGTCTGAAATAAGCAATAATTTTTCTGTATTTTTAATTTTTTTTTTTTTTTTTTTTTTTTTACTGTTGGCTCATTTGCTCATTTTGCAAGGGAAATGAAACAAGCAGCATGGATTTTGGTGTGTTTTCAGAAATGTTCAAATGTGTTTGAAGTTTGGGTACACTTAAAATTTGTGCGGCTCTTCAAAATGCCACCTTCCTTTACATCCTCCTTGCAGCCCTGCAGAGGTGGGTGCACAGAACAGTGTACAGGAAAGCATATAGTGAAGAAGAGAAAGTCAAAAGTTGCTTTGGCCCAGGTGGTGTTGCACAGCTCGACCTACAAACAGCTGGAGTCTATGAGCCCAGCTGGGGTTAGCCTCTCGGTGCTTTGGCCGCCAGGCTCTGAGTGACCATGGGAGTGTGCAATTGAATAAGAGCACGTGCTGTGTGAAGTGTTACCTGAGACTAGTAATAACGGCTCGATTCCGTGAACCTAATGGCGCCAGTGAATCAAGGTGTTGTAAAAAACACTGGTTGTGACCTGTGTTCTCAGGCACCACCTTCACTTCACCTCATGTTAGGAAACAGGGAATTAAAAGCAATGTCTTCAAAGACATTAAATAAATAAATGCTAAAAGAACAGTACCTTGAATTATAGCTATACCTGAAGCAGCACTGTGGTTTCTGCAGGTTTCTGTGTGCTGTTGGAGCAAGAAGTTCTGATAGAGCTCTCTATTAGTAAGAAATAAATCAGGGCTGGAGATTTTGGTTTTTGGGGAGCATTTTTGTTTGGTTTTGGGTTTTTTTTTTGCTACTTATTGAGGCTGCAAACTGCCTCTTAATCACAATTTCCTTCTGTTTTTTTCTTCTTTATTATGTGATGTTTACCTGAGCCTTTGAAGACTTGACTTTTGTTCTGGTTTGAGGTAGAACAGAACCAACCTTCTGTTCAGTAATTTTACTTCTTAGCTAAGTCTCTTCTAGCTCTCTGAAACTAACAGCATATTGTGAAGAAAACTGTTCATTCTCAGAGTGATAAGACCTATGTTTATAGTCAATGCCAAGGGATGGTATGCAGAGAGGCTCTTGCTTATACTTATTGCTATAACAGCCAAGGTCATTTAACTTTGTTATTTGCCCTGTTGGGGGTTGGAAACGGAAAAGCATAGCGGGGTCACACCTGTGGGGAGGAGCGGACAGGACAGGTGACCCAAAATTGACCAACAGGGTATTCCATCCCATCTGTCCCATGCTCAGTATAAAAGTTGAGGGATCAAAGGGCCAGCCCTCTTTCATCAATGGCTGTTGTTCGAGGAGGACCCTGTCTGTTCATCTGCCTTTGATCCCGATCCATGTGTTCCTGTCTCCAGAGCTGGAATCCAGTTGCCACTCATCACTGAGTCCAGTCTGGGACTTCCTCACTTCCTGCTGGTGACGTCATCCTGAGGGCTTGATATAGTTTTGTATTTATTGTATCTATTTCATTATTTTATTTTTATTATTAATATTTCATTAAAGTAGTTTAGTTCCTTCTAAACTTGTAAATCTCTTTATCCCTCCTCCTCCTCCTCTTATCCTTGGAGTGAGAGAGGGGAGAGCATCCATCATCTGTCATTGACCAATCCAGCCCAAACCACGACAATATTCTTTCTCAGTTGTAGTAGGCATCAGACAATAATTATTTTCTAACATAGTAACTAAACAACATCAACAGCCAGAACTTCTCAAACGCAGCTTCATGTTCTTGACCATGGAAAGTTATATGTTGCCAAAACAGAATTAGTGAAAACTAAAGTATCTTGTATTAGATACAGAAAATTTTCTGAGTGATAAAATTTAGTTGTATTCAAGGTGTTCTTCATATTAATATTAGAAAAACAAGTGCTTCACATAGCTGGGTAGTTTATCTACTCCGTACTGATTTAACTTTTATTTTAGTTATTAGTTGCCCTGTTTGTGATGATGTTTTGCGACTTGCCTGCTAAATATATTTACGTTTGGCATTTTTTTGTTTTAAACAAGAGGACAGAAATTGGGGGAGAGGGAAAGAGGAGTACAAAATCCATTTGCTTTTCAACATCATTTGATTTAAACTGCAAACTTTATTAGTCAGAGGATTTGTTGCAGTCACAGGGATAACTGCACTTCCAGCTCACCCTGGCATCCTCCAGAATAAATAACTTCGGACATCCATCACCCCTTAGCTGACTCGCAATCCGTTCCCACCATGCACAGACTGCAGTCCCCTGTGATTTATCACGGCTGCCTTAGCAGCCCTAAGTCAGCTTTGTTGTCTCAGGCTTTTCTCCCTCTCTGGAAACAATATTCATGATAACTAGCTACTACATTATTTTCTTAAAGCAAGACGTGTATTTAGAACCAAACTATAAAGAAGAGGATACACTTCTGAACAGGGAATGGTCTGTATCCACACCTGCGTTGCCCTTCGGTTTACCACTTCTTTGTAATTTCTTGTCATCTCTTCTCCATGTGGTTTACCTTCTTGATCAGACTGCCTCTGTAAGAACTGCTGCCTATGTCTTACCTGCTACCTGGAGACCCCTTGAGATTTAACCCATCCTCATTCTGGTCCCTCATATCTCCTCCTTTGAGAAGGCTTTTAATTAATGGATCCTTTTCAGCTCTGAGCTACCGCTCTGGCAAAACAGGGAAACACTGGAAACAAGTTGCCCTAATGACAACCGGCTGGACACAACAGCACTGGAAACAAGATACCCTATACAAACAGACCATATATTCATGAAATGGTTGCATAGCACTACTATGCTGAATCCAGGATCAATAGTGTTTCTCTTTGTAGACTAGTTTTCTTGATGAAAAGAATAAATGTTTTCGGGTGCAATGCTGATTGGAAATTTTATTTTCATTGCTCTACTTGTTGCATTTTTTTGGGTATACAGAGGATAAATGCAACATTATACTGCTGGGGACTAGCAGAAATGTTGTCTCTCATGATTATGAAACCTGCAGATATTATGTAAGCGATGGTTACTAGTATGCAAAACCTGTAAGTTGTAATCTGTCGTCTTGCAGCAAATGTATTGTAGCCTCAATACCAGAAGTAATGATTGTATTATATTAATTTCCTCACTTTTCCCAGGTGTATGAGTGATTATAATACCACTTCCTTTAAAAGCTAAGGAATTTGCTAATAAAAATAACCTTTATGCATTTATTCATAGGTCAAATATGGTGCAGAAAGTGTGAGAAGTTTCACCTCCATAGGAAGAAAGTATTTCTAGCAGAAGATAATCAGGAATAAAATAAATCCACAATTATATTCTCATGTTTTTCAGTAAGGAAGGTATATTTGAAAGTCAACAGCTCTTGCAAATTGGAAATCGATGCCAATTCACCTCCATTGCCCTTAAGACAGGTTGTGGAAAGTCTTATCATCCTTGAACTAGATGATTTTGAGAAAAGGTTTTGTTAGCCTCCTTGAGACCCAGTTGATCTCCTGGGTTTCAGTTTGTAAATTAAGGAATGTACATAGTAATCTCTGTTGCATAAATACATCCTCTCAATAGGAAGAAACTCCTCACCTGATGAAATCAATGGTCCTCTGACGCCAGCTAAAAGCGATGTGTATGTGCTTGTCTGGGCCTTGCACATGCAACATGGATCTCTTTTGGACTCTAATCACTGCTGAATGTTGCAAGTAATACATTCAAAGATCTTTAGCTGAAAAAAAGGCCTGGTATTTTTCTTTTCATACACTATTTGTTTAACCATAGGGGTAGTCTTTTTTCCCAGGGTTCAGAACTCACAGTGAATACAGTAAATACCCTTTTGCCCACATGAATTTTCACATAGCTGGCAAACCACTGAAAGCTGGAGCATGCAATAGAACCAAAAAATGCTACTATGTTCTTACATTCATGCTAGGAACCAGGAAGAAAAGTTATAACATTTTAATTCTATACTGTTCACAGTATCTTTTCTAGTTCTTCAGTCTCCACCGTTTTTATGTCTATATAACCTTTGCAATGTTTTAATTTCCTTGCATTTTTTATCACTAACAAAATACTTGCAACAATTGATTTAATAGTAGAACATTTGCATAGTGCTAAGTGTCCTGTCTTGATTTTTTTTTTTTTTTTTTAAATTATAGAATCCCTGTTAAATTTAAGCTCTAAGTTAACTTTGATTAAGGAAGTGTTCTGGTTTTTTCATGCTGCCCTAGTACCCACTGTTCATTGCACATAGCCAAATAGACCTTTCTGTGACTCCAGCTGGAAATGCACAGCTGGAAACTGTGTCCTGTTTCTTGGTTCTGTTAGTCTCGCTTTGGTCTGTCTTGGAGAAATGAGAGGTTTTATATTTTGTTACTACATATGGATGATAAGAATTCTAATTAATTATTTGTAAATATCCTAACAAAATGGGAGTAAGGCAACTACAAGTATATTAATGTCCTCTAATTCATTTTCACAAATATGATCCGTTGCAATATACCATATAGCAAAGACACACAGCTTTTTATCAGCTGCTGCACTGTTGATTTGATGGCTGTTAAAAAATGAGCCTATACTGTATCTGACGTGGTCAAAGCAGATCCTGTGTGCAGTGCCTGAACAAATGGAAGGCCCAAAGCAGACATAAAACAGGTTTAAAGCTCTGTAACATCTGAACACTGTTTCCTGTCTCTAGTTCTCATTTTTATATTTGGCATAAGCTACTATGACCTTTACTCCTATCCTTTAACAGGATAACTTTTATAGCAGTGGGGGTGGTTTGGCCTCAGATGTCTAAAACTTCTACTGAATTCCACTTGCACCATATGTGCCTATAATGGTGTGTGTTGATTTAGTGCTGTGGGTTGTAATCCCACTCTCCCCACCTTCCCATCCCAAAAGAGCTCATAGAGACCACTTGCACTACTTAATTAAAGACTTTATTACACATAGCTGGTTGTAACCAGGGTTGTTAGAGACTTACTCCCTCCCCCCGATTTTTGTACCAGTAAATGTTCAGAAGGTTCTGTTGTAAGTGCGTAGAATAATTAACTTGATCATTCTGCACTGAAGAAATGTATACCTCATACCAGTATCTTTTAAATCAGACATATTTAGCTTTTGGGATATGTGGGTGTATTCTAGTAGCAAGTATCTTGGAAAAGCAACCACTTTTTACTAGGGTCACTACATAAAAGTTCCTGTTTTCACTTAAAAATTCTTAGGGATCTGCAAATTTTAAAACTCAAAACCCACTGAATTAAAGACAGGTTCCACAAGAAGAGTATGAGGAAATATTTTGTTTCTTTGTTTTTCTGTTTGTGGTGATAGAACTCTCCTTCCTCCCTCCATTCCTGCATTTCTGTAGACAAGGATCCCTGACTCATACAATTTCTTTTTAAAATACTTTTCTCCAGTCAGGAGGAAAAAAAAATACATTGTTACTCACCTTCATGTTGAAGTTGTTTGAGATGCACACAAATATTCCCTTTCTTTTGTAGTGGTCAGGAGAAGTGTTACTTCTACATTTGATATTCTGGCACCTCCAAAACACACTTCTCGGAACTAGTCTCTGTATAATAATCAGCTGTGTTTTGAGCTCCAGAAATTTCTTGTCATTATAAATTCTGCAATAAAAAATTTTACTCCATTTACCACTTCATCAAGGAATTCTTGGAGCCTTTCTCTCCCAACCAAGCAAACCTAAACCAGTTGTCTTTAATCTCTCTCTGTCTTCCTTTGTTCTTTCACTATTTATTGCTCATTGACTATTTGCTGCCTTAACCATCTGTACATTTGTGAACTTTCACTGTCATAGGAGCATCGTTAATGTTGGCACATAGACATCAATGAGGTTATTTCCCTGAAACAGAAAAGGTTCATGAAAAGAGATGGTGTTCAATGCATAAGATGCAGCTTTGTATTGATCCTCTGCCATAAAAAAGCTATTTTAAGCATTGGCTATGCTGGGCCTTCCAGTTGTGTCATTACATGTTGCCCCTTCCCCTGAGCTCCATCAAAAGGCCAAGAACAGACATGTGATTGCCAGCCAAATATTGCACCTATCATTCAGAGTACTGGGAAAACTAAGCTAATGGTCTGAACATCTGGATGACCACAAGTTCATTAATGTCGGTCTGTCCAAGGTTCGTTATTTCTTACATATCTTTGTCATATCTTAAAAGTGGAGCCAGTGCTCCATTTTTGTTCTCCTTTTCTTGTAATATATTATGGGACCACCTGACCTGAGGTGGTCTTGACCCCCTAATGTAGAAGCAGCAAGAGTACTTCTACTTTTTCTAACAGGCTTCTTCTCAGTTTCATCTTCAGCTAACATTACGGGCTGGCAGTCTCAGAAAAACTTACTAGTGCTGCACAAAGACCATACTCATCAGGCAAACCATCAGTTATCACTTTCAGTATTAAAACAGTGGGACAGTGTTTCCACAGGCTGGCATATTTTCTGTATGTAAATACCTTTAATAGATTGCTGTTAATAGGGGAATCTATTTACAGAGAAAATATGTATGCTGGTATGTAAGGGAAAGGGTTAAACACAGAGAAATTTTGTTTATTCTGTAATGCGACATATGGTCTTGGAAAATCAATGCATAAAAACATCATGGAGCTTGGAAAATGATGAAACCACAAGTCATTTTTAACTAATTCCTGTATGCCACGTTACTGAATTTTACAAGATACAGCAGAAAAAAACCCACCATGTGGTTTCATTTAAGCGTGTGTTAGATCTCCTAGGTGAGCCCATGAAGCAAACAAGTGCAGAAAGGACAAGATTTGGAGTATTGCTTGGTAGTGAAGTATTCCATCTCCCTTGCTGTTCTGGAGCTCAAAACCCAGCATCTAAGAGGGACCGACAGAAGCTGTGGGGAAATGGGAATATAGTTTCTTGCTGATCAAAATACATAGGAAGAACTGGTATTCCCTCATACTTACCTGACCTAAGGCTACTTCTGTTAAGACCTAGATATAGGTTAAAAGGTACCCTAGGGCTCTTGGCTGATACTTATTTTCTGCATTAAATTAGGATGTCTGTCTCCCTCCACACACTTCTGTTTCATACCTCTATGATGACAATACTAACATTTTCAGAGCGTGTATTACTTAGATAACTAAGTAATTGATATCAAGATAAAGACAGTTTCTTAGGCTGCATGTGTGCAGAGCCTTCTGCAGTGGGGGTCCTGATTTCTGGGTGGGCCTTTGCGTGTGGTAGCAATCTTGAAGTCTGAAGCACAACTGAATTCTTTTTTGTGGTGTATTTCCACTTTAGTTTGACTGACTTGCATTGTTCAGGACTTCAGTCTCTCTTTAGTTACTCAGGTAGTATTCTGCTAGTATAAACTTTGAGTAAATAAGAGGAGAATTACTTCTAAATATCTGAGAAAACAACATGATAGCAGACATCACTTTAATAGTCACTTTTGAGAAAACATAGAGGTGGGATAGCAATTCCTAATCCATAACCTATTATCCATAATATCCATGACCCTGTTAGGTTTTGCACTGTTTAAATGTTTTCCAAGAAATTAACACAATAGACTAAGAACAGTTATTTTAAATTAAATATAAAACTATATTCTCGACACTGATGCTAATCTTAATTAAAACAGTAAAGTCCTTGGTCAGTTCTTAAAGTCAGTTGTAACACTTTTTGTTGTGTCTGTATTAAACTACCTTGCAAATTTATGGCATGGGAATTCAAGCATGTTGCTGAGAAAAGAAACTCTTTCTTTTTAAAAAATTAATGTTTCATAGCTACTGAAAATAGCAGTGACGTCAGTTAAAAATTCGGAAACAAACACTGTATTTGAGCAGCTAGTCCAATTCTAGAAGCATTGTTTCAGCAGTCATTATGGGACTATGATACAGGCATTTCTAAGTATGTTCAGAACGAAAATCTTAGAAAGCACTCAGAAATCATCTAATTGTCTTTTTATGAACAACATTTAGAAGATTTTACACCAAAATATTTTCTAAAAAGGGTAATTTTAAGCAAAATTTAATTTGATACTTAAAAGCTTTAGGAGTTCAAGGCCTTGTTTTTATCCTTAAAAAAGTACAAAATACGTATATCTTCATCAATATGAATAGTGCAGAATGTATCAAAACAACAGGACTTACAGATCAGCAAAAGCAACTTCCAGCCTTCCCTGGCATAAACAAATGTTTCTCCTTTCTGTTTTGTTGTTTAGCTGCAGTTTAAACTGTATACGATTGATGTACTCTGTAAACTCTTTAACAGCAAGTATTAAACTGCTATAGAGCAAGTCTGTCAGGGCAAAAAAGGATGTAGCACACCCTGATAAATGCACGCCCTTGTTCATTTCTAATAATTCCAGGGGCTGATGAATTCTATTGCCAAGGGATTTCGGTATGTAAATCTCTCTGACTAAAGCTTTGCTGAATTATATAAGAACAGAGCGTTGTCTTTGTGTTACTAAACACAATAGTTAGTGGGTCTTGTGACCTTACTCTCCAGGGATTGGATCTTTAAAAAAACGTAATGAAGAAAAGCCCCACAATGCACTGTGGAGTATAAATGAGACCCTAGAGATTCCTAAACCAATCTAGGAGTTTACAATAAAAATTTGCAAATGCAAAAGAAATTTTGACAGAGTATGAATAGATGATGACTGGATATGGATATAAAAGGAGTGGAGATTCGTAGTGAGGTTTTCATTCATGTGGTAAAGTACTGGAGGTGACAGTTCACCAGCTACACGCTGTCTTACGAGGAGATTGCCTCGGATTTAATAGAGTAGTCAGGGCAGGTCAGGGGATGGCAATAGCTGATTGCTTAAAGGAGTTAATGCAGCAAATGAGTAAGGTCATTCAGGCATGTTGTTGGGTTATTTCTAAAGCAAGATATAGAATGAGTGACTAATTTCTTTGTATTGCTCTTCCCCTTCGTCTCATAGTTTGAGCTCTTTCGTTCCTGAACAAATATTGAAGCTTCAGTGCAAATTAATCTCTCTATTGCTGCTCAGACACCAGCATTGTGTCCTCCTTTGGGTTTTCCTTTCCCAAAGGGAGCAAGCCTAAGCATTATTGACTTGTAGACACCTAATCTTAAAAGTTGAATCTGAGTCTTTAATTTGAAAGCTGAAGGTTGTTCACTTTGTAAAAATCTAGGTTAAATGCTCAAAGAATATGCAATTACTATAAGATAAAACTTCAGCTTTTTCTTATTTAACACTGGGAAACTTGTTTTCTTTTTACAGAAAGATGAAGATTTGCCTAGCTTTTTTCATTTCTCTTTCTTTTTTTCTTTCTCTTTCTTTTTTTCTGTTCTCCCTGTGTGTCTCTGACTAGGAGAAGTTGGGAGATTGGCAGAGTTGGTGAGCTCTTTGGCAGAAGCAGGAAAAGTCCTAGGCAGAGGTAGAAGGAGGTTCTGCTGGAGAGTCTATTTGCAGATTATTTTTAACTCATATTTTATGAGATATCTACTCCAGTTACTCCTGTTCCAATTTTTAGAAGCAGTGATTTAAAAGGCCTGAAAACAGTATTTTTTTTCCTTGCGGACTAGGTCAGAAGAGGTAGTGAGCTGAATGTCTTTCTGCCCCATTTCTGCCTTGAATTCAGTCCTGGTTTGACGTAAACCAAAATACTCTCAAACAACACATTGTTGTATAGAAAAAGTGTATATTTTGTGACAGTGTTGCAAAGTCTAACGGATTTGTCTAATGGATAATGGACTTCTTTTCTGGTCTTAAAAGTCCATCAGTAACTAACTGAGTGTAAGTACAAGAAGAAAGGATTCTCCAGACTAGAAGATTGTCTCCAGAATAATCACGTATAAGAAGATGAAAGATTTGTTTGAAACTCTGTTTCTGTAAAGACTGCTAAAAGGAACAGTTTAGACTTTCCACAAAGAGCCAACAAAAAGCTTTTTGAAAAAAAACTTTTGTTTGTTCATTTTTTCTTTAAAAGTTATTTCATCATTCAAAAACCATTATAGGAATATTTTACTGATTTATTTGAAACTTATTCACTCCGAAGAGGTCTTCTGGACAACACTTCCAAGAAAAAGGAGAAAGCAGTTTATTTTTTCGGAACAATAGAACAATTCTTAAAAAGTAGCACGGGCGGTGGAGATAAATAAAAAAAGTCTGCTAGAAACAATAAAAATAACTTCCTATTAAAAAAGTAAAAAGTTTAAGTCTTATGCAAACAACTGGACTTATGTGGAATCAATATGCATGTTAATTCCATAATTTCCTCATATTTTTAGCTTTTCTATCATCTGATAGTGAGTCTTATCATTCTGGGTGTTAGATACTAATTTGAGGACTAGTTGATTAACAATGAGGCAAAGGAGTAATTTGTAGATTCTTATATTTGCACATAAATCTTGCTAAACTGTGTGTGTGTGTAGGAGTTTATATGGGATTTTAAAAAAATCTAAAGAGAGATGTTGAATTTCTAGGGAGATTCAATTTAGTTTGTGTCTCCTAGACCTCTTTTTTCTGAATTCTCAACCCCTTTTCTGAGGTCTCCAGCTAAATGCACCGAATTGATTTGCCTTTTATTTTTATCCCTATTTATAGCAATGTTTGCTGAAGAGGCATTAGTATTTATCATGACAAGTTCAGTCATCAGAGTGAATATCTGCTGTCTGCCTCATTCTGTTTTTGACTTACTTGATTTATGATGTTGTAGAAACACTAATATTAGTGTTTTAAAGATTAAAACAATGTTTAGACTAGAATAGACAGTAATCGTTATTTGAAAAGGTTGAGTACTGTGATTTATAGGGTTTCTTCAAAAAAAAGATTTATCTTTAAATATTTTTATTCAGATCCTATGTGTTATTAATGGCCAAAAATTAAGTTGAAAATATTAGCATATGATTAGCATTACATAGAAATGAAATATATTACATGTGAAGATATATTAAGTTGTTCTGCATTAATATATTATAGGAAAAGGTTGTTTTTCACAACGTCTTTAATTTTCTTCATAATCTATTTTTTTGTGAATGTAAGACATTGCCTAGTCTTTTTATACTTTCCCTTATAGAACAATATGAAAATATCCATACAAAAGTAATTTAGTCAATGAAAAAAACACCAGGGGCACATGTGTTTGTAGCACTAATGAGACATCTTTTAAAAGCTGTCCTGTAATGATGAAACCTTGTTGGAAGTCTCTCCTGAGTTAGGTCCTGAGATAAATGTTGCCCACAACTTTTCTTATTCTGTTTCTCCTAGTTAGATTTACCTGGATGTAAGCTGAAGGGGAAAACCTGATCTATAACTTCATGATTTGGCCTGTGCTTTGGACAGCTTTGTGGTGCAGAAAAGTGCAGATCTCAGTTGGAGAGAAGGCACTAGGTACTTTAAAGCTATCATACATGGTGTCTTTCTTTTCCTTTATTTCAACATGAATTTAGTATTCATGAATCGTGCCAGATTAACAGAAAAATAGCTTCCCCCTACCCATTATGCAAAAGTCTTGCATAATTTAATGCAGAAGAAACCAATATGGCTATATATAAATTTATAAAAAAGCCATCGTTTTAATAGCAGTAACTAATTTTTTTCTATAGGTTTTATGAACTCACCTGTATAATTCAGTATTTCTAACTGCCTGTATGAAGGTTATAATCTAGTTTAGTGAAACGTTTTCTTGACGGAGCCCACATCTAATCCAGGGAGTACTTCTAAAAGTAAAAAATAAAATACTCGCTGTAGTACATGTGGTAACTAACCAGCAGCTGGTATCACCCTGAAGTGGCCATGATGTGTCAACCACTGCCAATTGCAGTGGTGCCCTTTGGGGAGACAGATGAATTTGGCCAGATCCTTTTAGCAGTTTAAAACCTGAATAAATCTGAATAGATTCATGGTTAAGTCCAGCTTTGCTCACACAGTTGTGAATTTCCAGGCTGGTGATTATGAATTGGGACTGAGGTAATTTTTAGTAGGTTAATAAAATTGTATCAGAAGGTAAAAATTTTCAGTCTTTCATTTGTAATGTCCTTAACTTTACATTTTTATTCAACAGCTATTGTTCAAAATAACATTTTTGTGATGAGATTTTCTGCAGCGTGAAGGGCTTCATCTTTATCTGCTATCCCTGTCCTGTTTGTATA
This sequence comes from Numenius arquata, assembly GCF_964106895.1. Classification (NCBI taxonomy): domain Eukaryota; kingdom Metazoa; phylum Chordata; class Aves; order Charadriiformes; family Scolopacidae; genus Numenius; species Numenius arquata. Next base: position 22,456,136 of record NC_133576.1, read on the forward strand.
TTAGTTACTTGCACATGCTGAAACAGTTATTTGTATCATTAATTATCTGTATCACAATAGTGTCTAAAGACCCTGGTCAGGACTGAGCCTGTGCTGAGGTAAATGCAGTGCAAATGTATACAAGGTCTCTATCCTTGCCCTGAAGATAATAGCTCTAATAATTTATTTTTGTATTTGAGATTTTATCAGCACATTATCTGAACAAATGTTTATATCTCAGCACCTCTGTGAAGCAGTGAAATATAATCCCCAATTCAGAGATAAGGAACTGAAAGATTGTGACTTGTCCAAGGTCACATAAAAAATCCGTGGCAGAGCTAAGAGGCCAAAAATGTCCAATCCTGGCTCATGGTACTAAGTACAGTACCATTGCTTCTTTCTGGTTTCAATTAGAAATAGATTATTTCATGTTGGCTTTAAATTAGGAAACCATTGAAGCAGTTATTGCAGACCAGTGAATGAAGTGACCTGGGCATTTGTCCATTACAATTAGCTACTAATTTCTACTTTTCATGGATGCCTGAATCCTTTTCTTTGTCTTCACAGCTACTTTCCTTTCCACCACATCGTTAGCTGGTTTCAATTAGTGTAACTCCATCCACTTCAGGATCTTCCCCTTGATTTTCTCTTTTCTTAGCAGTCTGAGGCACACCAAAGTTTACCAAATTCACTTCAGGAATGAGTTCTTTGGACTAGGTTCAACTTTGTGAAGTCATCCTCATACTGATGAGGCTTCCCTAATCCCATGGATTCACACTACTGTGAAACCAGTGTATTGAATCAGACCCAGTATATCCAGCACTCCTTGGCACTCTTGGAAACCATGGCTTTTGTCCTCTTCACATCTGGCTAACCACCTTGAATCGTGACTTACTGTGCCTGCAGTGTTTCATCTTTGTTGTGTTTTAGTATGTGGGTCAGATGCTGATCTGACATAGTGTTGGAAGAATTTAGCATAGCTAATTTCCTCAAGAGTCTTTGATTTTTTTTTTTTTTTTATTTTTTTTTTTTGGCAGCGGGAGGGGCACTACGGAATGTCTGGTTTTATTAGAGATAATGACGGGTCCTTTTCTTTTTTTTATTGAGCTGCCTTTAAGTGATTATTTTTTGTCCTCCTGGCTAAACTACACCAAAAAAACTAAAAAACATGCAGCAATCCTGACAACAGGTTTCACCTGAGTTTTTTACGCTGTAATAAGACTTACTGCACACAAAGAGTGATAACACGTAATGTGGAACATACTATGTCACTGAGAGAATTTTATTCTCATGCCTTTCTAAATAAGACCTTCCATTGAAAGCCACTAGTTTCAACTGAAACGAAGCTAAAAGGTGCACATGGACGTATCTGAAAGAAAGATGTGGGAAGCTCTGCCTTTGAGGCGCTGCGGTCTGGAAGGTAGAGAGCGAGGTTAGGGCCTCAAAGAGCAGAATGTTATTCCTGCTGCTGTGCTAGACCTGCCCTGCGACATTAGAAAAGTCACTTGCTTTCTCTTTGTTCTTGATCAGCTTTGATGTGTTCTGTATTTAGGTGTATTTTTTGGGCAACTTTGCCTACATCTGTATTATGATAAACTTCTTGATCATTCTTTAGGCAATTATACAGGAAGTCCACTAGGACCAAAGCACAAAAAAGCCAGTTTTCGATTTAACAACCAATAAAAATGACAAATTTTTGCAGGCTTACAGTAGAAACAACCTCCACTGCAATTAGACACTGTATAGAAAGTATCAAGACTGGCCAGACTGATTTCTTTTTGTCACCTTAAGTGGCAAAAGGCAGAGGTCAGCAGATGGTTTGGTAGGGAGGGAGCCCAGGCATTGCCCTGCCTGCACCCTCCCTGGGAGCTTCTGAACAGCAGTAACAACTGCTCCACTGAGTCGTGCCATGAGCTCTGGTTCCCTACATAATCCTGTTTGCCCAAACACTCACACATAAAAGAATTATCCAGATTTCAAACACTTATGAGTTAGTAAACCGATGATCTATGTTCAAACAGTCACTAAAACACCATGCACTTTCATAGATAACATAGTTTTGTAGGTATTGTTGTAATATCTTGGTAATAAGTTCATTGCTTTAGTTAAGGATCTTAACTTCTCATTTTTTGTTCTAAGATTTGCCATGGATATATTATACTACATGCTGCTTATTTGGGTCATTCCTTCTGCAATCTGAAATTCCAAAAAGTGTTTGTGGGTTATATTTGTCTCTAGGGACATGCATACTTGGAACTGAGTCATTCTTACCTTGTCTTTTCTTCACATCTGTTCCCCAAGTGACATTGTCATTATATGAATATATATTTTATTGGATTAGCTTTAACCCAGGACTGTTGGTTCTTACCACAGGTGATCATAGAATCATCTAGGTTGGAAGGGACCTTCAAGATCATCTAGTCCAACCATCAACCTAACTCTGACAAAAAAACCCATCACTAAACCATGTCCCCCAGCACCATGTCAAGCCATCTTTTGAACGCCTCCAGGGATGGTGCCTCAACCACTTCCCTGGGCAGCCTATTCCAATGCTTGATAACCCTTTCAGTGTAAAAATTCTTCCTAATATCCAACCTGAACCTCCCCTGGTGCAACTTCTTTCTTGCAAAATCTTACAGTCCCTCTGTAAACCATGATGTGCATGCTGTGGAAATTTTGCTGTATTTTCCAGCCTAATACCTCATGTACTAATCAAAATCCAAAAGGCAGTTTGAGGAAATGGTGTCATCTCAAAGTAAGAACTGAACATGGATAAATTTGTGGTGTTTGCCTCCAGACTGCTAATGCATCCCAGCCACCCATCTCTTGCATAACTTCTCTTTTTTACTGGTGTCAGATTTTGCAGCAATTTTATTAATTTCCTACTTGTGCCATAAGTACATCAGCCTTTCCCAATACTCATTTGTTTTTTGTTTTGTAGCTAACAGAAAGTTCCTAGGAACAGCAGGAGGGCAGAGGTCTTGGGGGTGGTCTTATCCAGAAGTGAATATTCTTGACTGGTGTGGGTTTTTTACAAATACTGCCTTTTCCAACTTTTTGTTTAGGTTTGGCATTTGTGCCCTTAATGGGAATTTGCTTATAACAGTAAACCCCAACTTTCATCCATTTACCTTTGATTACTTCAAAATTAATATCATTGTCTTGCTTATCTGCTTCTAAAAATCAATTAATTCCTCATGTCAAACAGCATGAAAAATCTGTTGTAGCACACCTCATTTCTCTTAAGAAGAATTCCTCTGAGTAAATGCTGTACCCTCTCTGCTTTACTTTTTGAGCTTATCCAAAGTATTTCTGTCCTTTGGAAATCTTACATTTTTGTCCGAATGTTAGCATTGCCTTAGTTTCCTGTGATTCCCAGGATATATGCTGCTCCCTGTACCATATTTTCTGATTTCAAACTTCAACCAACACAGATTTTTCCATATCCAAACCCTTTCTGGAAATAATTTAAGTTCTCTGTCACATCATAGTGCTGGAGCAGCACAAGAACCAACTAACTTCCTTTGTTTAGATAAATCAATATGAATACGTCAAAACTAATTTTGTATCTTTTAGTAAAGTCTGAGTGTTTTCTCTTTTTCTCTAAATCTCAGTCCTTTTCTTATCAGTTAACCTCCACAAATTGTTTTCAGCCTTAGATTAGTCTGCAGTGTTTAGAAATATTTTCCACTTTATCTTCTGTTAATATAAATGTATGTTTGCTTGTGTGTACAAGCAAACATATATATACATATGCATATATATATATTACACCATACAAAAATTTCCAAGAAACAGAGCTCAAATTTTGGTTTTCATGGAGTGGAGTATTCTTCACTTTTTAGTTGTCATAAACTTTCATAGTGCATTATATTAATAAATATTAATTATTAATTAAACTATGTGAAGAACACCACAGCCAGCCATTATCAGAAATTACTCTATTTTCCAAATGTCCTTCCAAACTGTGTATTTCAGGTGCTTGCTATAGTAAATAAAAGGCAAAGTGCTTTTTGGATTTCCCCAGTGCTTATGGTCTTCTCCGGGAATTTCAATCCCAATAGTGCTTTTCAGTGTATCCCATTCTTCCACTTTGAAGTACTTTCTTGATTAATTTTATACCCAATACCGTGTGTTAATCACTGGGAAAGAGTATGACAGAGCCTTCTTTTATTCAGTGCCTGAGATTTAAAGGGATTGATATTCTATGAAATTAGGTTTATGGCTCATATCAAGGCCTCAGAAGTCCATTTCTCTGCAGTAGGAAAAAATGGCTTCTCCTCATCCTTTCTGTTTCTTTCCACAAATCTTTTCTCTCAACTGCTGACTTACACTGCAATAGAAAAGAAAAAGAATGAAGATTTTCTGTTGTGTTGTACTTTAGTATAGTAAGAAAGCCCCCAGCATCTGTCAGCACCTGCCCTGCCTAGAAATTGTATCTCAGTTCACAAATGCTTGGTTACGAGGCTTTGTAATCTGAATGTGTATTTTGGCATTTCACGTTAGAACAACGGCACTCTGCACTTTTCACTTTTACTTCTATCCTGTGTTTGTAAACTTTGCAAAGTGATGTAAGCTGTTGCTGTTATGGCGTCTTTTTCCCAGTGCTAGGCATTGTATGAATTTGTGTTGTTTGGGAGTTACCCAGTTTCTTCTTGATTTCTTAGCTCATTTGATGCTGACCTTGCCAATTTACTTCATCCTGTATGTCAGCTACCCTTTGTGTACTAAAAAACACATTCCACCTAAATTGCTTATAGGTTAATCCCTCTCTTATAACTTCAGTCACTGACATCTTGCTTTTGAATTAGTTACTATCATTTTGTTGACCTTTTCAATCTCAACTGTGTCCTTCCTTCTTCTAAAACAGCAGCCAGAATTGACTGCTTTAGCCTCACTTTAATCTCAAATGCACCTCAAAACCTAATGATAGTAATTCTGTTTACTCTCCAGGCTCCAAAATAAATGTCTATGATGCTTCAGGCTTTCTTACTGTGCTGCACAGCAAACCACATATGTCAATTAATTAATCATGAATACTTGAGAGATTTTGAGAGGCAGGAGTAAAGGGTTGTAAGTCATGCATGTCTTGGTTATACTATTAAAGTTCACCTTCCTATTGCAGAGGCACAGAATATAGGAGGGAACGATTTCCAGGTTTAAGAGACTCATTTACTGGACCAGTGAGGACTGTGAATGTTACGCAAGCAGTTCACTTGACCTTCGGGAGGAGGACTGTCTTCTGTTGCTTTACAGTATGTGATTTCATGAGCAGAATTTATTTATAGGATCTGAAAAAACAATTTCCCCCTTAGCCAGTGATAGGGGGTTCAAAAGCAAAAAAGAGGATCTCTGCAGGGTTTTCAGAGATAAGGCACAGAACTTTCTTTCTAGAAGTAAAAACAAAGCATGTTTCAGATCATGGCTACCACTTTTAGCATAGCCAGCTTGCATGAGGCCCTTGGCATTGAAGTCTTCAAGTTCCTGCTCTGGGCTTCATATCTTCAGATTAGGATTACTGTTTTAACTTAAAAAAAAAAAAATAAAAAAAATACATAATTGGCTTTGCAGTTGTGGAGCATGATTAAATACTCTATTGCTAGAAGACAATTTGCATTTTAAAAGTCTCGAGAGTAGTATTTAAAAAAAAAAAAAAAAAAAAAAACAAAAAACCACCAAACACTTAATTGAAAGGGACCCATCTCAGATGTTTGCATATGTGTGTAGTTAGCACTAGGTATGACAGTACTGCAGGTTACCTTACTGTATTTTGTACCAGGTTCCATCTCAACTAAAATCAGTATGACACCTGTGAATCTCCTGCCATAGGAACGGCATTAATCTGAAAATTTCAATCTAGTGATTACCATCTCCAAAATCTTAACTCCTGGAAGATGATATAGGTGTGACAGTAATAGTCACAGTGCTACCTGCATGGTTATTGGGGACATCATAGGTGTGTTGTTGACAAAATTGCAAAGCAGCAATGAAAGCAGCCCTTTTCACAGTAGGAACTGGAGTTGCATGTGATTATAAAATAAGACTGATAAAATCCTAAGTTATAAAGGAGGTAGAGGAGGACAGAGACTAGAATCAAAGTATTTATTCCAAATACTCCTAAACTTTCCATGTTGCCTACATGGACTTCTAATAACATTTCTATCCCCCAATGGTTATGAATCCTCTTAACAAAGTTAAAAAAAAAACACAACAAAACCCCAAAAAACCATTCCCTGTATTTATACA